>NC_091448.1:38943314-39243314 GCF_964237555.1 Oryctolagus cuniculus | reverse complement strand
TTTCTTCCATTAGTTCACTCCCCAAAATCTCCACAACAGTCAGGGCTAGGCCAGGCCAAAGCCATGAGCCTGGGACTTCATCCAGGTTTCCCATGCAGGTGGCACGGACCCAGGCACTTGAGCCATCACCTGCTGCTCTCAGCAGGAAGCTGGATGGGAAGCAGAGGAACAGGGTTTGAGCCAGACACTCCAACATGTAATGTGGCTTCTCATGTGGTGACTTAAGCACTAGCCAAACACCTCCCCTATCCCAGGTTACCCCAGATTTTTTGAGTCTGTTTCCTCATTTGTATAAAAGGGATAATAGCTCCCATGCTGCAGGGTAATTGCAGGGATGAGAAATAGCATACATAAAATGCCTCACCTATAGCAAACATTTGATCAGCAGCATATTAAAAATTATTTTTAAAATATTACAGTTCTAAAGCAGCACTGGCCTACATGTTTAATAGTGACCATATATTAATGGCCAAGGTCTCTCTCCTCTCTGTGGTAAGCTAAAGGTTGGTTTCCTACCACCTAAGCCGGGCCCAGGTAGGGCAGGAATCTGACACAGCTGATTATGTCACCCACATATAAAGCATCATCTGTATCTTAAGAACTCACCTGAAATTGAAAATCATCTCTCAACTGTGATGGCTGCTTACTTTTAAAAACAAGTTGGCCTGGCAAGAAATTTAGGTTTCTTAAAACTCTTTAATTTAAAACAGAATCTCAGAGCAGCAACTACAACTTTCCAGTAAATCTGCCTGAGATATCCACTCTGGCTTGGGAGGATTTAAAATGCTGGTGACAAAATAATGAGCAGAAAGTGGGACCACTGTTACACTTGCAAGTAAACAGCTTGTAGAGTAAACCATATTACCACCTGGTCTCACTGGCTGGGTACGGGACAACGATGCACATTCTCTGTGACACTGAGATTATCTCTGAGACATTTCAGAAGAGAATTCAGAACACCTAGTCACAGAGGAGACAAGTACATAGAATACTGGAACCCAGGACTGAATGAGAATGTCCAGGGCCGGCCCTGTGGTACAGTGAGTTAAAGCTCTGGCCTGTGGTGCTGACATCCCATACAGGTGCTGCTTTGAGTCCCGGCTGCTCTACTTCTGATCCAGCTTCCCTGTGAAGCACCTGGGAAAGCAGCTTGGGCCCCTGAACCCATGTGGGAGACCTGGAAGAAGCTCCTGGCTCCTGGTTTTGGGTCGGCTCAGATCTAGCCGTTGCAGCCATTTGGGGGGTGAACCAACGGATGGAAGACCTTTCTCTCTGTCTCTACCTCTTTCTGTAACTCTCTTTCAAATAAATAAAAATAAATGTAAAAAAAAATGTACAGCCCTGCTCAAGTATTGCATGGGCTGAACATAAACAAGGGATGATTCACAAGATTGAAACCCTGCAGAAGAAAACATCCCAAAGGCTTTAATTCCTAATGGACCATTTCCACCCTCCAGGGCAATCCTTTGGATACTAATAATGTGCAATACATATTTCCCAGATATGAATTTTACTTTAGGGCTACATTTTTTAAAGTCAGAACAGTTTTGTTTTAAAAAAGCTGTTCCCAGATAGGTGTTACTTGGTTTTAGAATCAGATCTGACCTTAAATCCAGGCTGTAGCACTGAGTAACTGAATGAGGCTGAGTAAGTTGCCCCCCTGAGCTTCGGAATCCCAGGAAGAAACTTACCTGCACTCTGCAGACCCGACCCCAAGGGGTGCTGAGTATGCAGATGGCTCACAGCTCTACTGGGCTTCTCAATCTCATATAAAGGAGGAGGGCAAAGCTAGACATTCAGGGAATGCTGTGCTGGACCTAACGGGGATTTGACATCTGCCTCTCTTCAAACCACTTTCCAGAACCTCCACTCACGGGGAGATGTCAACTCCTCTCTCCTCCACTCCCCAAGGTATATTTAGTAAAAACGAGGGGAGCTTTAGGAGCAAGATAATCTCTCCTGCGCTGTTACTTCAGGCAGCAGACAAGGAGAAAGACATCAGAGGCAGTTTTTCAGACTCTAAGTTCCTGAAGTCCCTTCTCACACGACCCTAGAAATTTTTATTTTAAGGTCAAAACAAAAATACTACAAAACATCTAATACATGCCAACCGAAATATGTCTCCATCTATGGTCTCATTTAACACAACAATCGTATGAAAACCAGAATTAAAACGCTAATTTTTGAATGAAAAGGCTGGGCCCTGAGGGTTCAATAACTGGACCAGGGATACCCAGCAAGTGGCTGACAGACTTGAGTTCAACAGCTTTGACTAACTTGAGGTCCTACAGAAAGAAAGGGCTGCTTGCATCATCCACATGGCTTACTCTTGGCACTAGTCATTCAAGGGCTTCACTATAAGAAAAGACAGTGGAAATCACCTACAGCAGCCCATAAGGAGGAAATATTTAATACTAGTTATTACCCCTTCTGAAAATACCAAAAAGGGGGCCGGCGCCGCGGCTCACTAGGCTAATCCTCCGCCTAGCGGCGCCGGCACACCGGGTTCTAGTCCCGGTCGGGGCGCCGGATTCTGTCCCGGTTGCCCCTCTTCCAGGCCAGCCCTCTGCTGTGGCCAGGGAGTGCAGTGGAGGATGGCCCAGGTGCTTGGGCCCTGCACCCCATGGGAGACCAGGAAAAGCACCTGGCTCCTGGCTCCTGCCATCGGATCAGCGCGGTGCGCCGGCCGCAGCGCGCCGACCGCGGCGGCCATTGGAGGGTGAACCAACGGCAAAGGAAGACCTTTCTCTCTGTCTCTCTCTCTCACTGTCCACTCTGCCTGTCAAAAAAAATAAATAAATAATAAAAAAAAATTTAAAAAAAAAAAAAAAAAGAAAATACCAAAAAGGGGTACCAACGTACCAAAGTAACCTGTCAACACTCAAGTACATTGTAAAAAACAGAGACGCTATTCCTGGGAATCTAGAACTTTCATTTACACATCCAACAAGTCATCTGTATTTCCCAGTTTCTACAACTGGAAGGTACTAGCAAGACAGACTCCCCGACTTTCTAAAGATAATGCTTTTGATTGGTATTTCCAATATATCTCTTTCTGTTCTTGCCCACTTTTGTTCCTGTTCAGGGAAGATGTCTGACTTTATTGTTTCAAATACAACTAATGCTCTATGACCTTCCTCTTATTAAGTGTTTTCACTGGGTAACTATTAAATAAAAATGAAAGTGAATCCTTAGCATTCAGGGCCTTAGCTCCTTGCTCTTAGCTTGAGCTACCCTATTATTCTTCTAGTCCCTTAAATGCCAAGCCTCTTTGGCTTTCAGAATCTCCCTCAGCCTGAACCACTGTTCCTACCCTACCTCCCTACTGCAACCTTTATTTCCCCAGGGAAATCTCTGCCTCTGAGCTCTCACAGCACTCCACACATCTCCCTATAACTCTAGTTCATCACATTATCTACAATACTTAGCACTGTTCTCTGTCAATATCTCTGGGGATGCCAAGAAAAACAGGCGTGGTCCTCGCATCTCATGTTGATTACACTCTGAGAGAATGAGCGTCCTAGAAGCACTACATCTAATCCACTGGCTAGCAATATGTATAATTCTTTTCAATTCTGATTTATTTGAGAGAGATCTCTCATGTGCTAGTTCACTCCCCAAATGCCTACAATAGCAAAGGCTGAGCTAGGCTGAAGCCAGGGACGAGGATCACAACCCAAGTCTCCCAAGTACATAAGAATCCACCTGCTTAAGCCATCACCTGCTGCCTCCCAGGTTCACATTAGCAGGAAGCTGGAATCAGTAGAGCTAGGACTCCGATCCTGGCACTCTGATAAAGGATACAGGCATCCCACATGGCAACCAAGCTGTGCCAAATTCTCACCCTGTATAATTCTTGGTAAAAAATAACTGTCCCTCAGGATCCACAGAAATTGATTCCAGGACATCCTTCACCCCACCCCCCAAAACAAAATCTGTGGGTGCTCGATCCCCTTATATAAAGTGGTGCATATTGTTTAGGACATAATAACAAGAAAACAAGTCTCTACACATTCAGTAGAGATGAAATTCCCCCACCACCACCCCAAGCATTTTCAATCTAAGTGGGTTGCACCCATGGATAGGGAGAGCTGACTGTATTTTTCTCGAAGTTAGGGTGTAGAAAGTGAAATAGGAAACAAGGGTGAGTTTATTTCACATCATTATTCTCAGCCTTAGTGCCAGGCAAATGTAATAACCATGCTATCTGTTGAATTTTTAGCTAATGATAACAGTAATAGAATTTTTTTTGAAAGGACAGAAATTTTGCTTCAAAATCCCACAACTATGATTCCAAGATGAACAGTAAGGGTATTAAATATGCATCATCACAGCGATACTTCTAAGAAAAAATCTAAGAGTAGCATCAGACTTACTGAAGACACTCTTTCATTGCCTGCTAAGATTACTTGAAAAACAAGGAGAGAACATGGTAACAGACTGACCTTTTAAGAAGTAACAGAAAAGTGTTAAAATTGTATTTCAGCAATAGAAATCCAGAAAGGGAGCCCGGGTAGAGGGATAAGCTCATCCCTCCCTTCTCCCTGAATCAGAAGGCATGGAAGGCTCCAGTGCCTTCCTAGCATTCTGCTTTGGAATTGTACTGTGCTGAGAACTGCAAAAATAGATTAACAAGAAAATAACAAACACAAGTAAAAGACAGATATTCTGGAAATCCAGACACCGGCCTCTACCAGATACATGCGAATCAGGGTGGCACTTTGTCAGGGAGAAATATAATGAAAGGATCTAAGAATAGAACCAGAGGATCTTGGAGCACAAAGTGTTAAAATGACAACATGAACAAGGGGAAAGGAGAGCACTTTTGCTCCCCTCTAGCAGTGAGTGAGTTCTTCTCCTGAAGTGATAACTGCTGTAAGCAACTGAAAAACATACATAATAATCACAGGTTATAAATGCTCTCAGAAACTCCCTGGTTTCAACTCGTCTATGACAAATATCTGCAGAGGGACCTCAGCATCTGCTGTGAAGTTCAGGGAAAAGTAATTCTAACCAGTGGAGCTGTGCCAAAATATCACCCCCGGGGTCTGACCAATTAAATGGCTGCTTCTTAGTGTGGAATTTAGGAGAGATGACAGATTGAACACTGTAGCAGAGAAACCTACACGTTTCATTTCAAGCCCAGGCATTCTGCCCCAAAGGGTGAGTCAATTAGGAAAGAAAGCAGTTTGGAATAAAGTCTTCTAACAATGCTGAAAACAGAATAAATGGACCTGCAGTTTAATTACTGCAGGATCCTTCTCTCATCAAAACTGATGACAAAGCTCATCAGGAATAAGGAGACTCGGAGCCGTCTCTGGTACTTCTGTGCAGGTAACAGGATTTACCAGATAAGCCTTTCTGGACCGTCTGCCCAAGGAAGCCGCTTTCACAAGATACTTTCTCTGACTGAGCAACGGGTAACCAGGAGAAAACATTTTTAAAACCCAAGGCCAGGGACAATGAAAGCTGTTTCTGGGCTCCTATGCCCTGGGAAAAGGCAGTGCTGATGGCCAGGAATTCTGTCTAGAATCAAAATTTTGCAATTTGCCCTACAAAGTAGACTGCACAAGTTACTGCAGACCAATGTGTTATGCTCTAGATTCTGGCGTAACCCCTTTAACCTTAATTTCCTCAAAACAACAGAACTTGTTACATTGAAATAAATGAGAGGAGTAAAATAATGGCTGCCAAGGGTTGGCTATGTGGTGCAGCAAGTTAAACCACCATCTGCAATGCCAACATGCCATATGGGCACCAGTTCAGGTCCCAGCTGCCCCACTTCTGATACAGCGCCCTGTTAATGTGCCTGGGAAAGCAGCAGAGGATGAGACCCAAATGCTTGGGCCCCTGCCATCCGTATGGGAGATCCAGATGGAGTTCTGGGCTCCTGGCTTCAGCCTGGCCCACCCTGGCCATTGTGGCCATTTGGGGAGTAAACCAACAGATGAAAGTTCTTTATCTGCTCCTCCTTCTCTGTGACTCTGCCTTTCAAATAAATAAATAAATCTCTAAAAATAAAATAATACATGCCAAGCATTTACCTGAGAGCTTAGCACATAATGGACATTCAATAAAAGTTGGCTAAAAATCACCAAAAGAATTTTTTAGGTTCTTTAAAGAGACAAATTTATCTGTTATATCCCATATTTGCTTTTTATTTTCTTTATGTGAGCCAAAGACCCTTAATCAGGGTCAATCTCCCTTTCAAACCTCTCCCCCAGAACTGACTCCAGGCCCCTCCGACCAGCTCTTAATTAGTTACATAATCTGGAAAAGTGGAGGGACTCAGGCATGCTTTATTCTCCTTGCAACCCCAGGCTGTTTAATTTCTTCCCAATTCTACCGGCTGTTAATGAGTTAGTTATCCACCTCCCCAGCACGCCAGCCAATTTGGAATTTCTGCAATCAAAAAACCCTTCTCTGCCAAATTCTAAAGCAGGGACATACACACCGTTGGCCCCAACGTGGTGCACCACAACTGCTTGCACTGCACTGGAGTCAGATAGGCTTTTGTGATAAAGCCAGGAAGAAGTCAAACTCAACCCTCCCTCCCCCACAGACCCTCAGCTTTGTTTGATCTCAATCTGAAAATCATGCTGACTCTCTGAAATGTATTCTTCTTCTGCCAGGATGTGATATACCCAGTATCTATCCCAAGAAACAGAAACAAATGGAGATTTCTAGTCAGTCTAGTGCAATTAAAAAAAAAAAAAAAAAAACTTTGCTTTCTGACCATACTCATTCCTTACAAAGAACATCTGTGTTTAATTTGGTTTTTCAGTCTTATTTGTTGCTTCTAATCCACAACAAAGTGCAAAATGCCCTATGCTCCTCACCACTCGACAGACTCAAGGAAAAAAGACACCTGTGTTGGTATCAGGTCAGAATGTTGTTCTCACTACTTCCATATGCAGTTACCTGACCATGTTACTAGATGTGCTACTCTACCTACTTGCTGGATTACAGACAGATGCATACCACAGTCTCTGCAACTGGCAGGGATATGAAATGCACACACACACATAAATATTACCAAGATCTTTCCCTTCCCTGTATTATGGTTGGAGATTAGCAGAATGTATCTGTTTTGAAATAACTCAAGCAGTTGTAACAATCTAGAAAGTTCCCAAGATGATTCCCTGCAAATAGTTATCCTATAGCCAATCCAGTTCCCTAAAGAATAAGGCAGATTTCACAGTAGGGAGAAATGGGTAATATGAGGAACGGGGTGGGTGGGGGATCATAAAATAGAAGGTGCTGGGGCCGGCACTGTGGCATAGTGGGTAAAGCCACCACCTGCAATGCCACCATCCCATATGGACACCGGTTCAAGTCCCGGCTACTCCACTTCCAATCCAGCTCTCTGCTATGGCTTGGGAAAGCAGTAAAAGATGGCCCAAGTCCTTGGGCTCCTGCACCCATATGGGAAGACCTGGAGGAAGCTCCTGGCTCCTGGCTTCAGATCAGCGCATCTCCGGCCATTTCAGCCAATTGGGGTGTGAACCAGCAGATGGAAGACTTCTTTGTGTAACTCTGGCTTTAAATAAATAAATAAATAAATCTTTAAAAAAAGAAAATAGAAGGTGCTAAGATTGTTTAGCAGCTGAGAGACCCCAAGCAAATTCTCCAGAGACTGCCTGAGGGTGAAATAATTCAGCAGATAACACTAGATCCAGCCTCCTGGACATTTTCAAGAACTCAAAAAAGTAAATAAATAAATCACAAGCACCCTGAAGTAATTTGTCAACTACCACACTCAAAAGATATGCTAGAAATCCTAGAACCCAACAAAAGGAATCTGTTTTTTAAAAAGGTTCACAGGAGCCTGTGCTGTGGTGCAGCAAGTTAAAGCCCTGGCTTACAGTGATGCCGGTTTGAGTCCCAGCTGCTCCACTTCCGATGCAGCTCCCTACTAATGCCCCTGGGACAGCGGCAGAGGCTGGCCCAAGTCCTTGGGCCCCTGCACCCATGTGGGAGACATAAAAGCTCCTGGCTGCTGGCTTCGGATTGGCTTAGCTCTGGCCATTGTGGCCATTTGGGGAGTGAACAAGCAAACGGAAGACCTCTTTCTCACTGTGTTTCTACCTCTCTAACTCTGTCTTTCAAATGAATAAAATAAACCTTTAAAAAAGTAAAAAAGTCTCATGAATTATAGGTTAAAATTGCCTACTGCTATTAAAAAGTAACAGCCAAGGGGCCGGCGCTGTGGCACAGCGGGTTAATGCCCTGGCCTGAAGTGCCGGCATCCCATATGGGTGCTGGTTCTAGTCTCGGCCGCTCCTCTTCTGTCAAATAAATAAAATAAATCTTAAAAAAATAAAATAAATCTTAAAAAAAAATAATAACAGCCAAGCAGACTGCCTCTCTATCTACCAAAAGGAACAGATCAGCAGTTGATTCAGTTGGTTTCATTTTACAAACCATATGGATGCAGTATGGTGCAAGCTAGGAAAAATAACCACACCACAGGAAGAAAAATGACCCATTCCCTAAAAGACATGCACATGTCTAAGTATAAAGGCAAGGACACTAAAGGATTTGTTATGTTAGCTTCTTTTTCTTTTTTTAAATTTTTTAAAAAGATTTTACTTATTTATTTGAGAGGCAGTTACAGACAGTGAGAGAGATAGACAGAAGGGTCTTCCATCCACTGGTTCATGCCCCAAATGGCTGCATCCACTGGAGCTGAGCTGAGCTGATCTGAAGCCAGGAGCCAGGAGCTTCCTCCAGGTCTCCCACATGAGTGCAGGGGCCCAAGGACTTGGGTCATCTTCTACAACTTTCCCAGGCCCTAGCAGAGTTGGATCAGAAGAAGAACAGCTGGGACTAGAACTGGCACCCTTATGGGATGCGGGCGCTGCAGGCAGAGGATTAACCTACAGTGCGACAGCACCGGCCCTGTTAGCTTCTTTTCAAACTATAAATGGAGACTTCTTCAGTCAAGCTCACACAGAAGTCTTAACTTTTAACCACATCAAGTTTCAAAATGCAGGCACATAAGCTACAGTAAAGACAAGTGCATCCTGTTTGTACTTGACTTCCTGTTTGGGGGCTGCCCCCCTCTGTCGCTCCCCCATTCGCGGAGGAACGACACTTGACCCTGCGCTGTTCTTTTGTCTGCTCGGCCCTTCCCGGGTTAGCTGCTGGTTCTTCCCAGGTTGGCTGGCAACCCCTCCACCTCCGTGGAGGGGCGGTTCCCCCTGCCACTTTCCCCACTTCCGTGGAGGAGCGGCACACCGCCGGCCGGCTCTCTCGGGGGCTGCTCAGATGTTATCCGGATGTTCCTTGTGCATGTTGTCTCTCTCCTCCTTTATAGTCCTCTTCCACCAATCCCAAATCTGCTACCCACATGCCGAGCACGCTGCTCTCCTCCAATCAGGAGCAGGATCAGCTCCTGCAGCTCATCAGTCAAACTGGCAAGAGGCAGCTGTGTAGAAGTTGTTTACTCCTCTCCCAGCGCCATATTGTGGGAGAGCAGATGCATAGAATAAGTCTTAATTCCAGTAACAGTCTAGTCCAAGTTGCTCCCCACACCCCTCTCCACACTGCTGCCCTCCAGGCCAAGACAAACAGGTCACCTTTCATTTCTACCATGACAGTTTCAGTGACAGTAAAATACATAATTCTATGAATCAGATAAAAGATTCAGCTAACAAGCACCAAAAAGCCATCCTGAGCCTGTAAGACACTTTCTGGATTTCCCATGCTTCCTACTGACATCTGACTAAAGTACGCAATAAAAACTTAATGCAAATAGTGCTGAGATAAGGAAATTCAGTCTGAAACAAAACTTGGGATATAAGGGACGGGAGAAAAAAAGAGCAAGAAAAACTGAAAATGTTTTTATAATTAAATGTTGGCCCCTTTTCAAATGCAGAAGGAAGAGATATCTGTCAGCCAGTCCCCAGTAGAAAATTCCCAGGAGGAAGGGATCTAGACTCCTTTCTAGCCATCACTGTCTTAAATCCAACCTGCTATCAACCTAACACAGTCTGTTTTCCAGCACTGCAAAAGCCCTCAACAGTTTCAGAGACTTGAAGCCTCCAGTTCAGACATAATTTCCATTGCATTCAAAGAGCAGATGGCTCCCCAGGCCACATTCAGTGTTAGGAGCAAATGCTGGACAACAAATAACCAAGTTACAGACAAATCATTTAGCCTCTTTAGGTCTGTTTCCTTGTCTGGAAAACAGGAGGCTGGACTAATTTCTAATGTTTCTTCCAGCTGCAGAAAAAATTCAGGGACTCAATATTAACCGTTAGCAGAAGTTTCTGTGGCTTCCTGCATTACTTCTTTGGTCAATTGAGATGCCTGTGATATAGCACATTCACAGAGGAAATGGATGCCTTAATCTATTTCCCAAATACTCAAGGATCTTTTCTTTCTTTCCCTTGAAATGTGGATCACAGAATTTCCCACTTGAAAGAAACATCTATTGACAAACCTTTAGAACTGTTCTTTAACCAGGCTTTTTATTCAGATCATAATGCAATCAACACTTGATTCCCACATTGATCATGTGACTCCTGACGAGGACAGACTCACAAAAGGATGGAGAGAATCTGAGCAGCAGCATGTGGCACACCCACACAGTGATGGCTAATAGGGAAAGAATGAAGCAAATGCAGGGTAAGGGAAGGGAGAGGTGAAGACAAATTCTGAGTCAGTGCACAGGAAAACACAGATTTAATAGAAAAGAAAGAATAGGGAACAGGGAAGGAAGGAGACCAGCCAAGAAAGGGGAAAATAGAAATCAATGAACAAACTTAAACCTCACACCCTGTTCATCCATTCATTCACACTATGTGCAGGAAACTGAACCAACAGACAGATTTGCTCAATGAGGTTATGGCCAGCAGTACAGATAAAGGCCTGTACACACAAACAGCTGGAATCTAGGGCACAAAGTGTACCATGCCATAAAGGGCACATAAAAGACAACGTTCTGCCAAGAGACTCAGAGGAGGAAGTGATCACTCCCAGTGAGATATCACACACGGACAGCTTCATTCAAAGAACGACATTCCAGGCAGAAAGCATAGCAGAAACAAGGACACATTAAGTACAGCAAGAAACTGGATTTGATTTGAGACACAGACAAGCATCAAGGGAGGGATGGCATTAATAATAATAATAGTAAGCAATCCAGAGAGCTATGGCTAAGTTGGATAGCTAGACTGGAGCCAGACTGAGTATCCAGAAATCACCTTAGAATCTGAATTTAAGTCCAGTGCAGGAAGAAGAGGAGAAGGGAAGTTGACAAGCCAGAAACCAGAAGAACCTGAAAAACTTGCTCTATAAGATAGTAAAATCAACATAAAATCAATGTGTGCAGTATGTCAAGTCCCTCCAAAGAGAGATCATCTTCCAAATCAAAGGCAAGAAGAGAGGACAAAAAAGCTTGGAAGATGGTATTAATACGTTTAAACAAAGAAATGTGACTTTATCACAAGAGTGGGCAACAAAGAAACTTGGAAAAATCTAGAAAGACAGGGGTATCTTGACTCCAGAACTGCTCAAGGCAGAGAAACGCTGAGCTAGGTGCCACAGCCTTCTCTGCAGTGGAACATGGTTCTGTCAGGAAGCTTAAACGCAAACAGCATACAGTAGCAGCTGGGAGCATAGGCTCTCAATTGTAGAGACAGATGGGACTTAGTTCAAATCTCAGCTCAGCCTCTTAACAGCCTGAACACAGCCTTAATTTCCCCATTTATAAATTGAGGATAACTATGCCTACTTTGCAGGAGGGACACTGAGGGAATTCAATGCTCTACTGTATGCAAAGTAGTTAATAAAATGTTCAGCAAATATTAAGCAATCAATAATCAGCTTTTTTGTAACTATATTCTCTCCCACAAACC
Organism: Oryctolagus cuniculus; assembly: GCF_964237555.1. Classification (NCBI taxonomy): domain Eukaryota; kingdom Metazoa; phylum Chordata; class Mammalia; order Lagomorpha; family Leporidae; genus Oryctolagus; species Oryctolagus cuniculus. Next base: position 39,231,450 of record NC_091448.1, on the reverse strand, counting down.
ATTCTATCTTATTATTCCATGCTCACCAAGCAACCTTGATATTATTAAATTTGATTTTCCAGATCCCTGGATATTGAAAAATAATATATTAGCAAAATCCTTTCGACAGAAAGGAATTCTTCACTCTGAAGCAATAAATCAGCATTCCATTCTGAGCTCAATCACTCAAGTCTAAATGTAATCCTGTTTCTGAAAGACTATTTCCAGGTACTCAACAAAATATTTTGTGATGGAGACCAAACCTAGAACACACTGACCAAAACCCTGGAAGACCTTCCTGAGAAGATGAATTGGCACCCCCTACCCAGCCAACTGTGCCACCCTCTCAATCCACAAGCAATTTTGTCTAACAGTTACCCACACTTCTCTTCCATCCTCTGCTTCTCCCTTACCCTTCAATCAATGCACTATGGTGAAGTACATCTCCCTCTCTAACCTTCTAGAGGTCAAAGATCCCATCTTAACCACTTCTGCATTTCTTTCTGCATTATCACAATACTCCTTGCCTCAAGTTGAACCACAATGAGGATTAACTATGAGAATGATTCTTTTTTTAAAGATTTACTTATTTGAAAGGCAGAGTTTCAGAGAGGCAGAGGCAGAGAGATCTAGTTCACTCCCCAAAAGGCCCCAACGGCCAGAGCCGAGCCAATCTGAAGCCAGGAGCTTCTTCCAGGTCTCCCACATGGGTGCAGGGGCTCAAGCACTTGGGCCATCTTATACTGTTTTCTCAGGCACATTAGCGGGGAGCTGGATTGAAAATGGAGCAGCCAGGATTCAGAACAGCACCCATACAGGATGATGGAACTACAGGCGGCAGCTTTACCCACTATGCCACAGCACTGGCCCCCAAAATGAATTTCAAACACAATATTCCTTAACAAAACAATCTATTGCAGTCCACCACTCTGCTACCCTAGGCTCCTATGATTTATTAAGATCATAGAGAATTTTCTCTGGAACTCTACTCTACACCTTTCCTCCGCTCTCCTCCACACTTCCTTCCTCTACCTCCCTACTCCTGAGCAACCAAATATTACAGAAAAGTCGGAAGACTTCACTAAATTGGGTTCCCAACAAATGTGTACAACTAGGGTCAAGCCATCACTGGGCTGTGAAAAACTTTTATTCGTCTCTACTTGATGGGATGTCCCATAGCAACTTCCCAAACAGCAGTATTGTGCAGGATTTAGGAGCTGGGGCATGGAGTTACAACTCATAGCCTTCCTCCTGTGTGACCTCAGTCAAGGTGACTCACTTTCTGAAGTTTCATTTTCCTCTCTGTAAACAGAGTACCTAAATGAGGCCCTTCATGCAAACTCTTAACAAGAACAAGGCGCCCCCCCAATATGGAAACAGTGACTGTTTTCTGAGTAACCCTCCCACCCTAACTCCAATCCCCTCCTTATACTCCTTCTTTGTCAGATACCAGAAACTTCCCCACTTCAACCTGGGTTGAAGATGGGTTTGTTTAGTTTTTTAAGAAGCAGTTATGGGCCATGAAAAGAGAACTGGAATCAGGAGTGCATCCAGTACCACATACTAGCTATGTTACCAGGTCCTGATCATCTCATCTGCACCTCAGATTGCTTAGCTGCAAAATGGTTATTTTATTAAGTTTCTTAAAGAGTCCCTGAGAATTAAATGGAAAAATATGAAAAAGCATTAATGAGGTGAAAAAGAAGAAAAGTAATTGAGACAATAAGCTTTTGAGGAAAACAGACCTGGCTTAAAATGCCAGTTCTGGGTGAAGCTACCGCCTGCAGTGCTAGCATCTCATATAGATACCAGTTTGAGTCCCGGCTGCTCCACTTCCGATCCAGTTCTCTGCTATGGCCTGGGAAAGCAGTGGAGGATGGCCCAAGTACTTGGGCCCCTGCACCTATGTGGGAGACCCAGAAGAAGCTCCTGGCTTCGGACTGGCTCAACTCCAGCCACTGAGGCCATTTGGGGAGTGAGCCAGCAGTTGAAAGATCGAGCTCTTTATGCCTCTGCCTCTCTGTAACTCTGCCTTTCAAATAAATAAATAAATCTTTTTTTAAAAAAAAAGGAAAATGAAAATCTATTATGTAAAAAAAAATTTTTTTAATTCCAGTTCTATCACCTAATTAACTAGCTGCATGATCTCAGGCAAATAAAAATCTCCAGTCCTAAGTTTCTTGTCTGTAAAAGAGGGAAAATGACTTAACAGGGTTCTAAAAGGGGGTTTTGTGTTTTTACATTTTTTTTTTTGAGAGGCCAAGAGTGAGAGATAATAACACTCCTATCTGCTGGTTTACTCCTCAAATGTCCAAAACTGCTGGAACTGGTCTGCATTAGCAGGAAGCCAGAGTCAGGAGCCAGGGCCAGGCATGGGCATTGAACCCAGGTTCTCAATCAGGGCACATGGGCATCCTAACCATGAGGCTAAACATCTGCCACTTGAGGATTTGTAAAATATGTAGATCACAGCATGTTGATTCCTTCTCATTTCTTTTCTTCCTTAAAAAAAAATTCCCCTTGTGGGGATGGGTATTTGGCATAGCAGTTAACAAGCTACTCCGGATGCCTGCATCCTATGTGGAATGCCTGGGTTTGAGCCTCAGCTCTACTCCTGCTTCCAATTTCCTGCTAATATACACCCTGGGAAGCAGCAGGTGATCACTCAAGTAATTCTGTCTTTGACACCAGCATGAAAGATACAGAGGAATTCCCAGCTCCTAACTTCAGCATGGCAAAGGCCCGGCTGCTATAGGAATTTGGGGAGCAAATCAGCTATTTAGAGTGTTCACTCACTCTGCCTTTCAAATAAATAAAACTTTAAAAAAAAAAAAAAACCTCCCTTATGGATGTTTAGTCTAGCCAAAATAGCCATATTTCACATCTGAGTATCTGGATTTACTTCCTTCTCTTGCTCCTGATTCCAGCATCTTACAAATATAGACCATGGAGGGCAGCAGTGATGGATCAAACTATTGGGTTCCTGCCACCCACATGGGAGACCTGCATTGCATTTTTTAGCTCCCTGGCTTCAGTGTATCCCAGCTCTAGCTGTTGTGGGCCTTTAGGGACTGGATCAGGTGATGAGAGCACGTGTGTATGTGCTCTGTCTCTCCCTCCCTCTGTCTCTCTCTGCCTTTCAAGTAAGTGAATTTAGAAAGTTTATTACCCACCCACACACACACCTTACTCACTTACACCAGTACAGCCTGCCATTTTTTATCAGAGGTTTAAAATATAGCACACCTCCAATATATCTGTGTTTTTTTTTTTTTTAATTTTGAAAGGCACAGCCAGATAAACATTCCACCTGCTGGTTTACTCCCCAAATGGCCACAATAGGCAAGGGTGTGCCAGACTGAAGCCAAGAGCCAAAACTCCCTCCAGGTCTCCCACGTAAGTGATAGGAACTCAACTGAACCATCATTTGCTTCTTATGTGGATGCATCAGTAGGAAGCTAGATCCAAAGCAGAGCAGCTGGGACTTGAAGCAGGCGCTCAGAGCTAGGATACAGGTGCCCCAAGCAGCAGTTTCACGCAGTGTGCCACAAGGCCTGCCCCCACGATACATCTATTCTACACAAATATACTATGCTCTATTTAAAATACAATGCTAAAAAGAAATTTCAAAAGGATACGATAAAAATATAAAAAAATTTAGTTCTAATATTTCCTTTCTATACCCCAAAGGTAAGTCTTAGGCATCCCTAGGATTTGGAAAAACATTTTGGCAGTCACCACACTATCTAGCAAACTGTTTGAGGACAGAAGCAAATAGAATAGACTTTATACAGTACTTAGCACAGTAATGTACAGAGAAAGTGCTTATTAAATATCGGTCCAATATAGTTTTGAAAAACTACTTTACACACAGGCAAGTTTGTGCAAAGCAAGTTCTCTGCAGTCTTTTTTTTTCTTCAGTTCCCAACTTCCTCAATAAAGCAGCCAATACTCCTCACTTCCCCATCACACACTAAATAGCTGCACTTGAAAGAAGGCTCTTTCTCCAGGGTCATCATTGAGCTGATGCATGAATACATAGCTGTTCCCTAAGTATTCAAACTTTATGACTTCCCAGTAGCCCCGCACACCTACCCATGGTCTTCCTTCCATCTCTCTTACAGGTTCCTTCCTCCCCACTGGCTCCCACTGAAAGGACTCTCCTTTGACTTACATGGCCAATCTTCCCCCTTCTCTGATCCTCATATTACTCCCTAAAAATCATCTAGGATCCTCTCCTCCCAACTTTTTCTTTTCTCCTCTAGTGACTTTAATTGGTCCTACTATTTTTTTTTATTATTATTTGAAAGAGTTACACAGAGATAGGCGGGGGTGGGGGGGTCTTCTATCCACTGGTTCACTCCCCAACTGGCCACAACAGCCGGAGCTACACTGACCCAAAGCCAGGAGTCAGGAGCCTCTTCAGGCTATCCCACATGGGTGCAGGGGCCCAAGGACCTGGGCCTTCCTCCACTGCTTTCCCAGGCCATAGCAGAGAGCCAGATCAGAAGTGGAGCAGCCGGGTCTCGAACCGGTGCCCACATGGGATGCCCGCACCTCAGGCCAGGGCGTCAACCTGCGGCACCACACCCCCCCCTACTATTTAAATATACAAACTATCCCATCTTTGCTATGTACACAGCCACACTCTGCCCTATCTACTGTCGCTCCCCCTCTTCGTGGAGGAGCGACACTGAACCCTGCCTAGGTTTCCTATCCGAGTCACGGCACCATTATGTCGCTCCCCGTCTTTGTGGAGGAATGACACAAGACCCTGTGCTGTTCTTTTGTCTGCTCAGCCCTCCCCGGGTTGGCTGCTGGTTCTTCCCGGGTTGGCTACCGACCCTTCCACCTCCGTGGAAGGGCGGTTCCCCCTGCCACTTTCCCCACTTCCGCGGGGGAGCGGCACACCGCCGGCCGGCTCTCTCGGGGGCTGCACAGGTGTTCCTCTTAGATGTTCCCGGTGCATGTTGTCTCTCTCCTCCTTTATAGTCCTCTTCTACCAATCCCAACTCTGCTACCCACACGCCAAGTGCTGAGTACGCTGCTCTCCTCCAATCAGGAGCAAGTCCTACAGTTTATTGGTTGAACTGGAGGCAGCTGTATAGAAGCTGTTTCCTCCTCTCCAAGTGCCATATTGTGGGAGAGCAGATGCACAGAGTAAGTCTTAATTCCAGTAACTTAGTCTAGTCCGAGTTGCTCCCCACAATCTACCATGATCTTTTCCAAGAAGTAGGGCAAACACTTCTTTCCTGGTCCCATATTTGCTACTCTGTTCTCTAGAGTAGCCAGGGTAACCTTGGTTCAAAAAATTAAATCTCTGCTTGTTGCTGTTCTGTGTCAATGGTTTCCCAAGAGCAAGTATGCTTTTGGGTACAGTCTAAACTTCCCAGATGACCTACAAGGGTCGCACGTGATGTCCACCCTGCCTGCTTCACCTCACGCCATTCTTGCCCTCATACACCTCATTCTAGCCCTCAGAGACCTCCTGGCAACTCCTCAAAAATAACAAAGTGTTTATTGCCCCAATGCCTGCATTCTTGGGGTTCCTTCCTTGTCTGGAACATTCTCCCCCACTCTTCATGGGGCTGGCTCAGTATCAGGCTGACATGAGTTCACCTTTTATATAAGGCAGTTGTTTAACACACAGTGGGAGCTCATTGAGAACATGCAAAGGCATAGATTACATAGCCTTCAGTCAGGCAACTCCCAAATCTCAGTATCTGGCATCAGTCTCACTCTTCAGTACCTCATTTATAAATGCCTGCTTGACAGCCACACCTGAAATGTACCATAGTAAATATACTCAAAACCAAACCCTTCAGCTTTTCCCAAACAATCCCTCTAGTCTTCTTAAACTATACAAGCTGTATGATCCGCACTTCCCACTTCAGAACAATGGAGTCTCTATTCATTTGCTTCACCTGTCCTAAATTCGAAGTACCCTTTGAAACTGAATTCAAATATCACTTCATTCATTTATGCATTCAACCAACCACTTACTCATTTAACATATACTTACTGAGTGGCTTCTATGAGACAGATACTATTAGATATTGGAAAGCAAAGTAGACAATTTTTGTCTATAATTAAATATTCATGTGACTATTTTCATAAACTAAAAATGTTATGAAGGCAAACTACTAAAAACTATGAGGAGGAAAAAGTGAGGCATCAAGAAACTCTGCTCTGATGATGTGGTGAATGGATGAGACATGGATTACACAAGGCAAACCAGAGGGAGGAGCACACCAGGTAGAGGCTTCACCAAGAACTGGAAGCAGGAGACCAGCAGGACTGGGGCATCTACAATTCTGCCTTGTAAATCATACCTATCTGGACCTGCCCCCACTTCCGCACTCCTTTTACTGATAGTTACCTGAGAGAAAGGACACAGACTGTCTTCTTCCATGCTAACACTCCCAGGAGATACTGAGTCACATGTCTGGCACCTAGGAGTCTATGCTATAAAAATCCCTCAGATGACTAATGTAGCCATATTTGTATATCAAATGCCCAAACTATACATTTAATAAACATGTATTAATTATTCTCTCACAAAAAAAAAACTCTGAGGCAAGTATGGTAAACTATTTCCAAAACAGGCAATAATAATCCCATACTACTTGCCATGTGACACTGATTCTCTACCCTTCAAGAGGCAAAGTCCACGTCCCCTTCCCTAGACTCTGGGCTATACCTGTGACTTGCATTGACCAAAAGAATAGAGCAACAATGATGATATTGACTCCCAGACCCAGGTCTTCAGAGTCCCTGCAGATTCCACTATGGACCAGCAACCATGTAAAAGGGGCCGCCCAGTTTAAATTAATAAACAAGATAAACAGACCTGAAGAACCGAGTTCCAGCTAGTACCAATACCATAGACTTGTGAGTAAAAAAAAAAAAAAAAAATCTTGGATCCTCCAATATAATCAGCACTACAGAAGGAAGCGAAATGTGTCTTCACTAACCCACAGAAATTGGAGCAATATAAAATAGTTTTCATTTTGTGCTGCCACAAGTTTTAGGGTAATTTGTTACACAGTGATAGATAACGAGTCAGAAATTCAACACTCTCTCTAGCAGTCATTTAAATGTTTCCCAATTTTGATGATCAAAAAAACTCTTCTTCATATTCATCAAAGTTACTCCTCCTTCAATTTATGCCCATTTCCTCTTAAATCTTTGAAGTTCCTGAAGAAAAACAATTAATCAAAATCCCCCTGGCAACTATCCTTATACTTGAAGATAGTAATCAAGCTATTCCTTAGTTTTTTCTTCTCTAGGCAAAAATCTTTCCTAAAAAAAACTTGTAATGATAAGACTTATTTTTCAACCTTTTAAGCATGTTAGATGATCCTCTCAAGTATAAGAGGACAAAAAAATCGAATGTCTTGAGTATCTAACAAATCATTTCCTAGTCCTGATTGCTATAATCAAAATTTACCTCATCTGAATTATGGCATTCTATTTTTTTTTAAATACTTATTTATTTGAAAGCAGTTACAGATATAGAAGGAGAGATAGTAGTGGAATATGTTTTCTTTCTGAGACTCATCTGAATGTATGCTTCAATGGCAGAACTAGCTCTACAGCCACTGGTAAAATAAGACAATAAAGACTGGGAGCTGGGGGCTGGGGGCTGGAGCGTGGCTTACTTGGTTAATCCTCTGCCTGTGGCGCCGGAATCCCATATGGGCGCCGGGTTCTAGTCCTGGTTGCTCCTCTTCCAGTTCAGCTCTCTGATGTGACCTGAGAGGGCAGTGGAGGATGGCCCAAGTGCTTGGGCCCTGCACCTGCATGGGAGACCAAGAAGAAGCTCCTGGCTTCAGATCGGCGCAGTGCCGGCTGTAGCGGCCATTTTGGGGGTGAACCAACGGAAGGAAGACCTTTCTCTCTCTCTGTCTATAACTCTACCTGTCAAATAAATTTTTTAAAAAATTAATTAAAAAAAGACTACCCAACACAGGGTCTTGTATGTACCAAGTAAAATAATACAGGGAAATACTTTTGTAAAGCACTATAAAAATATGAGGTGGTATTGTGGAACTAGATTTCAGCAATCCCTTTAAAAATCTTCAAATCAACTTTGGTTACCTGTTGGTCTCAGGTGACACATACAGAATAGGCAGCCATGGTCTCTAGTTCACCAAACAGGGATCAAAAAGATACCATTTGGGGCCAGTGCTGTGGCATAGTGGGTTAGACTGCTGCCTGTGATGCCAGCATCCCACATGGGTGTCAGCTTGAGACCTGGCTGCTCCACTTCTGATCCAGCTCCCTGCTAAAGCACCTGGGAAAGCAATGGAAAATGGCCCAAGTGCTTGGGCCCCTGCACCCACATGAGAGACCCAGAGGAAGCTCCTAGCTCCGGGCTTTGGTCTGGCCCAACTCTGGCCATTGGGGCCATTTCAGGGATAAACCAGTGGATAGATGGTAGATTCTCCCTCCCTCCCTCTCTCCTTCTCTCTCAAATAAGAAAATTTTTTTTAAGTCTTCTTTGTCTTTTTCCTATTTATTTATAATAGCTTAAAAAATTCTAAAAAAAGATGCCATTTAACAGGAGAGGATAAGGATTTGCTAAAGGTGTAAAGATTCATAGACATTTAGAATGGTACCAGGTTCTAATCCAGAGACTAAGTTGAATCAAATAACTCAACCATCTAGTGGAATATAAGCAGTGCTGTGAAAGTTCAAAGAATTACTATACTTGGGGAAGTCAGAGACTATTTCTTTTTTTTTCTTTTTCTTTTTTTTTTTTTATTTTTTGACAGGCAGAGTGGACAGTGAGAGAGAGAGACAGAGAGAAAGGTCTTCCTTTGCCGTTGGTTCACCCTCCAATGGCCGCCGCGGCCAGCGCGCTGCGGCCGGCGCACCGCGCTGATCCGATGGCAGGAGCCAGGAGCCAGGTGCTTTTCCTGGTCTCCCATGGGGTGCAGGGCCCAAGCACCTGGGCCATCCTCCACTGCACTCCCTGGCCACAGCAGAGGGCTGGCCTGGAAGAGGGGCAACCGGGACAGAATCCGGTGCCCCGACCGGGACTAGAACCCGGTGTGCCGGCGCCGCTAGGCGGAGGATTAGCCTAGTGAGCCGCGGCGCCGGCCAAGACTATTTCATATATAAGTTCTATGGGAGATGAAACTTTGCCAGTCAGAGAAGGGGAGGCTGTTAGGGAAAAGCCCAGAGTCCTGGAAGGACCTATACAGGGAATGGAAAAACAAGATATTTAGTGAGGTTGGAGAGGAGAGAAATAGTTGGGAGAGATGAGATGAGTAACAGGTGGGATATAGTCTAATTTGAATGGCTTCACAAATCAAGATTAGTGAGACATAGAGAACCAACAGCATCCTGAAAACCCAAGAATTAAAAGATTAGTTTTGGCTTTTAGGAAGATAATAGAGCAATAATATGGGGAAGACAGGAGTGGCAGAAGTCCATTTGATAAGGGTCTGAAAACAGGAGCCACAAACTCAAGTTCCTGGAGAAAAAGTAGTAACATGTTAAGTCTTTCTTATTTAAGATCCTGGAGAATGGTAGTCTCTATAATCTTTAAAGGGTACAAGTACTGCTTAAAAGTATTCACAAACAGGACGGCGCCGTGGCTCAATAGGCTAATCCTCCACCTTGCGGCGCCGGCACACCGGGTTCTAGTCCCGGTAGGGGCGCCGGATTCTGTCCCGGTTGCCCCTCTTCCAGGCCAGCTCTCTGCTATGGCCAGGGAGTGCAGTGGAGGATGGCCCAGGTGCTTGGGCCCTGCACCCCATGGGAGACCAGGAAAAAGCACCTGGATCCTGGCTCCTGCCATCGGATCAGCGCGGTGCGCCGGCTGCAGCGGCGGCCATTGGAGGGTGAACCAACGGCAAAGGAAGACCTTTCTCTCTCTGTCTCTCTCTCTCTGTCTACTCTGCCTGTCAAAAATAAAAAAAATAAAAAATAAAAAAAAAAGTATTCACAAACAAAACTTTAAGCCTTTGGTTGTTTAAACAAAATGTAGTTTTGAAACTCTGGTAAATTAAGGCAATAACAAAGGGAGATGAAGAACAGCCACAGCAGTATTCCAATAAAATCAACAGGGTTTGGGAACTATGAATTTAGTATGCTTAGAGGATATGAGTATAAAGAGAATAAACAAAAAGATTTGGTGGATATAATTAACAGACTTCAAACATACCATAATACAAGCAGATACAACGATAGGTAAGACAATGCATTCAGATATGTATACGTTGAATTTAAGATGCCTTTTGAGTAGCCTGGTAGATCCATCCAGTTGGAAATAAGGATCTGATATTTAGGAGATCACTGGGCTAGTAACACATGAGGGTAACTTTTATTTATGGGCTTATTTGTGACTCTTGTGTGGTATCAAGGTAGGGGAGGGAGCATCTTAAAAGTTATGGGATACTTAAAAGAGAAGAACAAAAATGAACTCCAGAATCTCAGGAGAGAAGAGGAATGCTGGGGGGAAAAACTGATCAGAAACAGGGTTAAATGCTAGGCTGAAGGGCCAGTGCTGTGACACAGCGGGTTAAGCAGCCTCCTGCAGTGCAGGCATCCCTTATGGACTCTGGTTCCAAGCTGCTCCACTTCTAATCCAGCTCTCTGCTGATGTAACTGGGAAAACAGTGGAGGATGGCCCAATTATTGGGCCCCTGCCACCCACGTGGGAGACCTGGAAGTAGCTCCTGGCTCCTTATTTCGACCTGGCCCAGCCCCAGTCACTGAAGCCATTTGGGGAGCAAACCAGCAGGTGGAAGATCTGTCTCTCTGAAACTCTGCCTTTCAAGTAAATAAGTAAATCTTAAAAAAAAAAAAAAAATCTTGGCAGAGATTGAATAAGTAAGATGGAGAAAGAACCAGGACACTGGGTTTGATAATTAGGAGTGTACCAGTGATGTTTAGAAAAGCATGAGTGGGGCCAACGTTGTGGCGCAGCGGGTTAATGCCCTGGCTGAAGTGCCAGCATCCCATATGGGCACCAGTTTGAGACCCAGCTGCTCCACTTCCAATCCAGCTTTCTATGGCCTAGGAAAGCAATAGAAGATGGTCCAAGTCCTTGGGCCCCTGTACCTGCGTGGGAGACCTGAAGAAGCTCCAGGCTCCTGGCTCCGGATCGGCACAGCTCCAGCCGTTGCGGCCAATTAGGGCGTGAACCATCAGATGGAAGACCTCTCTCTCTCTCTGCCCTCCTCTTTCTGTGTAACTCTGACTTTCAAATCAATCAATCAATCTTAAAAAAAAAAAAAAAAAAGAAAAGAAAAGCATGAGTATAGTGATAGGAGTAAAAGATAAAATGGCAAAAAGTTGATAAAAGATTAGAGTTGAAAAAGTACTGTACAGGCTTATTTACATTCTACCCTTACTGGAAATCTACTATGTGCCAAGTACCATGGATACAATTCTAACAAAACAGACTCCAGGGGCAGGCATTTGACAGAGCAGTTAAGCTGCCACTTGGACACCCATAGCCCATACTGGAAGTCCTGGGTTTGCATTTCGGCTCAGCTTCCCATCCAGCTTCCTGCTAATGCACACCTGGGGAGACAGCAGACAACAGCTCAATCGGTTTGGTCCCTCCCACCTACCTAGGAGAACTAGACTGAGTTCCAGGCTCCTGGCTTCCCTCTGGCCCAGTTCTAGCTCCAACTGTTACAGGCATTTGTGGAGTGAACCAGCAAATCAAAGAAATCTCTACCTTTATTACTCTCAAATAATATATAAAATAAAGGGGGAGAAAGACCCCGATTCCCAATATCCCCTATGACTGGATAAAATATGAAGTCTCCCGAGTACTCATCCAGTCTTGGTAAATAAGCAGCTCTGCGGAAGGAGTGACTTCTAGCTCGAAACCAGCTGGCCAAGCTAAGTTGGGGGAAGATGTTTCAGAGAAAGCCCACAGGAGTGAAGTCTGAGGTGACAGAGAACGTGGGCCGGGTGGGGTAACTGTAAAGAGCAGAAGCATAACTTTGAGGGGGGCAACTCCCTAGACGCTATAGTCTGACTCTTTGGTTGAAGAGCTGCAAAGTTTAATGAATAAAAGCAGGAGGAATACAGAGCAGCAGCCTGAATCAAACATGGGCACAAACTCACTGCTAGATGTTGTTCTCTACAATTCAACACCTGGTGGGCAAACAAATGCATTCACCGCTTTTCCTTTACAGTAGCCTAGCTTGAGGAAGCGATCTCTCATCAGGCACAAAAGGAACAGAAAATAAAAGAGCAAAAGATGCATAAAGCTATAAACTTAACATATTTGACTTCTCTGGGGTTTATGTAGTCAATGGTCTAACTAGGTCTAAGGTCACAACCAGATCCCAAATGAAATGAAACTTTTCCCCTTAAGCACCCTTCAGAGAGCTGAAGGACTGACTTTAAGATCCCCAAATTGATAAAGTACGGACTCACCCCTGACAGCTAAGGATTTCTCCCAGTTTCTGCCCCAATTTAGTCTAGCTAACAAAAAAGAAAACGGTTGGAGTTACCTGATTTTTGCCTGTCTCAAAACATTGTCACAGCAGAAACCAAGCTGCCTCCAGTTCCTGCGGCTGAGGTCGTTGGAGCCATGTTCAGATGAGATCATTTCAGGAACCAACAGCAGCAGCTTTCAGGCAAAGTGAATGGTGCCGCCTGGGGACGTATCTTTGGTAAGCAAGATTGCAACAGAGCCGGCAGTTTACCCAGGGCAGTGCTGACTCATGCTAGGCAAAACTCATACTTGCCAAACAACTCAGCCTTTGCCAACCGCAATCAACTGCAACCCAGAAAAGAAGAGGCACCCCACTGATTGTTTTAAATCAAGTGCTGATTACTGGGGGCAGGTAAACCTCATTCCCCTACTGCTGGAAACTGGCAGCCTCGGAGCAATTACCCAGAAAGCTCCAGTGGCCAGTTTCTGAAATTTCATCTGAGAACAGCCTGGGGCTTGGGGCAGCAAGATTACTGCAGGCAGCAAGTTCACAGCTCTGAAGATTTCCCCAGGAAGCTAATAGAAAAGCCATTTTGCATTCACAGATCAGAACGCCTGGAACCTGCCCTGTCATCTCTAATTGGTCAGATGGATCATCAGGGTGAATTTTTGTTGGCTCTAACCAGGGTCACAGTTCTCTTTTCCCATTAGGCTTTCTCTGACCTCTCTACCTCCTGAGACAATTGAAATTCTCACATTATGGCAAAGGAACTGAATGATTTGGGGGTTTTGTGTGGTTTTTGTTGTTGCTATCATCAGCTGCCACACTTCCTATGCCAAAGCTAAATCATCCACCATCAACCCTACTGGATGCTCGAGGAACATAAAAACCTGTGAAAATCACCCCCAGCACTTGCTCTTTAAAGAAAAATCCCTTAATTTATGTCAATTCTTATTTATTAGCCTGCTTATTGAAAAATCAATTCTGAAATGACTAGCTTATCAACAACTATTCATTATTATTGAATTTGCCCTGATAGGCTGGAATTGGTGTTGGTGTTATACAAAGAAAACAAGAGAGCAAGCTGTTGCTTTCCATGTGCCTTAATTTGAGGAAGCAGAAACTGAAGCTCCCGGTTTGTGAAGGTTCCCCACTGCCATCAGCTGTTTCTCAGTGTAGGCATTAGGAGGCCACCACACCTAACCTCCGCCCTCCTTCCAAGGCACGTCTCACAAGACAGGAACTTCAGAGGTAGCTGCCAACCCAAATTGTCATTCAATGCTAGCTTAATGAAAATATACCTGTAGACAGAATTTGGCCTTAACAAAAACTATGCTACTCCTTTTCAAAGGGCTACATTAAAAAAAAAATTCTTTTTCCAATTCATTCAATTCTCCTTAAATTACATTATTCCAGTAGGATAGCCACATTGAGCTTTTATAAGATATTACAAAATGTTCTCTGTTTTATTCCCCCTCTTCAGTGTTTTCCTCTTCAGAAAATGGCTGAGATTAAAGAAGTTTCCCTGTAGCTGTGTTAATTGGTCCTTTCCAAATGATAAAAGCACCTTAATGGCAGCTGACAACCATTATCTCATGGACCACACTTTAAAAACTATTTCTGTAGTTGATAACACAAATATTCTATGAAATAACTTTCAAGGTACAAATATGAAAGCTCCTTTGAAAACACACACACACACACACACACACACACACACACACAGAGTTAGAAAAGCTTCCCACCCATTCTACATTACTAAACTTGAAATAAGGAAAATCCAGGCAGCACTGTGTCCAGGAAGCAAATGTGAATTCTGTGAAGAGCAACATGGGGGCAAAAGCACTAGAACTCCATCAATAGGCCAGGAGAGACAACGGGGCAGATGAGGATGGCTAGCACAACTTGTATCCCTCTTGGGGACTAGGATACAGTCATTGTTGCTGTTGCTTTTTTGCTGTTTTTACTGTATTTTCAATGGAGAAATACATCATCTGTTTACAAAATAGCTCTTGAAAAATACAAGGAGTATCAGATACGATTTTAATCAGTTTCCCCAAAATACAGATAACACTCCATCCTAATTCCTTCTTTTAGACTAGGTTGAGAATTACACATTTAGAGCTTATAAAAGATGCTAAATTTGAACAAATGCTATAACACTTGATGCTTTGTGAGGTTATATTGACAATATGTGTGAGAAATAAAAATATCTATAGCTTTGTGATTAAGTTCTTTCAATACACTGATTCAAGTAATTTACCACCCAAAGCTATTCACGTTTATATTTTTATTTGCGGTCACAACAGATATTTAATAACTGTATATGTGTGTGTACATATTTATAACTTGCACACATCCACACCCAGTTTTATTCAGACAAAAATATGCAATGACATTTATAGCCAACATTTTTTCCTGCAGATCTTAACATTATAAACAAAAAGTGACAAAAAAATAAAACTACTTCTCAGGATTCTCTAGTCTTCCAAACCACACACACACATTAGAGAGGAAACTGGAGTGGGAGCAGGGTCAAGGAGCACTTCCAGCTTTGAGTATTTCATTTTTTTAAACAAGCAAATATCCAAATAATACTCGGTAATTTAGAATTTGTTAAAGTTGTACTTTTTTTAAAAAACATATAAACTACTTTAATCTTTTTCCCTTCACACTTTTTCCTCTCAGCTTCTACTTTTTATCTACTTTCCCACCCCATCACCCTAGATGATACTAAGTATTTCTTCTTTTTTTTTTACCAAATTAATCCACATTCTTTTTCTGATTGAGAAGACAGTGAATTGATAAAATCAAATTTCCAGTAATCAGCAGCTGCCTCACCTTGTTGATCATTAAGGATCTTCTGCTTGCTTCAGCAGCACATATACTAAAAAAAATTGGAACGATCATTAAGGAACTTGCTAAACTCTAATCTGCCATGTTCAGAAATCTCAAAACTTTATTTTTAACATTTATTTATTTGAAAGGCAGAGTGACAGAAAAAGAGAGGGAGTCAGAGAAAGATCTGGTTCACTCCCCAAAGGGCCACAATGGCCAGGGCTGGGCCAGGCCGAAGCCAAGAGCCAAGAACTCAATCCAGATCTCCCATGTTTGGTGCCAGGGACCCAAGTACTTGAGCCATCAGCTGCTGCCTCCCAGGGAACACATCAGCAGGAAGCTGGAGTGGAGAGTAGAGCTGGGACAAGAACCGAGTCACACTAGATGCAGGGGTCCCAAGCAGCCGCTTTATCTGCCATGCCAAATACCTGCCCCTGCAATCTTTTTTTTTTTAAACTAGAGTACCTACTATTTAAGAAAAATAATATGAGTGCCAAACATCTATCATCTAATAACACAGAAATTAACCACAAAAAAAATGAAGTAAACTTTAGGATACTCAAGAATCAACTCTAAGAGTACTTGAGAATCAGCAGAGTACTCACTGAAAACAATCATTTCTCATCCCAGTTCCTCACTCTGAATTCCAGAAGTGGAGGGAAGCCCCAGAATCTAAATTTGTAATAAGCATCTCCCTCTCCTGAGCGATTCTGATGCACACAGGCATTGGGCCCTGTTTTAAGAAACGCATTACAACTGTGCTCCCTGAGCACTCTTCAGAATAAAATGCAAAATTTTTTTCAAAAACCATCAGGCAGGCCCAGTAGTCACACTGAGCAGGTGCCAGATGTCACTCGCCTCACCCACAAGAACAGCAATGAACAACTGAATTGTATTTATTTTGCTGGCTGGATCATTATTTTCTTCAAGCCTCCAGAGATAATTACCCTAACTACTATTAAGGATTTTAGCTGTCACCCACAGTCTTGCTATACTGAGACATTTTCACACCTAGGATGCAATACAAGGGGCTTAATGGAATTTTTATGGCTGTGAAAATTAAAGTTCACTTGACTCAACAGAACAGTCAAACGAACTAAAGAAGAAAACTTCCCCACAAAGGCACAGGTTGAAAGTAGAGGCTTTTGACTTCCTGATGAGGCACTTTTGCCCAGAAATTCTAACCATGGGATGCAATATAGCTCATATGTCTTGAGAGTGCCCAGATGTCAACTTATCGCCACAGCATCAGCCAGCACAGGCTTACTGTAGCATTTGGAAGCACAGACCTGCTGTATAAAATGGCCTCTCCTGGGAGACAAAGGCCGTCGCCATGGCAGAGATCACTGTATCTTGGGGCCAGAAGGACCAGGCAGTCCCTTTAATCTTTAACGAGCCACTTTCATGTTCAGATATAGGAACTGGCACTGCTGAAGCTCAACCTGCTTCACAGCAGTTTGCTGCAAAACAACCCCGGAGCTGCACGAGGGCAGGTCTACCTAGGCTGTCGCCATTGGTGCAGTGACAGGACTCTGATCTATAATGTCATTGTGGGCATTTTGTTACCCACTATGGTATAATCCCTCCTAGCTCAGGAAAGCTATCTAAAGTCTAGCCACTGCCTACCGCAGGCACCAAGAAAGATCAGGCTAACTGTGTGGCAGGAACTCAAAAAGTAGCAAGCACACAGGAAGAGGAAGAATCCAGGCTGAGGACCTGATGACAAGACCGAGAAAAAGGAAGTCAGCAATGTCATCAAATTGCTATCTTGAGCCGCTCATTTCAGAAACCTGGCAATGGAAATCTTGGAACCATTTGAGGGGTGTAATTTTCTATACAAGGCTCTTTCTTAGTTTTTACCCTGGAGCTGCTAATATAGAAGAAAGGCACAGATAGGGCCCCTGCCATCAAACTCCATCAAAGAAACCACTCTAATAGCTTCATCACAAGGTGACTGCGGGCTCAAGTTTCCTTACTTACTTTGTCTCGCTGAACAAAGATTCTACCATTCAATTCTCAAGGTTTCCTAAATTCATAATTCGTTTATCTCTGGATTCTTCTCCCCAAATACATATACTCACAATATCTGTCCCTCACATACCTGCCTTGCCTTCAGTAAGTCAAAACTTCCTAAACTTTCACTCTTGTTTCCACTAAAAATGCCACAGGATTAAGTTACCTTTGTTCAGTCCCCTAGTCTAGGGGGGCCTTTGTCGATATGTGTTTCATCATGAAGAGTGATTTCTAGCCAAGTAGATAAGATTACCTGTTCACATATTGTTAATCTTCAAACTGGCTTCGGTAGCCTATGGAAATAGAAGGATAGGACTGCATACCTTGAATGTCCCATCAAAGTAATCAAAGTAATGGGAGAGGAAGAGGAGACAGGAGGAGACTTCAAAATGAAGACTGCACTGTGCATTTCAGTGGCACTTAAGAAAACACCCTAAGTGGCCAGTGAGCAGATGAATCCCCAAAGGATGGTGTATTTACTGAAGATTACTGTGCTCACAATGCTCACTTGCTCCACGGCTTTGAAAAAGATCCCAGCAGGAATCACACCTGCATCAGTTATAGAAAAGTGGGTAGATAACTCCTAACATCCAAGATTCTACCGATGCAGTTGCAAATAAAACTACAAACTTGTTTCAAACCAGATCTATGCAATGGGAATAAAATTTATTTCTTTAGGCCTTTCAGAAGTACCAGTCCCATTCCTTTTATAACAAACAAGGGTTAAAGAGAAAGGAACTCAAAGCTCTGACCCAGGAATTAAGTGCTTAAAATAAAATTCACAAGGAGAAATGTTCATAATGCATTACCCAACTGAAAATAAGCACTGTGAACAGCAGGTGGAGAACACATAAATACTTAGATTTATATAATAGACACAAAGGTCCTTCAAAAAGTTCATGGAAAAGTGTATTTTGAAAAAATTATGCACAGATTTCAAAGCTTTTAATTCCATTTTCCATAAACTTTTTGAAATTTCCTCAATACAGAGAGACACAAAACACATATATTAGAAAGTCTAGAACCATTTTAATAGTAGCTGTGGTAAGAATGGGGTTACTCTCTACTTTGCATATATACTTTAGTGCTACTTTCATATTTATTCTTAACGATTTACTTATTTATTTAAAGGTAGAGTTACAGAGGGAGAGACAAACAGAGATCTTGCATCCACTAGTTCTTCCCCAAATGGCTACAACAGCTAGGGCTGGGCCAGGCCAAACCCAGGAGCCTGGAACTTCACCCAGGGCCTCCCACATGGGTTCAGGGGCCTGAACACTTGCGCCATTTTCCACTGCTTCCCCAGGAGGATTAGCTGGATCAACTTGGAGCAACTGGGACTCAAACCAGTGTCCATATGGGATGCTGGCATCACAGCTGAAAGCTTAACCTGCTATGTCACGACACCATACCCTATTTTAGCATTTTTAAATGAACAGTTTAAGTTAATTAATACTATCAGAAATATAGTACCCAAAATACTTGACAAAGTAAAACAAAACACCAGTTACCTGCTAATGCACCTGGGACAGCAGCGGAAGATGGCCCCAAGTGCCTGGGCCCTTACACCCACATGGGAGACCAGGAAAAAGCTCCTAGCTCCTGGCTGCAGACCAGCCCAACTCCAGCTGTTGCAGCTATTTAGGGAGTGAACCAGTAGATGGAAGATCTTTCTTTTCCCTCTCTAACTCCCTCTCCAACTCTCCCTTTCAAATAAAATGAATCTTAAAAAAAAAAAGTCTATCCCTGTCACTCTGTATCTCTGACTTTAAATACATATATTTATGCATATATACAAATATATATATACACACACACAATACCAAAAACTGGTGAAGATACAGAGAAATTGATCTTGTACATTGCTGGCAAAATCATGTACAAATGCATGGCACAACCTGGAAATGAGTTTGACAATTTCTTTAACAACTGGGTTCCTGCCCATTAAACTCAGAGAAATTAAAACTTGTGTCCATCCAAACACCCGTCCACAATGTTTTAATGGGTTTATTCGCAATACTTCCAAACTGGAAAAAAAAAAAAAATGCCTTTCGATGGGTGAAAAGTTGAAAAAAATCCTGGTGTGGCCACACCATGAGATATGTACCTATACCACAAGCTTCTATTCAGCAAAAAAAGAACGGTTGCTAAACATAACTTGAACAGAGGTATCACATTAAGTGAAAAAAGCCAACCTATAAAGGGGACATACTCTTACTATTCCATTTCCATAATATTTTGGAAATAGCAAAATTACAGGGGCAGAGAACAGATAACTGCCTGCCAGGGATTAGGAATGGGTTGGGGAAACAGAAGTATATAACAATAAAAGGGGAGATCTTTGTGGTTATGGAACAGTTTTGTGTCTTGGCTGCAGTAGTACTTACAGGAACCTCCATGATCAAATGGCAGAGAACTATCTACACACACACTGAGGACAGTGTCAATCTCCTAGTTTTGATATTGTGCTGTGGTTAAAAAGAAGTAACTCAGAGGAAAACTAGGTGAAGGGCACATGGGAACTCAGTACTATTTTTGCAACTTTATATTATGCAATTTTATTATCTCAAAACAAGAAGTTAACAAAAAGTACAATTATTCAGTCAACTGTCCAGCCACTATGGGGAACTAAAAAAGGTGAAAAGTATAAAAGAAAGCACAGCATGTTTCACACGAGTTTGCAACCTCTACTACGGCAATAAGAGATTCTTTGAAGCATGAATCATTGCAGGCCCAATTGCCTGAAACACACTCGGGCATTATCTGTGCACTATCCCTCCTGGTACTTTTATCTGAGCTTCCTCCAAAAGCCATAAGCAAGGGGTCAGAAGGCAGAAGGTATAACCCATGCGGAATTCTCACTGCAATTTCAGCTCAGCAGGCAGTCAAAAGTGCAGTGCTTGGTATCACAAACATCTGAAAACCACAGCAATTAGACGCACGAATTGTGAAAGATGTGGTCACAGGTAAGACACACCTCATATGTGACAGACTTCTTACTGTAATAGTTTTTCTTACAAAAGTCTCAGTGGCAATCTCCAATTCTGAAGGTGTGGAGGCTGGTGGAAAAAATTAAAATTGTGCCTCTCTGAGACCATCCTTGTGATTTCAGTGAACAGAAAGCAGAACACATGCCTCAAGCAGATAACCAAGTTTTACTTTCCATACTGATCAGGAACCCTGAATGAAAATAGTTTGTCACCATTTATTCCACTAATACCAACTGTAACACACAAATGTGTGTTATAACTATAACCAATTATATACACGAATGTGTATCTAACTTACGTACAAGTCCATCTGTTGGAAAGGTGTATTGACAAACAGGAAGAAACTCCAAAAAATTGGAAAAATGAAATATTACTAAGAGAAGGCAGCAGAAATGAGCCATGCAGAGCTCTCACTGCAACTTCAGCTCAGCGGGCAGTCAAAAGTACAGAGCTCAACATCAAAAACATCTGAAGCAGCAGTCTCCAAAACCCAAACTCTTCTCTAACCCGATGCTTTAGCTATTTAGCCAAATGTGCTTTCAAAGGTGACTGACTTACATACCATATACACTTTTTGAACTAGGAATAAACTATAAGATAATCCTTCAGTGCTAACAGAAGTAACATAAGTAATAAATACTGCTTATGTTTTTAAACTGCATTCCACACAAGGAGGTCTGTGCATAAAATGGTAGTTTGAAGCCCACATTCTATGACACGGAACTTATCTGGAAAGACCCACTTAAGTCTTCATTCTAAATCACTACATGAGCTGATAGTTGGAGGCAACTGAGTACTTGAGCACTACCTTTACAGCACAATTTGGGTTCAACACAGTGTGGCCTGAGGCTCTATTTCATCTGTGCAGCACTTTCACATATGTGGAACACAGATAATAGTACCTACACACCTCACAGGGAGGATTAAATGAGGTAACAGAGTAAAAAGCCTCTGGCACATAGAACACACACAGTAACTGTCAAAAATTTTCATGAAAGTAAAACTGAGAAGTATCACAAAGGAAAAAGAAATGTAAATATTTTGATCAATCCTACACAAAACTCTCACACTTTTAAACAACAATAAGTCTTCCCTTAACTCCTGCCCAAGAATGCATACAATTTCATTCAGAAAAAATATCACCTTATACAATGCAGCGAGCAAAATGCACCCTGCAGAGCATGCCCCATGCTTCCCTAGCCCCTGTGGTCAACGTGACTTCACTAGGAAAGGAGACTGTTTGTAAAGAGAGTTTTATAACATCCATCAACAAATGAAATGTTCAAAGTGAAAATTCAAGGCTTCACATGACAGTCTTTCAAAAACATCTGTATCCTCACTCATGGTCCCCACTCCTCTTTCCTAATCAAGGTTACAATAACCAAAGCCCTCTGCAGGCTGATGTAATGCTACTGCCTAGTCACTAACTAGGAAAGGAAGGCCCAGGGGTCAACAAGAGCCCCATAAACACTGCCTCCTAGGTTTAAAGGATGGAATTTGTTCCAAAATGTGTAAAGGAAAAGGGCCTGGGTCCCACACTGTGGCACAACAGGTTAAACTGCTGCCTGGGACACCAGTATCTCACACTGGAGTGCCTGGGATAGAGTGGCTCCTCCACTTTTTTTTTTTTTTTATAAAGATTTTATTTATTTATTTGAGAGGTAGAGTTACAGACAGTGAGAGAGACAGAGACAGAG
Organism: Oryctolagus cuniculus; assembly: GCF_964237555.1. Taxonomy (NCBI): domain Eukaryota; kingdom Metazoa; phylum Chordata; class Mammalia; order Lagomorpha; family Leporidae; genus Oryctolagus; species Oryctolagus cuniculus. Next base: position 39,209,523 of record NC_091448.1, on the reverse strand, counting down.
AGATCCTCCATCTGCCGGTTCATTCCCCAAATGGCTGCAATGGCCAGAGCTGTACCTAGCCAAAGCCAGAAGCCAGGAGCTTCCTCCTGGTCTCCCATGCGGGTACAGGGGCCCAATGTTGTGGACACTTGCGGAGAGAGAACCAACAGATGGAAGGGGTGTGTGTGTGTGTGTGTGTGTGTGTGTCCCTTGCTCTCTGTCATTCTGCCTTTCAAATAAACTAAAAAAAAAAAGAAAAGAGAAAAGAAAGAAAGAAGGCAAAGTGACAGAGAAAGCTTGACTTGAATAACCTCGATGCAGGCTACACCTTTCTTCCATTTCTAGCTGTCTGAACTATTCAGGGAACAACCATACATGTTTCTGGAATCAGAAACGTACATTGTTTCCACAAGTGCTGGGTGATGCTTGCTTGTCCCGAGGCCCCAGTGTAGCCTGTAGTTTAGACAGCTGCATGAGGAGATGAGGAGCCACAGAAGCCACATTTCCTCACCAGGACGGCTGCACAACAACTGAAACCTTCCTGGTGCAAAGTCCAGACACAGGAAGCTGTGTTCCCTGCAAACATCCAAACAGTTTCATTACTGTTTAACTACCAAAAGAACAGCTCCACTAATCTATCAAGTTTGACATTTCATCCAACTAAGCAACTACACTACCATGAAAAGCATGCAGAGAGAGATCCCTCCACCCCCTAACTCCTGCTTTAAATCAACACTAATTGTTATATTATAGCCATGCAAATAATGTTTCTTGCTCAGCCACTTTTAAAAAGCTTCTAAAAAAGCAAACAAACAAATGCAAAGACACTGCACACCCTTGAACTGTATTTTCTTTCTCCCATCTTTAAGCATCATTGTTGACTGTGAGCTGTTACCAGAACAAGTTGGAAACTCCTTTCTAGTTTTTTGTTGTTGTTGTTTTGAAGATTTATTTATTCGAAAGTTATAGAGGAAGGGAGAGGCAGAGAGAGTGATTTCTTCCATCTGCTGGTTCACTTCCCAAATGGCCACCACAGACAGAGCTGGGCCAGACTGAAGCCAGGAGCCAAGAACTTCTTCCAGGTGTCCCACATGGGTACAGGGGCCCAAGCACTTGGGCCATCATCTGCTGCTTTCCCAGGCACACTAGCAGGAAACTGGATTGGAAGTGGAGCACCCAGAACTTGAACGGGCACCAATATGAATATGGGATGCTGGCACTGCAGGCAGCAGCTTAACTCACTACGCATAGTACAAGCCTCCCCTTTACACTGATCTGTCAAAAGACGTGAATACACCTACTGACCCAGCACAAAATCCAAGGTCTATCAATTTATTTTTTTAATTTTTTAAAGATTTATTTATTTATTTGAAAGTCAGAGTTACACAGAGAGAGAGAAAGAGGTCTTCCATCCAATTGTTCACTTCCCAACTGGCCGCAACTGCTGGAGCTGTGCCGATCCAAAGCCGGGAGCCAGGAGCCTCCTCCTGGTCTTCCATGAGGGTGCAGGGGCCCAAACACTTGGGCCATCCTCCACTGCCTTCCCAGGCCACAGCAGAGTCGGATCGGAAGTGGAGCAGCTGGGTCTTGAACCAGCGCTCATATGGGACGCCGGTGCTTTGGGCCAGGGCATTAACCCGCTATGCCACAGCGCGGGCCACTTAAACTTCTTCTTTTAAAAGATTTATTTGTTCATTTATTTATTTGAAAGGCGGAGTTACAGGGAGAGAGAGATCTCCCATTCTCTAGTTCACTCCCCAAACAGCCACAATGGCCATGGCTAGGTTAAGCCAAAGTCAGGAGCCTGGAACTACAATCAGGTCTCCCACATAGGTGGCAGGGACCTAAGCACTCTGGCCATCCTCTGCTGCTTGTGCAAGCACATTAGCAAGGAACTGGATGGGAAGTGGAACAGCCAGGACTCGAACTGGTGCCCATATGGGATGCCAGTATCACAGGCAGCAGCTTAACCCCCCGTAGCAAAACACTGGCCCCATCAATTTAACCTTTCAATATACTAAAGGTAAATATCTCTCAAGTACTATTAAAATCAGAATTCTAGGGCTGTTGCTGTGGCACAGCGGGTTAAGCTGCTGCCTGCTATACCACTGGCATCCCATATGGATGCCAGTTCAATTCCTGGCTGCTCCACTTCCCATCTGGCTCTCCACTAATGCGCCTATGAAAAGCAGTGGAGGATGGCCCAAGTCCTTGACCCCCGCCAACCATGTGAGAGACCCGGATGAAGTTCCAGGCTCCTGGCTTCAGCCCAACCCATCTCCCACTGCTGTGGTTATTTGGGGAGTGAACTAGCAGATGGATGAACACCTGTCTGTGTGTGTCTCTCTCTCTGTGTAACTCTGCCTTTCAAATACATAAATAAATCTTTTAAGAAATAAATAAGGGCCAGTGCCGTGGCTCACTAGGCTAATCCTCCGCCTTGCGGCGCCGGCACACCAGGTTCTAGTCCCGGTCAAAGCACCGGATTCTGTCCCAGTTGCCCTCTTCCAGGCCAGCTCTCTGCTGTGGCCAGGGAGTGCAGTGGAGGATGGCCCAGGTGCTTGGGCCCTGCACCCCATGGGAGACCAGGAGAAGCACCTGGCTCCTGGCTTCGGATCAGCGCAGTGTGCCGGCCGCAGCGCGCCAGCAGCGGCGGCCACTGGAGGGTGAACCAACGGCAAAAGGAAGACCTTTCTCTCTGTCTCTCTCTCTCACTGTCCACTCTGCCTGTCAAAAAAAGAAAGAAAGAAAGAAAATTGGGGTTCTGACCTAGGACAAGATCAAGTGACAGAAGTTCTCCCCTAGGCAAGAATAGGAGTTCTCAGTTGGTTGCTTCAGCTATAGGTGGCAGGAAGAAGAAACTATTACAGACCTCTGATAGTAGGTTCCCAAGATGTGCTCAGAATCACCTAAAACAAGGCCACAACTCCATTCAAAGTGTGTCAGACTGCTGAAGGCCCAAGTCAAGTTAAACAGAATCATAGCAACATTTAGAAACGTTTATAGCACTTTGGCATTGTTGTGACAATTGAGGCGCATGATATTTCTGCTAATTCTTTTTTTGTTATACTTTACCAAAATACTGCTTAGCAACACGTTAGGGGTGAAAAAAATCTTTAGAGTTGGTCCTTCACCTACCTTTCATGCTATTAAGGGCCAATTCAATCACTACTGTTCAAAGGAATCAAAGCCCCAGTGCCCCCATTATCAAAGAATTTCTGCTTTAGAGGCTACTAGAGAAACCAAGAAAGAGGTACTAAGGTATAATCTGGTCTCCAAGAGCCAACCAGCCAGCTGGAGACCCTAAGTGAGTATGCCTCTTTATCTCTGTGCCTTAAATTCCTCCTCTACAAAATAAAGGCAGCTGACTAACCTCAGCATTTCTCAACCTTTCTTTTTTAAAAAATAATGGTTCCTTTTCACACAAATTCCTTCTCTAAGTGGAGTCTGCAGATAAATTATATCAAAATCCCCCATCTCATTCCTAAGCACTTTGATTCTACAGCTCTGAGCTAGGAACCAGAAATCTGCACACTAAAACTTGAGATGTACTGTGAAATTACATAGTTTCAGCAAAGCCTTTAGGAATTTTTTGGAGATTAATTTGAAAGGCAGAGTTACAGAAAGAGAGAGACAGAGACAGATACCTTCCATCCGCTAGTTCACTCCCCAGACAGCTGCAATAGCCAAGACTGGCCCAGGCCAAACCCAGGAGCTTCATCCAGGTCTCCTCCATGGGTACAGAAGCCCAAGCACTTGGGCAAGCTTCTGCTGCTTTCCCAGGCACATTAGCAGGGAGTTGGATCAGAAGTGGAGCAGCTGGGACTTGCAGAGGTACCCATATGGGATGATGGCACTGCTGGCAACAACTAACCCATTAACCACAATGCTGGCCCTTAGGAATTATTTTTAAAAAGCCACAATTTGGGAGCCAGCACTGTGGCATAGAAGGCTAAGCCTCTGCCTGCAGTGCTAGTATCCCATGGGGCACCAATTCAAGTCCCAGCTGCTTCATTCCAATCCAACTCCCTGCTAATGTGCCTGGGAAGCAGAGGAAGATGGCCCAAGTGTTTGAGTTTCTGCACCCACATGGAAGACCTGGAGGAAGCTCCTGGCTTTGGCCTGGCCCAGCCCTGGCTGTTGCAGCCATTTGGAGAGTGAACCAGCAGATGGAAGATCTTTGTCTCTGCCTCGCCTCTCTGTATTTCTGCCTTTGAAATAAATAAATCTTTAAGAAAAAAAAAAAAAAGCCACAATCTGTGTGTTATCTCTGATAAAGAAGTAAAAAAAAATGTCCTAAAATCAGTATATTGAAATACACATGAATATTTTGGCATCAAAAACTGCTTTCCTGACATGATGTTCATAACACTTGAATTCTGTACTAATTCCTCTCAAACAAAACGAAATGCTTATTTTTATGATGCTTGTGTTGTTTCTAACAAGATGAGGCAAGGAGACAGATTTCAGGCTGCAACTGGTAAGCATTTCCACAAGTAACAGTGTGGATAGCCCGTACCTCAAATTACACCAAACTAGATCTAACTGTCAACATATTTTCATTTCCAATAATAATTTTGGTTGTATAAGACTTCTTGGTGTCCTATATGAAAGATTTTATCATATACACACAATTTAGAAATTTGATGAAAACCATCTGGAGGTGAAGCTGCAGGACCACTATCATTTTTATGTACCCCATTAATCGAGGAGTTCACAATCGCTACTCCTCAAGCAGCTGGTCTACAACTGTGTCAACAGTCCAGAGGATTGGAAAACACTGAACTACACCAGCAGGAGTGAGGGTGATGGTTCAGAGTCTGGAGTACTCCGGCCAAGCATACAGCCAAGGGCACAGCAGGAAGGTAGAGTGCCCTTGGCCAAGCTCTCCAGGAACATTCTGACACCCTCTCCCCACCCACTCAGTAAACACTAGCTGAGGTATCCTTCAGCTCTGACATAGAATGACTTTGCAAATTCTTCCCTTGGCTATGATTGAACAGCCAAAAATGATACTTGAATCTCATGCCCAAAAGGTAGAAACAGAAGTAGACAAACACCACAGCTTGAATTACTTCAGACTGGGTAAAACCTTGTCCCCCAAGATCACCCCTTCCCACCCTCCATGTAACTTTAGCCCTGAGCTGTTCCTCTCCACCTCTCTCCATGAGAACACAAACTGCCTAAAGCGACTCAGCTGACCTCCTTCCTCTGACAGCCATCCTTGACGATGCGCTTCTCAAACTAGCTGAACTTCAGCTGACCCCACTAAATTTAACCCTCCAAAACATACTGCCCTCTTTCACCAAAGTAGAACACTCCTTTGCCCAGCATTTTGGAATAAAGTTTGTACCCTGGTTAATCTTCCACACCATGTAAAATAATAATCTGGCATGGTTAAGAGAGGGTATAATCCAACCTAACTGTAACCGGCTACGGATCCGCTGAGTTAAGATCTAAAAGAAGGTTGGGGGGCCGGAGCTGTGGTGTAGCAGGTTAACACCCTGGCCTGAAGCATCAGCATCCCATATAGGTACCGGTTGGAGACCCAGCCGCTCCACTTCCGATCCAGCTCTCTGCTATGGTCTGGGATAGCAGTAAGATGGCCCAAGTCCTTGGGCCCCTGCACCCTCATGGGAGACCCGGAAGTTGTTCCTGGCTCTTGGCTTCAGATCAGCACAACTCCGGCCACTGCGGCCAGTTGGGGAGTGAACCATAGGATGGAAGCCCCCCTCTCTCTCTGCCTCTCCCCTCTCTTTGTATAATTCTTTCAAATAAATAAATAAATCTTTAAAAAAAAAAAGGTTGGTTATTTCTCAAGCAGATATCTTAATCATCATGAAAATAAAAAAAGCACAAGAAAGATCTTCAGAAAATTAGGGGATGAGGAAGACACATTTTCCTATGTATTTTAATATAAAACACACTGATTCATGTGCCACTAAGTCTGGACATGTGTGATCAACACCATGATTGGAAAGATTTTCCAAAGCAAATTAAAAGAGCAAAGCAAAGGATGGGGTGGGAGAGGAAGATGCTCCATTTAAGAAAAGGATATTTTTCCCCATTCAAATCATTAAACATAATCCAGCAGTTACAAATAAACAATGGTGCTGATTACTAATGAGTCGCATTGAACTTCTCAGAGGCCAGCAGAGAGCCTCCGGTTGACCTAACTTGCTGTAAGTTTCAGGATGACACAGCCTTTCTTTAAAGAGGATCATGACAGTTATGTTTCAGCAAATCACACTGGCATCAACTAGTTCAAATCCAGATGGGTGTCCCCACTCTTTAAAACTAAGCCTGCTGGGGGGGGGGGGGGGGGAGCCATTGTAACCCATGAGTCGTACTTTGGAAATTTATATTCATTAAATAAAAGATTTAAAAAAAAAAAAAAAAAAACTAAGCCTGCTGGAAAAATGGCTGTCCCAGGGAGACTCTGCAACCCAGAGACAATGAAGCCATATCTTTATATGTAGTTTTAGAAAGGCATGTGAACATGATAGTAGGAGATGTAGGTTTAGCCTGTTGCACTGGAGAGGGGCAGTTTTAAAAAGTCAACTACATGAGCTCAACAAAATCAAAAATTCAAATAAGCACAAAGGCAGCACATGGGGATAATGGCTGGAAAAGGCTGCTGAGAGAGCAACAAGGTTTGGCTGTATCTTTGTAGAGACAACAATGAGGAAATTACCAGAACAAGGTCACTTTCCATAAAAAAAAAAAAAAAAAAAAAGAATGTTACAGAGACTTAGCAGAGATGAAAACCCATGTAGGTCACAACTCCATAAAATCAGCAGCCTGGTGAGAATCTCTCCAAGAATCCTGTAGGAAATTAAGAAGGGATTACAGTAATTAAATGTCAAGTCTCCTTGAGAGCTACTTATAGCTCCTGAAGACCAAAGCCATTTCTGTGAAATCTATCATAGAAAAATTGTGAGGAGGATTTGCCAGGCATCACAGCCTTACTTTCACATCAGGCCTGCAAATACTATGATCTAAAAAAGAACAGAACGATTTGGGGAGGGAATTAAATAGTACTGCTTATCACAGAAAGCCACTCCATTCCCCAGTCTTTGCAAAAGTTCACATGCTCGTGTAACTGTAATATACTTAGGAGGTTCCAAAAATTACACACATTTCCTCAAAAGAGATTTAGGAAGAAGTATAATCACAGGGTAAAAGGCCAAACACTGTCTCTTCTGAATGCTTAAATAGCCAATTATGTGTCTTAATACATTAATTCTATACATAGAGAGAGAGACTATTACAGGAAAGTTGAATAAGACATCTTAAAAAATGTACCCGAGGGCCTAAATCCATTCAACTGACAGTAAAATCACCACTCAAAAAAGCAGTTTTATTCAATATCTAGTATTTTAATTTTCCAGCTGCCAACAGAAATATATAAAAGAGCAGAAATTAAACTAATTATGTCAGCAACACAGTGAACAAAACTTTAATTGTATTACACACTAGTTAGACATTTACTGAACAATACAAAAGCCCTTAAGGGTAGAAACTTCTTTAGAATATCAATGATTCCCGATCAATATGACAGAGATTAGTCTGTTCAGGCAATAAACAGACTCCTGATTTAGATATAAAAAGTCCAACTGACACAATTCAAGATAAGAAATAAATATATAAGAAATTGCTAAATTGGCTTTAAATCACTCCATGATCTGCATACGCTGTATTAATAGGCCCTTTAAGCCAGTATTGTACTTAGCTTCATTAACATCCCGCCCACAAAAGAGCCTATTCATTGAGCTGGGAGACAGGTGTTAGCAACCAGCAACCTCTTTTAGCCTCCTGTTCCAGGGGCCTGGCCTGTGATTATGAGGACATGACTGGCAAGTCCAAAGCAAGGTCAGCATGGAAGAGAGCAAAGGAGGAGAGAGGGAAAGGAAAACAAAGAGGGAGACCAAAGTGAGAAAGAAAGAAAAGAAATAGATGCCAGGTGCTTCTAATAGGGCCACCCTCAAAGCTGCTTCGCCTAATCTGAGCTCCTGGGCCCAAATACATACAGCAGAATTTGTATGTTATTAATTTATTCCTGTAGACAGTAACTCTGGGCAGATGCCCACACTTCAGTCATTCTGAAAAAAAAAATTTGAAGTATTGCTAATTTTCCTATGACTCACTCTTCTCACCCATAGTCTCTGGTTCTTTAGTCCTCAGTCTTTCATGCTCTTTCTAAAAGGGCTAAGTAGATATTCCTGGAAGGAGATATGCAGAAGGCTGGAATTCGAAAGATATCTTAAGCCTACGGAAAAAAAGTCCTATGAGGGGGCTGGCGCTGTGCCAGTAAAGCTGACACCTGCAGTACCGGCATCCCATATGGGCGCCGGTTCGAGTCCCAGCTGCTCCACTTCCAATCCAGCTCTTTGCTATGGCCTGGGAAAGCAGCAGAAGATGGCCCAAGTCCTCAGGCCCCTGTACCTGCTCCTGGCTCCTGGCTTTGGACCAGCGCAGCTCCAGCTGTTGCGGCCAATTGGGGAGTGAACCAGCGGATCTCTCTGCCTCTCCTTCTCGAGATCCCTGTGTAATTCTGACTTTCAAATAAATAAATAAATCTTTTTTAAAAAGTTCTATGAGGAAGTGGAAGAAGGGACATTTATTGATTTGACTACTATATATAAATAACATTTTTCTTTTAATACTCACAGGCATATTTTGCCTATTTTGATCCACATAACAATCCCACCAGATACTATTTCCATCTTGCAGCTGAAGAAAATGAAGCTCACAGAGGTTAACTTTCCTAGATAGCACAGCGGAAGTGGTGACACCTGGATTCAAAACCCTGTTTGTCTATTTCTCAAATTATCAAGCTTTTCCTAAATTTAATCTAATTTAAACTCCTAACATACCAACTGCCTACTTCTGTTTTAACTCAGATGTTTCTGCATTTCAGTAATTTTTTATTATTTCCATGAATTCAGCAAAGGGCCAGTGACTAAATGTAACAGAGTGTTTATTAAGTACCTATTATTTCCAATAACAGTCTGCAATGTGCAGAAATGAAACTGACAAGTTAGCTTTACTTTTAATTCCCGGCATTTCTCTTACCCAACACCAATCGTAACTAGATTCCACTACCTTTTCAAACCTCCAGTTGTTTCCACATTATCATTCACTTGTCCACTAATGAGATAAGGGAAGCCACTTTCACCAAAACCCTCCCTCATGACTCCGGATAGATATACAGCAGAGGGGGCCTCACTGGGAGCAATTTACATGAAAGTTATAAATAAAAGTTGTTATCTATCATGACTAGGAAATGGGCTATTCTAGCAAATCAAACATTTGGACAGCATAATGATGCTGTAAGGGGGTTACCAATTTATAAAGAATTTCAATACATAAAATTTCTATTTTAAGGTTTGTTTGGTTTTGTTTGACAAGCAGAGTAAGACAGTGAGAGAGAGAGAAAGGTCTTCCTTTTCCGTTGGTTCACCCCCCAAAATGGCCACCACGGCCGGCACACCGAGCCAATCCGAAGCCAGAAGCCAGGTGCTTCCTCCTGGTCTCCCATGCAGGTGCAGGGCCCAAGCACTTGGGCCATCCTCCACTGCATTCCCGGGGCACAGCAGAGAGCTGGACTGGAAGAGGAGCAACCGGGACAGAATCCGGGGTGCCGGCGCCGCAGGCGGAGGATTAGCCTAGTGAGCCACGATGCTGGCCATTTTAAGGTTTTAAAAAGAAAAAAAAGGGAAAGAGACGCAAACACCAATTTTCCAGTTCCCGTAAGACTTGATGTACAGGAGATAAAGCATATATGTATGTGTGTATACATATACACACAAAACCATGGTTCACAAACTTGGTTGTCTATCTCAAGCACTTGGTGACCTTTTTGGAAATAAAAGCAAGAGAGGATTTTTTTTAATGCAGGTTCCGAGTCATCAATTAATCAAATCTCCAGGAGGTGGGGCTGAGAAATCTGCATTTTTAAAGAATGCCCAGGTGACTCAGTAGCAAACCACCAAGAACTGAATCTTTCAAGGAAAGACTGGCTTGGGGGAATTCCTTGCAATAAAACAAGCTAAGCAGGCTGAGGCTGCAGGGACACATTGTGACCTTCCTTTGATGATTCAGGAGACTAGGATCTCCCAATGTCACTGGGCCATCATTCACTAGCAGTCAGGGTCCTGGCAAAATCAAAAAGGAGAGTTAACACAGATTGCCCACTGGTAGAAAGCTGGAAAAAACAGCTTTGTTTTACTATCAGATTCAAAGAGCTAGTTTTCTCCTAGAGAAAACAGATTTTTTAAAAGGAAAATGTTTAAAAACATGCAAGACTCTTAACCAACTGCTTAGCTCCACTTCAGAATGTTAACAGGCCCAGACGCATCAATAATGTAGAATATTCAACCGAATAAGCGAAGCACAGGAGGAACTTGATGGCCTGGCCATCCTCATGAAGAGGAAGGATAATAGGTTTAAACTAAGACTGCAGTAACAAGATTAAAGATGACCACTGTCCTGACAACAGCAACCTCTAAATCCTCGAAACAGAGTGCTGAGAACACTGGAGCTGCACGCTACCCACCTGAGATGGCTTCTATGTGAGACATACGAGGACACCCCACTAAGAACCCAGCTAGTTTGAAGATTTTAAAACTCCACAAGGCCGGCGCCGCGGCTCACTAGGCTAATCCTCCGCCTTGAGGCGCCGGCACACCGGGTTCTAGTCCCGGTTGGGGCGCCGGATTCTGTCCCGGTTGCCCCTCTTCCAGGCCAGCTCTCTGCTGTGGCCCGGGAGTGCAGTGGAGGAGGGCCCAAGTGCTTGGGCCCTGCACCCCATGGGAGACCAGGAAAAGCACCTGGCTCCTGGCTCCTGCCATCGGATCAGCGCGGTGCGCTGGCCGCAGCGCGCTGGCCGCGGCGGCCATTGGAGGGTGACCAACGGCAAAAAGGAAGACCTTTCTCTCTGTCTCTGTCTCTCACTGTCCACTCTGCCTGTCAAAAAAATAAAAATAAAAAATAAAAAAATAAATAAAAATAAAAACATAAAACTCCACAAAGTCACAAAACTTTAAGAAAGCAGACCAGACTAATTCCTTTTAGAGAAATGGGAAGTTTACATGTTTGCATTTGTAAAGACAGTCCTTATAATTACCAAAATGTTCCATAAACAGCAAGTACTGACAACCAGTATCTAAACAAAAATAACTATCAACCGCAACCAAACAACAGTAATGAATGACCTCCTCCCAAGACTTCACCATCAACTGAAACTTAAGTATTCTCACTAAACTCTAAATTACATTTTAACTTTGTATTGAAAGTTATAATAGTCCAAGGTCTAGATGCTAAATCCTCCCCCAAACATAAACAGTATGGCCAGTTCAAACTCAGTAATGGTTTTTAATCTTCTAATTAAATATTCTATTAAAAGAACAAAAGTCAAGGTGGAAGCAGTCCCCCTCTCTTCAGGTGTACGCAGGTAATTTCAGGATGGAGCTGCACAATACACTTGTCCTTAGAAAAGAGACTGGGCTCTTTTTTGTTAGTGCTGTTTGTCTTCTTGAAAGACAGTCGATGAAAACAACTTTTCCATCCCATTTTATTTAGGAGCCCTTGAGGGTATCAGAGGGAACTAAGCAGAGCTATGCAAACTGCCTTGGCAGAAAGTTTAAAAACTAATTTTTAAGTTTTCTGAGGACAGCTTTCTCTTGTGCATATCATTTTCGCAGTCAGTTAAACTGGTCTATTTAAAGGACTTACAACCCCTGAATCCTATGTAAACAACCAGGGTTACCAGCTGCCCACCTGATCAATATGGAAGTTTGTAGTGGGTTAATTAGATAGGCATTGCGTGCAAGCACCCCAAATTACATGGAAAGCCTCTCTTGGCACAATCAAGTTATTTAACCCTGTCATATCACTCCGTACTTATTACACATAATAACCAAACCTTTTCAGACTTAAACACCTTTACAGAAACTGTAATTTTATGAATTGTACTCTGACATCCAGAATTAGGAAGTAGGCAATAAAGTTTCAGAAACACCTGTCATCATCTATCTCCTTGAATGTGAAACAGAAGGCAATCAGGGGAAGGGATTTTTTTTTTTTTTTCATTAACGAAAATTCCCTGAACAGAAAGGAAGTACCAGTGCCAGCTTCCAGCCCTGGAATTCTTGTCTATAAACTCACAGCCCAGCACCACGGTCCCCAGCTCACTCCCATTCCTAGAAAAACGGTGCGACAGAGGGAGAGCCTTGGCTCCACTTCAGTAGATGGAACTGTCACAGAACCGCAAGAATTCAAACAGTTGTATCAACAGTGGTGACAGGAAGTCTCTGTCCTGCCAGCCGCCAGAGGGATACAGAAGGCACTTACTGGTTCCTTCTTAGACCACATGCACCCCGGGCTGTTTGATCACCTCCTTACTCGGGCCTTTAAGCAGGGAGCAAAGACACAGTTGTAGGTAAAGCCCTGTCTCCAAGCCAGCAATAACCCTTCCCTGTGGCAGACCGGGAGGAGCGTGGTCCGCTCTCCTTGATTACACGAGGAGTTTTTTTCCTCTGGAACAAACGACAGATCAACAGAGGGGAGAGAAGTACGCTGCTGCTGCTGCTGGTCTCGTCTGCCAAGCCTGAAATGCAGCTCTGGGCACACACATGCCAGCCAGGCTCCCGGCCGCCCTGGTCCAGCCAGACTGCCCCGCGCCCGGTCAAATGTCTCCCGGGCAGCCAGCTGAAGAGAGAGAGGCCCCACTTCCCTCTCCGTCTCGGCCACTGCCGCCCAAGGGCGACCTCGCACCGTCGTCGACAGAGGACCACTCCCACGAGAGCGACTGGTGGCCCCTGGGGAGGGGGGCGCCGCACTCTCAAACTTCTCCATCCAGCCTCCCTCCGTCTTCCTCCAGGAAGGACTGCCTCAGTTTCCCCGGCCGTACGAACGGACACCCCCACCCCCACCCCCACTAGCCGGCAGGACCTGCGGGCTGCGAGGCGCTGGGGGACAGTGGAGAAACACGTCCCCAGTGACCGTCCCCACACGCGAAACGCTTTCTTCGTTAGGACTTCTCAAGAGACAGTAGGGTGGCCCTGAACGCCGAGGCTCCCTGTGAGCAAGGGGCTTCAGCCACCCCCTGTAGGGCAGGGAGAGTCCCAGGCCGTGCCCCCAAAGGAGGCACCCCCAGACCACAGTCTGTGGACGCTGGACGCCGAGGGGCGCCCCCCATCCTCCCTCGGGACCCCACCCCAGGCTGGGCGCCCAGCGGACCCGAGCGCCGCCGCCGCCGCCTCCTCACCTGCCGCGGCCGCCTGCCCGGCCCGCACCTGGGAGGGGAGGGGAGGGGCCGGATCCGGGCCGCGGACGCCTCAGGCAGGGGGGCTGCGGGCTTCGCCGCGGCGGCGTCTCCAGGGCTCAGGGGCACGGGGGGGCGGTCGCGACATCCTCGCAGGCGGCCCCAGGAAGTCGGCCCCCCCACCCATCCCCCTGGCGGCCCAGCCCGGCCGCTCCCGCCCCTCGCGCGGCCCCGCCCCCGGACCGGCCCCGCCCCCTCGAGGGAGTGCGCGCCGCGACTCCCGCGGCGCCCGAGCCACCATAGAGAGGAGCGAGGCGCGCGGCGGGCTAGAGCGTGGCCTCCACGCGCGCCCCCTGGCGGAGTCGAGGCTCCCGGAGGCGGAGCCGGGAGGGGCGTCGGTTCCCCCTTGTCAGGGCGTGGGTCTCTGCTCTTCTCGCTGGTCGGGCAACACTGTGGGGGCGGCTGCAGGGTTCAGGTTGGGGGTCAGAGCTGGGCCAAGACCTAGCCTGGTGACCTTGAGCGAGTCCCTTAACATCTCTGAATTTGTTCCAAGATAAAAGTTTGAAAGTTTTCTACCTTGTGGTGATCTGGTAAAGCCACCACCTTGGATGTCTGATCCCATATGGGCTCAGGTTCAAGTCCTGGTTGCTCCACTTCCAATCCAGCTCCCTGCCAAAGGCCTGGGAAAGCAGTGGAGTATGGCCCAAGTGCCCACGTGGGAAACCCAGATGGAGCTCCTGGCTTCTGCCTGGCCCAGCCCCTGCAGTTGAGACCATCTAGGGGAGTGAACCGGCAGATGGAATCTCCCCCAACACACACCTTGTAATTCCTTCAAATAAATAAATAGACATTTTAGAAAAAAGAAAGTTGCCTCACTTTTATCTCTGAGGGCATCAGGCTCATTAGGGTTTACTGGCTTAGCTTACTCAATGTGGCAGCCATTAGGAGCCAAGCCTATGAGACATCAGAACCTGGCTTTGGGCCAGGCATTTGGGCAATGGTTAACATAAGACTCAGCCTGGTCAGGGAGTGCCTAGGCTGGAGTCCCAGGTGGGGTCCTGATTCCCAGCTTCCTACAGACCCTGGTGATGGCTCACATAGTTGGGCCCCTACCACCACCTGGGAGACCTGGACGGGGTTCCAGGCTCCCAGCCTCTGCTGTTGCGGGCATCTGGGGAGTGAACCAGCAGATGAAAGATGTCTCTCTCTCTCTCTGCCTTTCAAACAAGAGGAGTGTAAGTCGATGGGTTTACCCCTCTCACTGTGACTCCTCCTGCCTCTTGCATTTCTTAGTCCACCCCCAGGCTTTGCTACTTGCCTGTGGGAAGGCGAGGAGATGCTGAGGAAGGCTGTCTAGAGTGAAGAGGAGCCACTCTGGCCCCTCATCAGCTGTGTACCTTACTTCTGAGCTCCAGTTTTCTCACCCTGGCCATGCAGGTCGGCCCGAGGATCAAATAGACAGAAGTGCATTATAAACTGTAAAGCGCTGGGGGAGTGCAGTGGGGCAGGAACCAGCAGGGGCGAAGGTGCCAGCTGGGAGGAGACACACATCCCCATTCCCTGCCTGGGGTCTAGTGATACTGAGTTTTCTTGTGCCTTCAGTCCCTACCGAGTCCTCCCAGAATTCCTGTAAGCAATCTGTATTTTGAACAAGGAATATCACAACCACCCAACCCCACCCCCTGCCTCGGCACTGTGGCTCAGTAGAGTCCTGGCTGCTCGACTTGCAATCCAGCTCCCTGTTAATGCCCCTGGGAAGCCCCTGCACTCATGTGGGAGACCTGGATGGAGTTCCTGGCTACTGACTTCAGCTTGGCCCATCCCAGGGTGTTGTGGCCGCTTGGAGGAGTGAACCAGCAGATCTCTCTCTGTCACTCTGCCTTTCAAATAAATAAACCTTAAAACTAAAATAAAAGCTTTGTCAGTTTACAAATACTGTTATGTCCAACCTCCAAACCACGCAGCAAACTGAGTACTGTTATTCTCATGCTCTCCTGAGAATGAATCTACACGTGAAGTCGTTTACCCAAAGCCACAGTTAGGAAAGAGCAGAGCTGGAATGGGAAGCCATTTCTTGCCACTGCTTG
The DNA here is from genome assembly GCF_964237555.1 of Oryctolagus cuniculus. Lineage (NCBI taxonomy): Eukaryota > Metazoa > Chordata > Mammalia > Lagomorpha > Leporidae > Oryctolagus > Oryctolagus cuniculus. The sequence continues at coordinate 39,194,190 of NC_091448.1, read as the reverse complement.
GGCAGCCCGGGAAGACTGGCCTTCCAGTCCTGCACCTGAACCTTTTTCCTACTTGGCTATTTTTGTATCTTTCCTTGATGCAATCCCCCGTCTGTTTCTCTCCAGAGCTTTATTTTCCCCCTTAGAGGTGTTTGTAGTCTTCTCTTCTCCTTCTCCGGGTCCCTTTCACGGTGCCGGACCACGTCCACCCTCTTGCATTTCTGCAGAGGGCTCAGCGGCTGTGATTACGGCACGGTGTTCTCCACCATCTCTCCTCCGGATACAAATGCTAGCCAGAGAGCTAATAAATCAGCCACGAGTGTGAGGTGAAACCCAGAGATGTCTTTCTGTGAACTTAGTTTGGCCAGGTGAGTGCCCACTGCTGAGAGGGAGTGCACTGCCTCCACTTTTGGACCCAATAATTGGACTCCGGATTCATGGTGCCCCATGAAAATAATTTTTTCTGGGCCTTCTGGTTCATATTACAGCTAAATCATTGGAGTGCTGCTAAATAATGTGCCTATCACTGGAGCAAGGAGGCCTCAGAGCTGCATTACCCACACTCCTCCTCCTCCTCCACCTTCCGCGTTATCACCATCGCTATTTTTCATCTTTATCATGCCCTTCTGCAGAAGCACTCAATAAGGTACCCATTGTGCTAGTGATCCGAAAGCCTTCTCAGAGAGCAATAGTATTTAATAGTAACAAAACACTAATTTGTCTACCCAGTGACATATTTATAGGAACTGTTTACTTTGACATATTTTTATTATTTCTACTCATTTGCTAAGTACTTCCAATACATATTTATGAAGCACATGCCCTTCCCCAAACAGTAGTGAAAAAATAAATCATATTATTTCTTTTATCAGTAGCGGTATGGCTTTTAAGTACTAATGCCCTGATTTTTTGTTACTTCTGGCAAGAGTTGGAAGGATTAATGGTGATTGAGTACCTACTGTGTGCCAGACTCTCGGTGAAAGGCATGTCACATAAATCGTGTTTAATTCCTCTGAGATATATACCTTACCAATAAGGAAAGTGCAATTCCTCTGCAACACAGGTTCTACCAGTAAGACAGATAGTGTGCTGAAGTGATTCACCAGAAAGGACCCAGCAAGATTGTGAACCGGTATCTTTTCCTGATTACAAAATCCTGAATCGTCATTCCACTTAATGAGTTCACCTTAACTTCTCTGGACCAAGTAATTTCTGTAAAATATGGTGTTCCTTTCTGAGAGTGATTATGTTCCAGAATGGAACAGTAAGATCTGAACGTACACAGGATGGTGACGCTAACTTTTCTATGAGAAGTTACACTCCGAGGGAGTCAGTTATTCCCTAAGAAATCAGTGGTCGGATGTTTCCCAGAGAGAAACACCAGTGCTAGAGCTTGACCAGTTCCTGGAGACAGGACTGGCTACGCAGTTTGTGGGCACAGTGCAAAATGTGGGTCCCTTGGTCAAAAATTCCGTGTCAAGGTGGCGCCAGCAGAGCACTGAACTAAGCACACAGGGCCCTGAGAGACTGCACGAGTCACACTACCAGAAGGCTGGCCCAGCCACTCCCAGGCATGTAAGTCCTCCGAGGATATGGGACTGAGCGCCTATTATATATCTGAAAAAGCAACCCTACATCATCTGTATCACCTTAAAACAGCTCCGTGAAGCAGGTACTATTTTTCCCATTTCAGAGCAGATTAAAATCAGGCTTAAAGAGGCTGAGTGATTTATCTAATGTCATATAGCATGTGAATGTCAGAGGTGGGACCAAATAAGCGACTGTGAAAAAAAATCCCATTTTTTGACTTTATAGACTTCTTAGCACAGACACATGTCTCCCAGTACAAACTTAGGCTCAGGCTATCGTCCCAGAGACTGCAGAGAGGCCAGGGGGCAGACGAGACTCTGGGCTGCTTGAGAAGGCTACCTTGTGCAGCAGCTGCAGTGCAGCCGTCCAGCTCCAGGACACGCGGACATCCCACTGGCTCGGAGAGAAAATGCGACACACAGCCAATGCCACGGCCAACACCAGGCCTCCCCTCCAAGAGTGATGACAAACACCAAGAGATAACAAAGACATCTAACTCCACGACAAAATATTAAAAATGGCCCACAAAAGTTGGGAACAAGAAGAGGACAGTGGCCACCATTTCTGTTCTAGAGTACTGCAGTTAGTCTAGCCAGTGCAATAGGACAAGAAAAAAAGTGAAAAGCACTCAGGGTGACTTCTGATCGATCACACACCTAGCCCTCATTTAAGTTTACATATGCATCAGAGCCTTCTCCGATGCCCATGCTACACACACACATTTAAGCTCTACCCAGACAACTCCGTGCCTGAACACAGATATGCATCTAAATCCCTTGTCTGCGCGGGGCTCACTTCTCAGGAGTGCACAGACCTGTTGTTTTTCATTTGGTTTATTAATTTCCCATCTAAACCTCCAGTTTCTGCCTCCCCGAGTGTTTGCCATCCTCTTAATGTCCCTGGGGGAAATCAGAAAGGGCTAATAAAGCAGATCCCTTATCCAACTTTTTATGGTGAGCTAAGCTGAAACAAGGTGGGGATGTGCAGCCTTTGCTACTCTCAGGGAAAAGTGTAAAGAATTCTGTTGGAACATTTACATATTTATAGCCACAGGGAGTGCTAGGATGGGAAGGCGGGGACTTGGCATCAGGCAGGCTGGAGTGTGGATTCCCGTGCTGCCTCTTACTAGCTTTATGCCCTTAACCTCACTGAGCTCCTGTTGATTGTCTGTGAAGTAGAATGATTTCCTATGCCACAAGGCTGTGCGAAGGTCATAATGAGATGTCTATAAAGAGCCTAAGCACACATCAGGGAGCCTCAGTACAACTGCCTTCTGGCTTCTGGCAGGCACTAGTGCTTGCCCACTCACCTAATCAACGTCCAGTTCCTTCACACACACTCCCGCTCTCCTAAGAGAAATTCCATTTTCTCCCCATGGCCACAGCCTGCACCGCAGAAAAATCTGTTCCCAGCCAGAGCTCCAGAGCTCTTCCTAGGCGGGTCTGAGCCAATCACAGTTATCCCATTTCTCCTGCCAGTTCCTAAATTAGACCTGGACATGGACAGCCATCTTGCTTCAGAGATATGAAGTCTGCTTTTTAGGCAGTTCTGAGTGTTCCTTTTTTAAATTTTTATTTCTTTTCACTTTATTTGAAAGGTAGAGAGACAGAGAGATCTTCCATCTACTGGTTCACTCCCCACAGGCCCTCAACAGCCAGGGCTGGGCCAGGCCAAAGCCAAGAGCCAGAAACTCCAACCAAGTCTCCCATGGGGTGGTAGAGACCCAAGTACTTGAGCCATCTCTGCCGCCTCCCAGGGTGCACTTTAGAAGGAAGCTGGATTGGAAGCAGAGGTGGGACTTGAACCCAAGAACATCAATGTAAGATGCTTAGTCCCAAGTGGAGACTTACCCTGCTGTGTCACAATTCTACCTTGCCTTTGTCCTTTTTGTTTTGCTTTGTTTGAAAGGCAGAGTTACAGAGAGAGGAGAGACAGAGCGAGAGATCTTCCATCTGCTGGTTCACTCCCCAAATGGCTGCAATAGCTGGGGCTGGAGCTGGGCCAAGCCAAAGCCAGGAGCCAGGAGCTTCTTCCAAGTCTCCCATGGGGGTGCAGGAGCCCAAGTACTAGGGCCATCCTCCGCTGTTTACCCCAGGAACATTAACAGGGAACTGGATTGGAAGTGGAATAGCCGGGATTTGAACTGTACCCATATGGGATCACAGACAGAAGCATTACGAGCTACACCACAACACCACCCGACCCCTCTCCTCTTTTTTTTTGTTTTTAAAGATTCATTTACTTATTTGAGAGGCAGAGGCAGAGAGAGAGGAGAGAGAGAGGGGTCTTCCATCTGCTGGTTCACACCTCAGATGGCCGCAACAGCTAGAGCTACACTGACTCGAAGCTAGGAGCTTCTTCTGAGTCTCCCTTGCAGTTGCAGGGGCCAAAGGACTTGGGCCATCTTGTACTGCTTTCCCAGGCCATAGCAGAGAGCTGGATTGGAAGTGGAGCAGCTGGGACTTGAACCAGCACCCATATGGGATGCCAACACTGCAGGCAGCAGCTTTACCCACTATGCCACAGCGCCAGGCCCCTCCCCTTTGTTTTTTTTTTTTTTTTTTTAAGATTTTATTTATTTGAAAGACAGAGTTCCAGAGAGTGGTAGAGACAGAGAGAGAGGTCTTCCATCCACTGCTTCACTACCCAGATGGCCTCAACGGCCGGAGCTGTGCCAATCTGAAGCCAGGAGCCAGGAACTTCCTCCGGGTCTCCCACATGGGTGCAGGGGCCCAAGGACTTGGACCATCTTCTACTGCTTTCTCAGGCCATAGCAGAGAGCGGGATCGGAAGAGGAGTAGCTGTGACTAGAACCAGCGCCCATTGGGTGCCGGCGCTTCAGGCCAGGGCTTTAAACTGCTGCGCCACAGCACCGGGCCCTTCTTTGTTCTTAAAAGGTTACAAGGTGATCCCTTTCCCGCCCATCGATATTGTCATGTCTGGATTGATGCTCAGACTGGCTGCAGCCAGGCTTTGATGAGAGCAGTGAGCTTGAAAACAAAGCCCACACAAAAGATAACAGAACAGAAAGCTGGAAAGGCCCTACGCCTCTTGACTGACCACTAAATTAACCAACCTGGACTTCATGTTATTAACGAACTGACCGTATTGTTTATGCTTCTTCACACCGCATTTTGTTTCTTGCAGGGGAAAGCAGCCTTCGTGATACCCCGGCCCTTTACCTGAGTCTCTGGGAGTTCAAATATCTGACTTGAAGGCCACCGAGTGCTAGCACACAGTAGTGACTCAATATTCATTTTGTCTCATTTCTTTTCTTTTTTTTTTTTTTTTTTTTTACAGGTAGAATTAGTGAGAGAGAGAGAGAGAGAGAGAGAGAGAGAGAGAGAAAGGTCTTCCCTCTGTTGGTTCACTCCCCAAATGGCTGCCACAGCCGGCGCTGTGCTGATCTGAAGCCAGGAGCTGGGTGCTTCCTCCTGGTCTCCCATGCAGGTGCAGGGCCCAAGCACTTGGGCCATCCTCCACTGCATTCCCGGGGCACAGCAGAGAGCTGGACTGGAAGAGGAGCAACCAGGACTAGAACCCGGTGCCCATATGGGATGCTGGCACCGCAGGTGGAGGATTAACCAAGTGAGCCACGGCACCGGCCCCCATTTTGTCTCATTTCAAATGAAAGACATCTAATAGTCTCGTGTAGAAAGATGTGAAAAAAAGACTGGAGACTTAACTATCTAAGTCAACAGGAAAACATTCCTGCATCTTTCTTATGCCATCTTTAAAATGCATTAAGGGGTAGTTACTTAGCCTGGTGGTTAAGACACAGGTTTAAATAGCCCTTGTGCCATATCAGTGTACCTGGGTTCAAGTCCTGGATCTTCTTGACTCCAGCTTCCTGCTGATGCAAACCCTGGGAGACAGTATTGATGGCTCAAGTAATTGTGTCACTGCCACCCACATGGGAGACTTGGATTCAGTTTCCAGCTCCTGGCTTCAGTCTCCCACCCAGGGTTGTTGTGTATATTTGGGGACTGACCCAACAAATGGAGCTCTCTCTCAAAGAAGTATTTTTTAAAGACCTATCCAATATCATGTGCTTCATAATCACTACCATAACGTGGAGAAAGAAATGGACACAAAAGCCCTTGGAGTGCACCTCAGGCTAACAGGCAGATATGTGAATGAAGGTGCAAGTCCACAGTGTGGTATAAACATCCACCTAGCCAACAGTTGAGGCAGGAAGAAGGAAAAATGTCAGAATGTGCAGTGGGCTCAGCGAGCGACAGGCAGAGGCAGACACATAAACAAAGAGAGCACTGGGACCAAGAGCCACTCTGAGGCCTATCAGAGGACTGCATAGTGCAGTGTGGCCACATGGAGCGTGCAGCCAGCATGCAGGCAAGACAGAGCAAAGTCTAAAGAATGAAGCAAGGCCGACGCTTGGCACAGTGGGTTAAAGCCCCGGCCTGTGGTGCCAGCATCCCATATGGGTGCCAGTTCGAGTTCCAGCTGCTCCACTTCCAACCCAGCTCTCTGCTATGGCCTGGGAAAGCACTAGAAAATGGCCAAGTCCTCGGACCCCTGCACCCATGTGGGAGACTTGGAAGAAGCTCCTGGCTCCTGTCTCCTGATCAGCCCAGCTCCAGCTGTTGTGGCATTTTGGGGAGTGAACCAACAGCTGATGGAAGACCTCTCTTTCTCTCTCTGCTTCTCTGCAACTCTGCCTTCCAAATAAATAAATAAATCTTAAAACAATAAATACATAAAATGAAACAAACATGTAGTTGGTACAGACACTGCTCAGCCATAAAGACACCACTTGGACATCTGCATCCCATGTAAGCCAGCTCTGGGTTCGACTTTCAGCTCGCTCCACTCCTGATTCCAGCTTCCTGTGGAAGGAGACCCCGGGAGGCAGCCAGTGATGGCTCAGGGGGCTGGGTCCCTGCCACCCACGTGGGATACCTGAAGTGAATTCACAGCTCCCAGTTTCAGCCTGACCCAGCTATAGCTGTTGTGGGCATTTAGGGAGTGGACCAGTGATGGGAACTCTTTCAGTGTCTCTCTTTCAAAAAAAAAGTAAAAAATATGGTCAGTAAGCAATCCTGACCAATTCCCTACTTTGCCTTCTATTTTACACTCCCTGGTGTCATCTCCCCTCCCAGACAAGGTAATGGCTCTCAGATGGATGGCTACAGTGCTGATCACAGACTGGGGGGTGATTTCATACACTTGGGCACTAGGCTGTGGTACAGCTGGCAGGAAGAGCTGTAATTATATTGCATCTCGGAGCCACCAGCAATGAATTTCTACATAAAGGACTAGATTTGCCACGTATGATTGACACCAGCATCAATTTTCCCAGCTGGCTCTATTTACTGTGTGTGTTCTCCTCTGTCTGTTTATGGGCAAGGCCACGGTTCAACACCTCTGGTCACTCCACCCTGTGCAAGGGCCCCACAGGGCACCATGCATATTAAACAAGGGACTGGATTCACCGGGAGCAGTTCCTATCCTCCCTTCCTGTTAAGTTATGCCCCTGGGACTGCTGCAAGCTCCCACTACTACCTCGTCATGGTGACACATGCAGGTGTGTGAAACCAAACCAGCAAGAGAGAGGAAGAATAACCGTTCTGTGGGGCCTCCCTGAAAAACAACCTTATTGGGGGGGCTCAGGGAATTTTCTTTCTATATTTTTAAGAAAAGGACACAGACAAAGGAGAGTTTTGCATTCATGAGGTTATTTTCCCAGTAACTCAAGAGACAGCCAAGGGAAAGGGAGCTAAGATACACACACAGAGGCCCTCACCCCCAACAGAAAGAAGAGACAGAAGCAAAGGCAAGCACAGGCTTCCTGGCTCGGTCACCATGCTAGGACGCAGCACAGGATCAGACGGTGACACTCAGGGTGACCCAGCCAGTCATTAGCGTGCCTCTTCAGAGACGCCCCAAGTCAGGGTGAGCTCAGTGCTCGCAGAACAAGGGAAGGAATCTGAATCTTGAACTTCCGGGTCTTCCCACTGTAGCCTCCTCTCTGGCCTGTGGCTCCGTGACTTCTTGCAGAGTGAGGCTGTCCTCTCTCCTCTCACCAGCCTGAGAACACAGCAGTCCCAGAAGGTGAGTGGCAGTGAACAGCAGGTCTCACTAGGAAGGAAAATTCGAGAGAGACTCAATGCCCTCCACTTCCCAAGCAACAGCACCAGTCATTGCAACAGTCACGTCTGCTCTTCTTGGGATGCTGGGTTCTGCTCTGGAGGCCCCCAGGTCGCAATGTCTATAACCTCCTGGACACCCGTTGGCTGGAAGAAGAGAGAAAAGGGAAGGGCAAGCTGAATAAGCAATGCAAGCAAGTAGTCCCTTTTGCTGCAGGGTCTCAGCATCTAAACAATTCTTCCACAAGGCACCTGCGGGCAGGGAATCCACAATCAATTACTGGCATGCCTCAGAGGCTGGCTCACCTGACGGGGGGATTTGGTCAGACACGCTGTGCACCAGCTCCTTTCTGAGGCTCCTGATTCCTCAGTGGTGCTCAGGAGAATCCGGGTGTTCGGTACAAAGCTCCAGGAACGTCCAAGAGCAGGTTTAAGCTTCCCACTGTCCCTATCTCGGGTCACATGGTTGGTCACCTGCAGCATAAGAAAAAAGACATGTCCAAGGGCTAGTGTCATGGTGTAGGGGGTTAAACCACTGCCTGTAGAGCCAGAATCCCATGTGGGCACCAGATCAAGTCCCAGCTGCTCTACTTCCAATCCAGCTCCCTGCTAATGTGCCTGGGAAAGCAGAAGATGGCCCAAGTCCCTGGGACCCTGCATACATATAGGTGACCCAGATGAAGCTCTTGGCTTTGGCCTGGCCCAGCCCTGGCCGTTGCAGCCATTTAGGGAGTGAAGATCTCTGTTTCTCCTCCTCTCTCTGTAACTCTGGCTTTCAAATAAATAAATCTTAAAAACAAAAAGACACGTTCATAATACTAGAATAGAGGACATCGTCCTTACTGCTTCATTTTATAGATGAGAAAACAGAGGGAGCCTGCAGAGAAATAACTCCCTCAAGACTCGTACCTGAACCTAGGGCTCCCGACCTGAGCTGAGCTCTTTCCACTAAGCCCTGAGGTCTCAGGCCTGACCCCAAACAAATGGTGAGGGAGCACATGCCTGGAAATGAGCAGTGCCATCTGCTATTTCCTAAATGGAAGACAGGGGTGGGCTTGAGCCTACAATACCCAACCCAACAGATGGGCATTGGGAGTCCATGTCCACCCAGTGCTTTCTGTATGGGGCTGCAGGGAGTTTTGGAAGGGGTCCTACCCTGGCCGTTGGCACTGCCCAGCCAGACCAGTCATAGAGATACACAGCTTGAGGCTTGGGGCATTCTCTGGATGAGCCCTGGAGGGCAGGGATGTGGTTCTTTCATGACTGAAAATCCCCATGTGTTGCAGTTGATTTCTCAACAATGTTGCAGTGGATTCTTTTCTGAGAGGAGTGTGGTGGGGGCAAGAGGCGTGGAGTCACCACACAGACCCCAGGAGTTGGGTGAAAGCCGCCTTGAGGCAAGCAGCCTGCAGACTCGTTTATTTCAGTTAGTACAACAGCTTATATAGTCAAGACCAGTCAATCTGGTCAAGGGGCGGTCTATGCCCCAACCAATCACAGCCTGTTGCCAGGCAGTTTCCAAAGCCATCCAATCACAGCCTGTTGCCAATCAGGCTCTTGTTGCCAGGCAGTTTCTGAAACCATCCAATCACGGCCTGCCATCAGTCAGGCTCTGTTGTCATGTGGTTTCCTCTGTTGTCATGTGGTTTCCAAAGCCATCCAATCACTGCCTGTTGCCAGGCAGTTTCTGTTGTCAGTGGCCATCTTGGCATGACCTTTTCACCTCATTCCACCACACCCACTGCCTAAGCCAGAGCCTGGCACCTGACAGGTACCCACACACATCCAAAAGCCAGGAAAGGGACGCCCTGGGACCTTGTATTAAAGCAAAAGAATGGGGAAACAGATTCACACTGCTGGTAGGTACATAAATGAGCAGAAACTTCCTGGAAGTTCAGCAGTGTCACATGCAGACATTTTAAAATCACGTATTAGGGCAGGCATTTGGCAAAGCAATTACGACACCACTTGGGTTGGGACGCTCACATTCCACACTGGAGTGTCTGAGTTTGAGTCTTGGTTCCTCTCTCCACTGCAGCTTCCTGCTAATGTGTACCCTGAGAGTTAGCAGGTGATGGCTCAAGTACTTGGGTCCCCACCACCCACATGGGAGACCTGGAATGAATTCATGGTTCCTGGATTCAGCCTGACCCAGCCTCAGCTGTTGGCAGGCATTTGAGGAGTTAACAAGTAGATGGAAGATATCTGTCTCTCTCTGCCTTTCAAATAGATAATAAAGTTTTATATACATATATCTCCAACTCAGCAATCATATATTTGGGGTTTATTTTGAGGACATATGAGATGTTCTAAGAGACTTTGATGTTACCACAGTTTTATTTATAACAAAGGATAACCAGTAATGACCTGAAGGCCAAATGATCAGGAACTGGGAATGGCACAGCATACAGATCACTATGATACAGCAGGGGTTGGCAAACTGTAGCCCACAAGCCAAATTCATCCCCAAAATCATTAGTATAAATCAAATTGTAGTGGAACATAGCCATGCCCATTTGTTTATGTACTGCCCTGGCTGCTTTTACGGTATATTGGTAGAGCTGTATAGATGAAACACAGACCAAATTCTTGCAAATATTTATTTTATGGTCCTCAAATATTTACTATGCGGGCTTTTGCAGAAAAAGCTCGCTGGGGCCAGCTTCGTGGCACAGAAGGTTAAGCTGCTGTTCACAACACTGGCATTCTATATCAGAGTGCTGTTGGAGTCACAACTGCTCTGCTTCCAATCCAGTTCTCTGCTAATGTGACTGGGAAAGCATTTCGATGGTGGCCCAAGTACTTGGGAGACCTGATGGGGTTCCAGGCTCCCTGCTTCAGCCTGGACCAGCCGTTGCCATCGCAGCCATTTGGAGAGTGAATCAGCAGATAGAAGACTGATCGCTCAATATCGCTTTCTCTCTCTCTCCATCCTGCTCTCAAATAAGTAAATCTTTTTTAAAAAGTCTGCCAATCCCAGAGCTAGCACTGTTGCATAGTAGGCCTTATAAGCCTCCACCTGTGGTGCCGGCATCCCATATGGGCACTGACTGTGTCCTGGGCTGCTTCTCTTCTGATCCAGCTCTCTGCTTATAACCTGGGAAAGCAGTGGAAGATGGCTCAAGTGCTTCGGCCCCTATACCTGTGTGGGAATCCTGGAAGAAGCTCCTAGCTTCAGATCAGTCCAGCTCCAGCTGTTGCAGGCGTTTGGGGAATGAACCAGTGGATGGAAGACATTTTTCTCTCTCTCTCCCTAACTCTACCTCTCAAATAAATAAAAAATCTTTTTGAAAAAGTGTGCCAATCACTCTGATACAAGCATTAATAACATGTAGCTTTATACTCGCTATGGAAACTGGCAGCTCCTCAGAAAATTAAAAATAGAATTACCACACCCATCTACTAACTTCCCTTCTGAGTATACAGAGAAAGAACTGAAAGAGCACAAAGAAACATTTGTACCCCCACGTTCACGGCAGCATTATTCACCACAGCCAAAAGGTGGAAACAAACCAAGTGTCCATCAATGGATGAATGAAAAAGCAAAACGTGGGATACAATAGAATACCCAGCCTCAGAAAGGAAGGAAACTGGGCCGGCACTGTGGCACAGCTGGTTAAAGCCTCAGCCGTATAGGCATCATTTTGAGTCCCAGCTATTCCACTTCCAATCCAGCTCTCTGCTATGGCCTGGGAAGGCAGCAGAGGATGGCCAAGTCCTTGGGCCCCTGCACCCATGTGGGATACCGGGAAGAAGCTCCTGGCTCCTAGTTTTGGCCTTGCCCAGCCCTGGCTGTTGCAGTCATTTGGGGAGTGAATCAGAGGATAGAAGATCTCTCTCTGTGTATCTCTCCATTCTCTCTCTCTTTCTCTCCTCCCTCCCTCTCTCTAACTCTGCCTTTCAAATAAATAATTTTTTTAAAAGAAAATTCTGACATGCTACAATGTGGATAAACAAAACTGAGACTATTACTGTAAGTGAAATATGCTCGTCATAGAAAGGCAAATATCATATGATTCCCTGTGTATGAGATACTCAGAGTAACCAAAATCATACATAGGAAGTAGAATGGTGGTCCCAGCTGCTGTGCAGCCAATCCGGCTCCCTGCTAATGTACCTGGGAAAGCAGCAGAGGATGTTCTAATTACCTGGGGCCCTGCACCACATGGGATACCTGGATGAAGTTTTGGGCTCCTGGCTTTGGCCTGGCCCAGCTCCGGCCGTTGCGGCCAATTGGGGAGTGAACCAAAGGATGGAAGACATCTCTCTCTCTCTCTGCCTCTGATCTCTGTAACTCTGCCTTTCAAGTACATACATAAATCTTTAAAAAAAAAGGGGGGGGGCATCTCTGATCCCCTGGGCTATTTACAGTCCGGCTCCCTCCCAGGGCAGAACTGCACTGATTCTGGGAAGCTGGGCTATGTCCCTTCCCTAAAGGGCAACTTTTTGGGATTCAGAAGCCACCATTTACAGAATTACAAGAAATAAAGAGCAAGCTATGACTAGAAATCAAGTTCATTGGCCAAGCCTGTTTCCTTACCACCACCGCCAGGCGAAGGTCCCGGGCCAGGGTCTTCAGCTCGCGGGCCAGCTGCATCATCAAGGCCAAGCCTGGGGGAGAACAGAGAGGGAGGGCAGCAGGAGGCTGGGGACTGGGCAGGCCACACCCCGCCCTCCAGAGCAAGGTCATATCCCTGGTCCCAGGCTCTGCCACATCACTCACCTTCCCTCTGCTGACCTCCCAGAAGTGGGGAAACCACCGCAGTCACCGAGTCCACGACGACTACCTTCACAGTCCCTGAAGAACCTGTCACCTGGAGAGACTGCAGAAGTAGCTGCCATAAGCCAGTGGTGTCTAGGGGCACCGACTGCAGGACAAGCTTGCTTCTCCATCAAAAATTAGTAAGAAATAACCTCCGCAGTCCAAACACAGCTGCAAGGGTACTGCGGAAATTCAGCAACCCCACCACTGGCATGAATAAGACTACTGAAAACTCAGGTAGAGAGAGGGTTAAAATCTCAGGACGGGGCAGGTGCTGTGATGCAGTGAGTTAGGCCACCACTTAGGACACCAGCATCCCATACTGGAGGGCCAGCAAAAAGTCCTGGCTCAGCTTCCAACCCAGCTTCCTCCTAATGTGCATCATGGGAGACAACAGATGACGGCTTAAGTACTTGGATCCTACCACCCACATGGGAGACATAGATGCAGTTCCTGCTTCCCAGCTTTGGCCTGGCCCAGTCCTAGCTGCTGTGGGTATTTGGGGAGTGTACAAGAAGGCGATCTCTCTTTCCTCCTTGCCTTTTTTTTTTTTTTTTTTTTTTTTTTTTTTTTTTTTTGGCTAGGCAGAGTTAGACAGTGAGAGAGAGACAGAGACAGAGACAGAGAGAGTTATAGACAGTGACAGAGAGACAGAGGGAGAAAGGTCTTCCTTCCGTTGGTTCACTCCCCTAATGGCTGCTACGGCCGGTGCACTGTGCCGATCCGAAGCCAGGAGCCAGGTACTTCCTCCTGGTCTCTCATGCAGATGCAGGGACCCAAGCACTTGGGCCATCTTCCTCTGCCCTCTCGGACCACAGCAGAGAGCTGGACTGGAAGAGGAGCAACCAGGACTAGTACCTGGCACCCCAACCCGGACTAGAACCTGGGGTGCCGGTGCCACAGGCACAGGATAAGCCAAGTGAGCCACGGCGCTGGCCTCCTGCTTGCCTTTCAACTAAATAAAAATAAATAAAATTTAAATCACAAGATCACAAGTACACTGAAATGATCAAGTTTTAGAAATTTCCATTCAGGGTCCTGTGGCCATTTTTCTCATATCAGTCTCTCCTCATCTTGCTAGGCCCCTCTCCTATTTCTTCTTTTCTTTTTAAATTTTTATTTATTTATTTTCACTTACTTGAAATGCAGAGGGGGAGAGGGAGAGAGAGAGAGACTAGAAGAGATCTTTCTTCTACTGGTTTATCCCCTAAATGCCTACCACAGCCAGGGCTGGGCCAGGCTGAAGCCAAGAGCCTGGAACTCCAGCTGGGTCTTCCATGTGGGTCACAAGGACCAAACTATTAAGCCATCGATGCTATCTGGCATGGTGTGCACAAGCAGGAAGCTGGATCAGAAGCAGAAGACCCAGCCGGCGCCGCGGCTCAACAGGCTAATCCTCCACCTAGCGGCGCCGGCACACCGGGTTCTAGTCCTGGTCGGGGCACCGGATTCTTTCCTGGTTGCCCCTCTTCCAAGCCAGCTCTCTGCTGTGGCCCAGGAAGGCAGTGGAGGATGGCCCAAGTGCTTGGGCCCTGCACCCGCATGGGAGACCAGGAGAAGCACCTGGCTCCTGCTTCAGATCAGCGCGGTGCGCCGGCCACAGTGCGCCAGCCGTGGCGGCCATTGGAGGGTGAACCAATGGCAAAGGAAGACCTTTGTCTCTGTCTCTCTCTCTCACTATCCACTCTGCCTATCCAAAAAAAAAAAAAAAAAGAAGCAGAAGACCCAAGACTTGAACCAGGCCCTCCAATATGGGCTGTGGGGGTCCACGGGATAACTTCACCATTGTACCCAATGCCCACCCCCGCTTTCTTGAATCCCATACCCCTTCCTCCCTTCTCCTGCTTTCTACTGCCCCCAAACTCCCAGCTTCCTCTGCTGAAGAGCTGAGCCTTCTCTGCACTTCTCCCTCTCTTCCTAGAGCATGCCTCCAGTGCCCAATCTCCCATTGCTAACGTGGTCCCAAATAAACACCGCTCTTTCTCTGAGATAAGACGTCATCTTTCAAACCAGACTTTTGTTAGTTTGTTTTTTATTTATTTGAGAGGCAGAAAGATGAGAGGATGTAAGAGAGAGGGAGAAAAACCTCATCTCCTGGTTCACCCCCCCCCAAATGCCCACAACAGCTGGCACTGGGCCAGCTAAAGCCAGGACCTCAATCCAGGTCTCCCACATGGCGGTAAGAGCGGGGAGCAGGGATCCAATTAACTGGGCCCTTGCCTGCTGCCTCCCAAGGTCCAAATTAGCAGGAAGCTGGACTCAGGAACCAGAGTACTGCAATATAAGCATCTTAGCCACTAGGCTAAACACCCACCCAAATTCCTAATTTCTGTCTCTTCCCAAACATTGGCACCCTCCTAGTTTCTCTGGGCCTGAACTGGCTTTCATTTTTCCTTTCTCTTCTCCCTTTTTATATTGTGATTCTGCTTCTACCACATTTCTCCCACTTCCCCTTGACCAGGTACTGGATACTCAGCAAGTCTCCCTTCACCTTCTAGCTACTGAGTCTCAGTAACTAGTGTGTCTAAGAGCAGATGGGAGAAAAAAGCTCAAGTTGAAATCTGCTCAGCATCCCCGACCCCTCTGGGACAGCAGGTTGAACTCTGGCTAAGTGACACAGCAAGCCTTTTGCTGCGACCATGAAGCCATCAGGTCATCTGTGGCTGACAGACCTGAGAGTGGACTCCACAGCCCCACCCTCAAGTATTCAGGCCCTTATATAATCTCTTCCCCTTGAGTGCAGGGGAAACGTGTGACTTGTTTCTGACCAATATGACATCAGTGGTGCTGGAATGTCACTCTTTTTTATTTTTTCAAATAGGCTTTCAAATTTTATTTGAAGTCGTACAACCACTGTGTGTGTGTGATAGAAGGAGAGGAGACAGAGACAGAGAGAAGTATTTTTTCCTAGTTTGCAAAATCTGAGCCACTATTTTAATGTACAGTAATTCATTTCAGCCAGGTGAGACTGAAAGATGAAACAGTTCCCCACCCGGAATTGACGACTCTTTTCCCTCTTTCTCGGACATGTGAAGCCCTCTTCTGTTCTGCTTGTGTCATGGACTTGGCACAGTGCGTTCTGTTATAGCACAGACTTCCGCCTTCGCCTTGCTCGGCTCCTCTGAAGGCAGCAGGAATGTCTTGCTCTTCCCAGTGCCTGTGCAGTCTCACTACATGTTGGTGGGGGTGCTAGCAGGCTGGGTCATGGTCAAGTGCACACACTCTGGAGCCAAACCACCTGCTTTGAGCCCCAGCTCTCTATATCCCTGTGAGATCTTGAGGGAGTTATGCTACCTTTTCCAATTCTGTTTTCTGAAGGACAAAATGGAGGAAATCATAGTACCTGCCTCCCAGGGTTCCCATGAGAAGCAAATTAGACCATGTTAGTGTATAGTAAGTTCTCAAAGTCTTAGACACTTTCTTAGTGACTAAACAATAACATAGAGAGAATGCTCACCAATACTGGTAAAATGATTACTTATTTATGAAGTATTCAGGCAAAGGGAAACCTACCCATGTAAGAGTGAAGCTGAGAACATTAGGTGTGGAAAGCCACCACAGCTTGTCCATTATCATCAATAAGGCTTCAGAGTGGAATGTCACTCTTGATCAGGTGCATGACACTGCAAAGTAACTGGGATGTGGTTTAATCATCATAAAAGACTCGGGGTTTCTACTTGCTCCCACTCTCCTCCCATGTTGAGGAAGCAGTGGCCATGCTACTACTGGCTCCCTGTGGCAAGGGTCTCATGGCAGGAACAATGGGCAGCCTCTAGGAGCTGAATGCAGCCTCTAGCCAATGCTAGCAAGAAGCTGAGACCACCAGGAAGTGCACTCTGCCAGCAACCTGAGCCAACCTGTAAGCCTCCAGGGAGGACACAGTCCAGTCTAACCTTGATCACAACTCTATGAGACCCCAAGCAGAGGATCCAGCTTAGGATACCTAGATTTTTGATAATAAATGTGCTAAGTCATTAAGTGTGTGGTAACTTGTTGTGCAGCAGAAGAATATATACCACTTAGTTGCCTTACAGTAAAGAAATATAGTGTTGTGACGTGGCATTGAAGGATTTGGTTCATAGGTTAGTTCTTGTCCTAAATGCATGATAACTTTGGGAAACTTCTCTGGTCTTTACTCTCTTCATCTGTAAAACCAAGAGGGTTGGAGCAAGTGTCTGGTACAGCACTTAAAATACCACTGTGGACGCCGGCATCCTACAAGAGTCCCAGGATTCAAATCCTGGCTCTGGTCCCTACCTCCCTACCCATTTCCTGATGACGTGCATCACAGGTGGCACCAGGGGATGCCTCAAGTATGTGGGTCCTTGCTACCCCCGTGAGAAACCTGGATGGAGTTCCTGATTCTAGCTTTGGTGTGGCCCAGCTCCAGCTGTTATGGTCATTTGGAGAGTGAACCAGTAGATGGGAGATATCTGTCAGTTGCACTTTCAAATAAGTAAGTAAAACAAAAATGAGAGTTTCTGGGGTATGTGGGGAGCAATTCGGACTGGACTAAGTTACTGGAATTAAGACTTATTCTATGCATCTGCTCTCCCACAATATGGCGCTGGGAGAGAAGAAAACAGCTTCTACGCAGCTGCCTCCAGTTCAACCAATAAACTGTAGGACTTGCTCCTGATTGGAGGAGAGCAGCATACTCGGCGTGTGGGCAGCCGAGTTAGGATTGGTGGAAGAGGACTATAAAGGAGGAGAGAGACGGCATGCACCAGGAACATCTAAGGGGAACATCTAAGGGGAACACCTGTGCAGCCCCCGAGAGAGCCGGCCGGCGGTGTGCTGCTCCCCTGCGGAAGTGGGGAAAGCGGCCAGGGGGAACCGCCCTTCCACGGAGGTGGAAGGGATAGTAGCCAACCCGGGAAGAACCAGCAGCAAACCCGGGGAGGGCCGAGCAGACGAAAGAACAGCGCAGGGTCCTGTGTCGTTCCTCCATGAAGAGGGGGAGCGACAGGGGTAGACGTTGTAGCTGCTTTGGATGCCTGTATCCCATACTGGAATGCCTGGGATCTGAGGAGTCCCACCTCTGCTTACAATCCAGCTCCCTGCTAATGCATCTTGGAGGCAACAAATGATGGCCTTGGGTTCCTGCCACCGACATGGGACGTGGATGGAGCGCCAGGCTTCTGGCTTTGACCTGGCCCAGCCCCAGTTGCTATGAGCAGTTCAGAAATGAACCAGGGGATGGAAAATCTCTCTCATGCTACTTTTCAAATAAATAAATCATTTTTTTAAATGAGAGTTAAGTGGCCGATGTGCTGGTATAGTGGGCTAAGCTGCAGCCTCCAACACAGGCATCCCATATGAGCTGGTTCAAGTCTCAGTTGCTCCACTTCCGATCCAGCTCCCTGCTAATGCACCTGGGAAAGCAGCTAAGGATGGCCCAAATACTTTGGTCCCTGCCACCCACATGGGAGACCTGGATGGAATTCTAGGTTCCTGGCTTGAGCCTGGCCTAACCCTTGCTCTTGCAGCCATTTGGGGAGTGAACCAGGAGACAGAAGATCGCTCTTTCTCTTTGTAACTTTGCCTTTCAAATAAAATAAAAAATATTAAAAAAGAAAAAAATTAGGAGCCCGCACTGTGGGATGGTAGGTTAAGCCTCCACCTGTGGCACCAGCATCCCATAGAGTGTTGGCTCATGTCCTAGCTGCTCCTCTTCCAACCCAGCTCTCTGCTATGGCCTGGGAAAGCAGTAGCCCCTGTACCTACAGGGAAGACCTGGAAGAAGCTCCTGGCTCCTGGCTTCAGATTGGCCCAGCCCCAGCTGTTGTGGCCACTGAGAGTGAACCAGTAGATGGAAGACCTTTCTGTCTCTCCCTTTCATTGTCTAATTCTGCCTCTCAAATAAATATATATTTTTTAAAAAGAAAAAAAAATTTGAGTTGGTTAGTGCTGACTACTAGACTTCATGTCTCAACACACTGGTAGGCCATAATCAGCTATAAGTCCTAAAGCAAGTATTCAATTATAATATGTTCTAAAGTTTGTAAAAAGCATATACTTTTATAGACAAACCTGGAAATACCCATGGGAACATTTCACGCTTTCCAGCAAGAGAAAAAGTTTGAGATGAACCAAATGATTGTATCAAAGTGTCTTCTAGATCTAACAGTCATGAATAAGAAACCCAAATCTTACATAAGCAAGTAAAGCAGGGCACCAACTCAAATGTCACTCAGACCTCACCTTTCCTTGCTAACGGGACTCTGAACGTGTTCAGGTACTGGTCAGAAGTATGACTTTCAGGGAAGGCGGGCCCAATTCCTGGTTCAAGAAACATATCCCACTCAATTTTGGCCAACTAGATGTATGGGGAAGAAGGAAGCCTACTAGTGGGATCTAGAGAAAGATTTTATTCCCTGATAAAAGCGAAGTACAGAAAAGAACCATCCATCAGCTGCTCTGAATATGGTGTGGCTGTGTGACGACAAGACGCTTAGAACTAAAGCAGCCACTTTACATCATGAAGGGCAGAACAAGAGAATCAGAAACAAAAATTCAGTGCTCTGATACTAAGCAACGGCAATCCCCAGGCTCATATGAGATAACTAAATGTCCTTGAAGTTCAAGTCACTCTTATTTGCAGTTCAAAGTATTCCTAACTGATCTAGTGGGGGGTGCATATGTGAACAGAACAAAATCCTTGTGTTCAAGGGGTTGTTTCCGGCAAGCACATCTGCATTTCCTGCAACACCTGCCCACACGCAGAGAGCCCGTGGCAAGCTGGGTAGAGCAGGGAGGACCACAACAGCAGGCTCACCTGCTGGGCCACAGTGCCTCGGAAGTCCTGCAGCACATCCAGCATCTGGAAGATGTCGAACGCACGCGCCACCTGGATCCTCTGCAGAGCTGCTGCCTGAGGAGTGGGGAGAGAAGCAGGGACTTTGAGTAAGAAGGAGCAGGGGCTCAAGGAAGGCGAGGGGGTGGTGGATTACAAGGCTGAGAAGGGGAAGAAGCAAGGACTTGAGTCGAAGCTGGCAAATGGGCTTTGTCTAATGGACCAATTCTCACAGCAGTGGCCGCTTGGGTGCTGAGCTGTAAAGCACTCAGAACCCACTGGGAGAGTGATACAATTGACTAGTGATGCCTGCCATGGACAAGAAATGGGCTGGAAACAAGATGCTGGGTGTTTGCCAGCCCTGATACACAAGGAGTTGGAAGTGTTTCCTGGAAGGGATGGTGTGGGTGGCACCCAAGCTGGGATGATGGCATTAACAGGGGAGGCCTCAGGAATACAGGAAGTGTTTCTAGAACAGCAAGTCTCAAAACAAGAAATGACCATTCACCCAAACAGCCAGAAGCCTCGTGGTATAGGGGGATAACGGAGTCTTCTTCTGCCAGAATCTTGAAGAAACCCAGCTGTCCTGCCCCTCACCTGTTCCTCCTCATCCTGGGTTCTAGCCTGTAGCAGCTGGAGGAGGCGCGAGGCTGTTAGCCCTCCATTGGAATCAATGTACAAGACGTTCTGCTGGAGGCCATGGGCCACATGGGCAGTCACACAAAGACATACCTGAATAAAGGACAGAGGATCAGGTGAACTTGAGTGCTCACAGAGGGCCCGAGACGGGAGCTCCCCACCAAACCTTGTCCAGATTCCAGTGACACAAAGGGGCCAAGTCCAAGCCCCACTTCTCCTCACTCATCCTTTCTCTTCTGAGCTCCCAACCCATGAGTCTGGCAGAGGCCCCCAGGGATCCAGGGCTTCGGATCCAGCATCCCCAATCCTCCAGGCCGCAGGCCTCATGTGTACCTGGGTTTTGCCGCTACCTGGGGCTCCTACGATTTCAGTTACTTCTCCAGTATAGAGACCAGCATCAAGCAGTTTGTCCAGGCTGATGGCAGAAGAAGAGGGAAGAGAAACAATCAGCAAGTTAAGTAGAAAGGGGAATAGAAGAAAAGCAAAGTATTCCTTCCAAACAGCAGCTCTGTCAGATGCTCTGAACATGTCTGGCCAGGCAGCTCCTCTTGGTGGAGTTTTCTGCTGGGAGGGAGCCAGGCTAAAAGGTTCCTCCCCAGTCCTCATCCTCCTTCCACTCTCAGCTCAAAGCTCACTTCTCCAGAGGGGCCCAGGCCAACCTGCCCAAAGGTCTTCCTTTCATTCTCCATCTCGGCTCATTATGGGTTTTCCTGACAGCGTTTCCCATGATTTGCAATTTTTTTTAGCTTTGTAAACAAATATTCAGGAAATTGCAAAAAAAATGTTCTAAAATCACTCAAGGAGGGCCCATGTACCCATCACCTGATTTACCATAATGGTGACACCTGGTACTGCAAGGTGTACTGCACCGTAGTACAATGTCACAACCAGGAAACAATCCACAGAGCTGATTCAGATCTCACCAGTGTGTACGTGACCCCACACAGTTCACGCCATTTTATCACATACACGCCACCACAATCAAGATACAGAACGCATCCATTATGACCGTCTTCCTCGTGTTACCCTTCCCATCCTCTCATTCTTCACCTCCATGGTTATTTTAGGATAACGTACACAGAATCATACATGATGTAGCCTTGTGATCGGCTTTTTCTTCACGCAGCATCATTTCCCTGAGAGCCATCCAAGTTGTTGTAAAAATAGTTTTATGGAGGGGTCAGCACTGTGGCGCAGCAGCTTAATGCCCAGGCCAGAAGCACCAGCATCCCATAGCGGCGCTGGTTTGAGACCCTGCTGCTCCACTTCCGATCCAGCTCTCTGCTATGGCCTGGGAAAGCAGTAGAAGATGGCCCAAGTCCTTGGGCCCCTGCACCTGTGTGGGAGACCCGGAAAAAGCTCCTGGTTCCTGGCTTTGGATCAGTGCAGCTCCGGCCATTGCGGCCAGGTGGGGAGTGAACCTGTGGATGGAAGATCTCTCTCTCTCTCTCTCCTCTCTCCTCTCTCTGTGTAACTCTGACTTTCAAATAAGCAAACAAATCTTTTTAAAAAAAATAGTTTTGGCCAGTGCTATGGCACAGGAGGTTAAAGTTCTGGCCTGAAGCACCAGCATCCCTTATGGGCGCTGGTCCAAGTCCCAGCTGCTCCTCTTCTGGTCCAGCTCTCTTCTATGGCTTGGGATAGCAGAAGATGGCCCAAGTCCTTGGGACCCTGCACCCACGTGGAAGACCCAGAAGAAGCTCCTGGCTCCTGGCTTCAGATTGGTGCAGCTCCAGCCAATGTGGCCATCTGGGGAGTGAACTAGCAGATGGAAGACCTCTCTCTCTGTCTCTACCTCTCTCCGTAACTCTTTCAAATAAATAAAATAAATCTTGGCCGGCGCCATGGCTCAATAGGCTAATCTTCCACCTTGCGGCGCCGGTACACCGGGTTCTAGTCCCGGTTGGGGCGCCAGATTCTGTCCCGGTTGCCCCTCTTCCAGGCCAGCTCTCTGCTGTGGCCAGGGAGTGCAGTGGAGGATGGCCCAAGTCCTTGGGCTCTGCACCCGCATGGGAGACCAGGATAAGTACCTGGCTCCTGGCTTCAGATCAGTGCGATGCGCCAGCCGCATCGCGCCAGCCACGGCGGCCACTGGAGGGTGAACCAATGGCAAAAGGAAGACCTTTCTCTCTGTCTCTCTCTCACTGTCCACTCTGCCTGTCAAAAATAAATAAATAAATAAATAAAATCTTAAAAAAAAAGTCTGAAGTTTAAAAAAAATAGTTTTATGGAGCCAGTGCTATGTGTAGTGGTGCCATATAGGCGCTGGGGTTCAAGTCCCAGCTTCTCCACCTCTGATCCAGTTCCTTGCTAATACACTAGGAAAGCAGCCTGGGCCCCTGCACCCATGTAGGAGACCTGGAAGAAGCTCCGGACTCCCGGCTTCAGCCTGATCCAGTCCCAGCCATTGCAATCATCTGAGGAGAGAACCAGCGGATGGAAGACCCCTCTCTCTCTCTCTCTCTCTCTCTCTTCCTCTCTATATCACTTTTACTTTCAAATAAATAAAGTCTTTTTTTTTTTTCCTGACAGGCAGAGTGGACAGTGAGAGAGACAGAGAGAAAGGTCTTTCTTTGCCGTTGGTTCACCCTCCAATGGCCACTGCGGCCAGCGTGCTGCAGCTGGCACTCCACGCTGATCCGAAGCCAGGAGCCAGGTGCTTCTCCTGGTCTCCCATGCAGGTGCAGGGCCTAAGGACTTGGGCCATCCTCCACTGCACTCCCGGGCCACAGCAGAGAGCTGGCCTGGAAGAGGGGCAACCGGGACAGAATCTGGTGCCCCAACCGGGACTAGAACCCGGTGTGCCGGCACCGCAGGCGGAGGATTAGCCTATTGAGCCGCGGCGCCGGCCTAAAGTAAGTCTTTTTAAAAAGTTTTTATTGTTGAGTTTTAAGAGTATATTTTAGATATATGCCTTTTTTTAATATGTGGCTACTTACTCTTTTTTACAAGACAAAAACTTAATTTTAATTAGATCCAATTTATCTTTTTTTTTTTTTTTTTAATTTGAAAGAGACAGAGACTAACCTCCCATCTACTGGTTCACTCCTCAAGTCCAGGAGTTGGAACTCAATCAAAGTCTCCCACATAAGTGGCAGGGACCCGACTACTCGAACCATCATTTACTGCCTCCTAGGCTGTACAAGCAGGAAGCTGGAATCAGGAGTGGGGCCAGGACTCTAGGCCAGGTATTCTGATGGGGAATTTGGGCATACCAAGCAGCAGCTTAACCACTGCACTAAACATCTGCACCTCAAACTCTTTAAATTTTAATTTTTTATTTATTGGCAAGACTACAAGAGGCTTGGTGCAGTGTTTGGTGCAGCAGTTGAGGTCACAGCCAGGGACACCTGCATCCTATGTTAGAGTGTCTAGTTTCGTGTGCATCCCAGCTCCACTTCCAATACAGCTTCCTACAGATGTGCACTCTGGAAAGCAGCAGGTAGTGGTCCAACAACTTCAGTCTCTGCCACTCCTGTGAGAGACCCAGATTGAGTTCTGGGCTCCTGGCTTTAGACTGGTGCAGCCCTGGCTGCTGCAGGCATTTGGGGGAGTGAATCAGCCAAAGATTTGTCTTTCAAACAAAATAATAAAAGCTTGATAATTTCATTTTTTTTAAATGTGTTTATTTGTAAGGCAATGTTATAGAGAGGAGAGAGAGAGAGAGAGAGATCTCCTATTTGTTGGTTCATTCCCCTAATGGCTGCAACAGCCAGGGCTGGGCCAGGCTGAAGTCAGGAGCTTCTTCTGGGTCTCCCACATGGGTGCAGGAGCCCAAGCACTTGGGCCATCTTCTGTTGCTTTCCCAGGCACACAAGCAGGGAGCTGGATCAAAAGTGGAGCTGCCAGGTCTCCAAAAACAGACACCCATATGGGCAAAGGCTTCCTGCCATGCAAAACTCTGGCAACCATTTTAGATTTTATAATTAAGTTCTATGATTCATTTTCAGTCAATCTTTATATATGGTATGAGGTTAAGTTTTTTATTATTATCCAATAGTTCCAGCACCATTTTTTCAAAGGCTATCTTTCCTCCATTCTATCCTTTTTGTACCTTTGTAAAAAAAATCAGTTGTGTTTACTTGTGTGGGTCTACTTCTGGGGGTCTCTATCCTGCTCCATTGATCTGTACGTCTGTCAATCTGCCAACAGTACAGATATCTTCATTAACTATGAAAGTACAGTTGGTCTTAATGTTGGGTGAGTTGATTCCTCCAATGTTACTCTTTTGCAAAATTGTTCTAGTTATTTTAGGTTACTAATGTTTCCATATAATTAGAATAAGCCTGCTTATGTCTATAAAAAATTCATGTCTGGGATTTTGGTAGAAAGTACATCAAATCTATCAGAGTGGAGAGAACTGATGCTCATAGCTCCTAATCCATGAACACGACGTGTCTCTCCATTTACTTGGATCACCTTTGACCTCTTTCTTAAGCAGTTTTAACTTTTCTTTCTTTTTTTTTGGAAGATTTTATTTGTTTCAAAGGCAAAGTTACAGAGAGACGGAGGCAGAGAGGGAGAAAGAGGCCTTCCATCTGCTAGTTTACTCCCCAAATGGCCAGAGCTGGGCCAATCTGAAGCCAGGAGCTTCTTTTGGGTCTCCAGACAGTGGTGCAGGGGCCCAAGCACTTAGGCCACCTTCTACTGCTTTCCCAGGCCATAGCAGGGAGCTGGATCAGAAGTGGAGCAGCCGGGACTCAAACTGGCACCCATATGGGATGCCAGTACTACAGACGGCAGCTTTACTTGCTACGCCATAGCACCGGCCCCCACTCTGTCTTTCTTTAATAAGCATCCAACCCCTACCATTCTTAAATCTCATTCCTCCCACTGAAATCAGAGAAACCCTGGTTCTGTTAAAGCAGTGGTTCCCTCAACGTGGTCCCCAGACCAGCAGCTCCAGCAACCTCTGGGAACTGATCAGACAGGCAAATACTCAGCTCCCTGCCCCCGATCTACTGAATCAGAAACTCTGGGGTGGAGCCTGCATCTGAGCTTCAACAAGGCCGCCAGGTGACCCTGAGAACCCTTAGAGGAACCACTCTCAATCCCACCCACACAGTAAAAATCACCAGCGAAGATTTAAAAAGAAGCCTAGAGGGCTGGCGCTGAGGCATAGTAGGCTAAGCCTCTTCCCACAGTGCCAGCATCCCATATGGGCGCCATTTTCAGGTCCCGGCTGCTCCACTTCCGATCCAGCTCTCTGTTATGGCCTGGGAAAGCAGTGGAAGATGGCTCAGGTCCTTGGGCTCCTGTACCCGTGTGGGAGCCCTGGAGGAAGTTCCTGGCTCCATATCATCTCAGCTCCAGCCATTGTGGCCATTTGGGGAGTGAACCAGTGGATGGAGGACCTTTCTTTCTATCTTCCTCTCTGTCTGTAGCTCTGCCTCTCAAATAAAATCTTAAAAAAAAAAAAAAAAAAAAAAAAAAGGCAGCAGCAGCATGTATCAGCAGTTCCCAACCATGTGTGTACACTGGGGTCACCTGGGGGCTTCAAACCACTAACTACAAGGCAGGCTTCCCTGCCCAGGTTCTAAAGCCGCATCTGTTAACTGTCTAAGCACTGAAGGAGGGGAGGGGAGGAGAGGGGAGGGGAGAGGAGAGGAGAGGGGAGGGGAGAGGAGAGGAGAGGGGAGGGGAGGGGAGGGGAGAGGAGAGGAGAGGAGAGGAGAGGAGAGGGAGAGAGGGAGGGAGGGAGGGAGGCAGGCAGGCAGGCAGGCAGGCAGGCAGGCAGGCAGGAGCACATCACGATGAAGGCTGGGAACCTGAGGAGTCATCTTTGATTCCTCCCACCTGGCGGTACAGCTTCTCCTATTTCTCATTCAACACATCTCCCACCACCACCCGCCCTGGATCCGACTCACACAGCACCCCCACCCCCGCCTAGCAGTCCCTCCCTGGCCTCTCTCCGCCGCCCGTGCACTCTGCACACCTCTACTCCACTGCCTGTGCCTCTGCTCCCAGCTGCAGGCAGGCAAGGCGGAGGGGCGCTCTCAGAGGCGGGGCGTGTGCCAGGGCTGCTGCTCACTAGCCGCCCCCTCCTCAGCAAGTCGTTTCTTCACCTCCCAAGTGACGACCTTAGCGATAACACGCTCACGGGTGGCTGTGAAGTAACGAAACGACACACTGAGCACAGTGCCCGGCTCCCAGCAAGCTTCGGTGAGAGCCCATCTGTTGCTCCGTGCCCAAGGCCTGCCTCCTCTGGAGCCCTCCTGAACCACTCTGGCTGGCCTACCCTGCAGGGCCGGAGCCAGCTGCAGTCCTGCAGGGCAGCACTTGATTGCTCTCTGCATGTGTGGCGGTTTTATCAGCTCCCTAAGCCCGAGGCCAGTCCACTTCCTGTTAATCACTCCCTCCTGGATGCTGCCACCTCTATGCACTCACTCCTCCTATGTTCGCCGGCTTTTCTCCTATACCCAGTGGACACCAGTCTCCTCAAGGCCTCCCGGGCATATATACCATCTGTATGCACCTGCACCCAGGAGGCAGGCACTCAGCCAGTGCCTGATGGATCACAAACCGGGACCCCAGCAGCAGCGGCAGGCACCATGCTGTATGAATCTTGCCAAGAGAATGTTATGGAAACAGCAAAGGCTAAACCAACCCAAAGACATCAAACTCTGCACAAATAGGCCAGGAAGGAGGCCGCACTCATTTGGCCAGAAAATGCCTGTTGTCTTCCAACTCTTTCCCTCCCCAGCCGATCAGGGCAGGAGGCAGCTGCTCCTTTCTGTTAAGTCCTCTTGTTCTCTACTACTGCAGAGAGTGGAGAAAGGAACCAAGTTCTGGTTCAAATACACCTGGGCTTTGAGCCTCACCTCTGCTACTCCTCTGGGGCCAAACTCAAGTGGAGTTCATGCCTCTATCTGTGGGGTCCCTGATGAGATCACTTATAACCCTATGGTCAATAGATGCGAGTGTAGGCACTCAGCAAATGCTAGCCCTTGGGGCTGGCGCTGTGGTGTAGAAGATAAAGCTGCTGCCTGCAGTGCTGGCATCCCATATGGGCGCCAGTTCAAGCCCCGGCTGCTCCTCTTCCAATCCAGCTCCCTGCTATGACCTGGGAAAGCAGTAGAAGGTGGCCCAAGTCCTTGGGCCCCTGCACCTGCATGGGAGACTCGGAAGAAGCTCCAGGCTTCTGGCTTTGGATCGGCCCAGCTCTGGCCACTGGGGCATTCTGGGGAGTGAACCAGCGTATGGAACACTTCTCTCTATCTCTCCCTCTGTCTCTCTGTAACTTTCTGCCTTTCAAATAAATTAAAAAAAAATTTTTTTTTAAAGTGCTGTCCTTAAGTGAAATGGGAGGCAGGACCACAGAAGAGATAGTCCAATGTGCTGAGTAACAAGGAGACACTGACATCTTGTAGATCTCAGCAAGGGGTGATGTCGGGGTGGGGTGGGGTCCACCATCATAGCTCAGGACGGTCCCCATCTCCCACACAGCCACAGTGCTTCCAAGGACCTGCTCTCTCCAGCCTCCCTCATCAAGGGCTGAGCTGAGAGGCAGCTTCAGTCACATACGAACCTCCTGATGCCCGTGGACAGGATGGCGGTGGAGCTCTTGAGTTCCTCGTAGAGATCAGAGCCATTGATGGGGAAAGCCGAGAATTGAGCCAGCAACACCCGCCGCAGGGCGACCAGGGCCTGCCAAGGTGGGGGGGGGGGGGTGTCAGCTCAGGCTCCAGAGCAGCTCAGACTGGCTGGCCACTGAGAGGGACAACCGGGAACTCAACCATCCCTGGGCCTCACCAGCTCCCCTCGTCCATCTCGGGCTAGCCTCTGCTCCCTTGCCCTGGGCAGGGGCGAGGAAGCCCACCCAGGCTCGCAGCGCGGAGCTCCTCCTGAGCTCACCTTGTAAGACAAGCCAGACTTCTGGGCCACCTCCTCCAGGTCTGCGGAGGCCAGGTCCACCACTGAAAACAAAACACCTGTAGCTGACGGGCAGCGAGGGGGCCAGGGGCTTCCCAAGGGCCGGTGCGACACCGCTCCCCAGAGTTTGGCGTCCCCGCCCCCCGCCCCATGCCCGAGGCTGCGCGGAAAGGCGCGTGTGGCGGGCGAGGGGTGGCCCCGCGGCTTCCCGGCACGAACGCACGCCCGCCGGCCCGCCGTCACCTGTCCTGATCCCGCGGCTCCGCAGAAGCTGGACCATCTCCGGGCTGAGGCCTGGGCACAGGCCGACCCTGAGCACGCCCATGCTCCCCGCCAGCGCGGGACAGAGCGTCCCTGCAGAGCCCCCTTCAGACGCCCCTCGCACGCCTCGGTGCAGCGGGTCCTGACGCACTGCTGGCGGGAGGAAGGGGCTAGGAGCCGCGCCGAGCGGCGGGTAGCAGGAGGGGGCTGACCACCCGCCCCTCCGGCGCCCAGGGCCCGCCCGCCTCCGGCCGCTTCCGGGTTCCAGGCTCGCGCGCGCGGCGTGGGCCAGGCCCGCAGCGCCACCTGCTGGCCACACAGGGCGAGCCGCCGCAGCCTCGCGCCCGCGGGTCCTACGGGCCCCGCGATCCGCGATCCGTGAGCCGCCGCCTGGCGCCGCGCCAGCCCGATCCGGTTCCTGCGCGCCCACCCCGCGCCCACGGCCGCCCTAGGACAAAAATGTTAAACTCCTGGACAATCCTCTACCCTCTGGGAGCTGATGAGTCGGGGAGAGACAGGCAATGAAAAGGACTCAAAGCAATCTGACCGGTACGGATCCTAGGATAAGCACGCAGGGGGCACCTACTTCTCTGTCTCGAAACCTTGGAGCATATGGAACACGCGCACACGCACGTGCGATTCGGTGAAGCGTGAAAATGACTTTACCGAGCGCTCTGACAAACCTAGAGGGAGGCGCTATTCGTATCCCTGTTCCGAGCGGCCTCCCCTGGGAGCTGTGAGCACCCGGGAGCCATCACCCGACCCAGTGGGGTTTGCCGCCTACAGTTTGAGGACAGAGAGCAGCAGCCTCCGCAGCCAGCGTCGCCCGCACTCAGAGACTCTGCCCGGAACCGCCAGCCTCCCCAGCCCCAGGCACCTCCCTCCCCGCCCAGGCGCCTTTTTCATCCTCTATCTCCTTGCAGGGCAGCGCAGAGAGGCACAGGTGTCGAGTGTTCCGAGGTCTTCAGAGGCAGGCGTCTGGGGACACTATGGGGATGATGGCTCCGATGACGGGGTCCCTGCCGCTCATGGGAGAAACCCAGATGGAGTTCTGAGCTCCTGGCCTCGGCCTGGCCCAGCCCTGGCTGTTGTGGGCATTGGTAGAGCCTGAGGGATGCTGTGGTTTGTGCCTGGTTCCACCCTACCTGTGGCTCTGGCCCTTTGGCCCAGCCAGCACCCCAGGGAGCCTCAAACCCAGGGCCAGGCTGGCCCCTGATTGTTACAGCTGATGATGATTGTGAAGTCAGCCCATTGCACCCCCTCCGGTGTGTCTGCTGGCCCCGCAGTTTCTCTCTGCTTCCTGCCAGCTCGGTGGTCCTGCATGGTGACGGCTGTGGTCCCAAACCAACCAGATGGCATCAAACGCACTCTGTAAAGTGGGAGATGGGGAGGAGGCCGTGCTGAAGAAGGAAAACCTCAACCTCGTGAGTGCACTCGACCAGCTGCCGAAGCCCTTTCTGAACCCCAAGTCCATGAACCGCACCGTCACTACCAAAGGACTCCCACTTTCCTCAAGAGGCAGCTTGGTTAACTTCTTGGAGGAAGACACCATCAATCTTGTGTAAGACGCGACTCTGGAGCTGGGGGACCGGGAGAGGGCCCAGAGGAAGCCGCACCCTCTCGCCTGTCTCAGGCCAGCCCCCAGGTCCCCTGGAAAGACCACGTGTGTGGGTCGCACCTCTGTGTTCCCGAGCCCAGAGTTGGTCCCTGCAGTACAAGGCTCTCCCACTCCAGGAAGCCTTCCTGGGTTAGACAGGGTTTTGTTGACGCTGCTCCCCCTTCTGCTTTGTCTGGCTACTGTCCTCGCCACCACCCACCCCGGCCCCTCTCCCCTGTGGCACCCTTGCCTGCCTGATCGTGTTCCCCCATAGCCTGCCCACCCACCCACCCCCGCCGTGTGGGGTTTGCTACTCTTCCTCTGTGAGTCGGTTTCCTTTACTTCACTCCCCTGCCAGGTGTCAGGCCCTGGGTTGGGCCCTGGGAGTGAAGCACCCCCAGGGAGCTCCCAGGCTGGTGTGTGGGGTCGGGACAGGGGTGTGGTCAGCAGGACCAGAATGACACGGCCAGGCCTCTAAGTGCTATGGTGGGTGCCTCGAGGAGCCGGGGGGCCTCAGGAAGCTTCGATAGCTTGGGGAGGATGCAGTGAAGGGCAGCTTCTCGGAGGGAGGGAAGTGTGAGCTGTGTCATCAGGGCAGGGAAGGAGGGAGCCATGCAGAGGGGGTGGTGCCAGCTAAGCTGGGCTGAGGGAATCAGACGCAGGCAGTCTCCCGGGGACGCGCCCTGTGCAGTCACACACCGCGTCGGGCTCACGAGGGGACTGCGCCAAGTTTAATGCTCTGTTGTCACTGTCTTTAAATTCTATTTTTAAAATATTTTATTTATTTATTTGAGACGTAGAGTTATAGACACAGAGAAATGTCTTCCATCTGCTGGTTCACTCCCTAAATGGCCACAATGGCCAGAGCTGGGCTGATCCAAAGCCAGGAGCCAGGAGCTTCTTCTGGGTCTCCCACGCAGGCCCAAGAACTTGGGCCATCTTCTGCTGCTTTCCCAGGCAGACAGCTGGACTGGAAGAGGAGCAGCCGGGACTTGAACCGGTGCCCATATGGGATTCCAGCACCGCAGGCGGAGGCTTAGCCCGCTACGCCACAGCACCAGCTCCTGTCTTACAATTCTTCAGAAGTTTTGAACAAATGGCTCAGTCAGCACTTCAGTTTGCACTGGGCCCCGTAAATTATGTGGCTGGTTTTGATTAAATAAGAGGGAAGTAGTGTCCAAGACCTTGAAGTAAGCAGGTTGCCTAAACTCAGAAGCCTCCAGCCTTGTGGAAGTCTAGGAGCTCAAGTTCAAATTCAAGTTATACTCCTTAGCTCAATGGCCTCAGGTTAATTAACACCAGGGACTCAGTCCTTCATTTGCAAACAAGGGCAAATAAGACAGGGGTGGCTGTGAAATACCTGGTGGCCCCTGGGCCCACATAGCACCAGCATCTCCAGTGAGTGAGTCTGAAAGGAAGATTTCACTGGAATAATCGAGCAAAAACGACACCAATACCCAGACTTCTGCAGCCTACAAAAAGTCTTGGTGGGGAAACTGTTTGTTCCAAATGTCCACCAAGGGCTAGCAGAGGGGGCCTGGGCTGCTCAGGAGTTTTCAGGAGGAGTCAAGGGGGCTGAAACTCAGGGAGGGAGAGCTTAGCCCACCAATCAACCATGACATGGAGGCTGGGCCGGAGTAAGGGAGGCACGAGCTGTGGATTATGACCCGTTAATGGTCAGGAGACCCTTCTAGGTGGTGCAGACAATATGATAAAATGAACCTAAACAGAATCAGAAATCCCAGAGTACAGTACACATGGAGCAAGTACCAGTCCCTGAAACATCTGGTTTAGTTATAGGTGTATATTTATGTATACCAAGTTGCCATGTAACATGTGTTTCTTACTTTGGGTCAAGGTTAAAAAACAAAACCAAAACCTTGGAAACCAGACTTTTAGATTGACAGAGCGGTATAGACAGAGACAGAAACAGACCAAGCGAGAACTTCTGTCCTCTAGTTCACTTCCCGAAAGCCCACAATAGCTAGGGCTGGGCCAGGCTGAAGCCAGGAGTGTGAAACTCAGTCCTAGCCTCTCATGTGGTCGGCAGGGTCCCCAGTAGCAGGAAGCTGGAATCGGGGTGGAGCTGGGACTCAAACCTAGGCACTTGGGATGCAGACATCCCAAAAGGATTATAACCTACACTGATAAGGTTTTATTTCTGAAGCTGAATAAGAAGCAAATGGAGGCTCAATATACTCTTTGTGTATGTCTAGAATATTTCATACTATGTTAATAAGAGTCATTTTAGAAAGGCAGAGTGACAGGAGAGAGAGATCATCCATCTTCTGGTTCACTCCCTAAATGCCTGCAACAGCCAGGGCTGGGCCAGGCAGAAGCAAAGAACTCCACTGAGGTCTCCCCTGTGGGTGGCAGGAATCCAGGCACTTGGGCCATCACTTGTGACCTGCCAGGTGCATTAGCAGGAAGCGAGATCAGAAGTGTGGAGTATCGGATCTTGAACCAGGAGCTCTGACATGGGATGCAGCTATCCCAAGCAGTGGCTTAACATGCTGCAACACAAGTCCTCACCCCCCAGAAATAGTTCATAATTTAAAAAATCAGAATAGAAGAAAAAAGGTTTTGAGCATTCACTCCAGTATATCTCCCTGTCCTATTGTTAACTTTTTTAAAGCCTTATTATATTTATTTGAAAGGCAGAGTGATGAGAGGGAGGGAAAGACAGAGCAAGAGGTCTTCCACCTGCTGGTTCACTCCCCAAATGGCCACAGTGGCCCTTGTTGGGCCAAGTCAAAGCCAGGAGCCTGGAATTCCACCTGGGTCTCCCACGTGGGTGCAGGGGCCCAGGCACTTGGGCCATCTTCTGCTGCTTTCCCAGATGCATTAGCAGGGAGCTGGATCGCAAGTGGAACAGTCAGGACTCAAGTCAGTTCTTCTCTGATATGAGATGCTGGTGCCACAGGTGGTTCCTTTACCTGTTGTGCCACAATGCCAGCCCCTCACTGTTAATTTTATATTAATCAATGTTGTAAGTGTAAATAAATATTAGTAACTACATTAAACAATAGGTTTAATGCATAGGTATTCGTAACGCTTGATTTATCGCTCCCCTTCGAGGGGTTTGTATTTGCCCCACACCCCACTTCAGAGGGAGGACGTAACCGGTTAGCTGCACTTCTCAGGTGGTGGTTCTCAGAGCCCCTGCTCCAGAACCCTCTAAGGATCTGATTAAAGATGTCGCTTCCCCAGTCCCACCCCAGCTGGGGGCTGGGGACCAAGCATCCGTTTTCCTCATCAGTGCCCCCATGGGTGTGATGTTCTTCTGCAGATCCATGAGGGAGTCCCCAGCTGTTCAGGAGCCGCAGGGGATGCTGGCAAATCAGGCCCAGGCGTGCCCTGGGGAGCCCCCGGGCTGGATGGGCTGGGGTGGCCTCCCTCTTCTGACTCCCCTCTCCCCTCCCGCTCCAGGAAGCCCATGCCAACGGAAGATTCTGAATATAGCTCCGATGACACCAGCATCACCCCCATGTCGTCCACCTTGATGAACCCCGTCAAACTGGCTGTGACCCAGCCCAACAGCAGCTTCTTTGCAGGCATGCTAGAGGGCGAGCTGAACAAACTCAGCTTCCCCTCCATAGCCAAGAATACAGACAAGGGGGACCTGGCCCTCTGCCCCCACCCCTGCAAGTCCCAAATGACCCCTGGGGGCCTGCTGGACCTGGACAACCCTGCGCTGGACACAGACACCTCCTCCACACGCTCGGAGTCCTCCGTGGTCCTGGACACGCCGGAGGCCCCTTTCATCTGTGAGCACACGGTCAGCGACTCCACGGCTGTGGTGCGTTTCCCTCTTTGTGCAATCCTGCAGAGGCGTCCTGTGCCCGGCCCTGAGCTGAGCTCCGTGGGCAGTGTGCACGTGGACCTCAAGTTCATGGTTTAGGAAGAGAGAGAGAGAGTGTGTCTGTAAAGAACCCTGGAGCGAGGCAGAAAGGGCTCGATGCTGCAGGGAAACGTTTGATCAAATTCCTCCAGGAATTCAGAGGGAAACATTCCTTCCAGCTGCAGTGTGAGGGTGGTGGCTTCTGGCACCTTCTGACACAGGAGGAGGCTTTACACACCTAGAGATGGAGGAGGAAAGGTGCTCCATGGAGGGGCGGCCCTCGCAAAGGCTCACAGGTGGGGAAGTGTGAGAGGAAATGATCCCAGGCCCAATTCCAGCACTTCTGGATTGCTCAGGTTCCTACCGTCACCTCTCGCTCGTTAAAATCGGGAGTCCTGGGCTTCATCCCTGGAGGTTCTGGGGTGAGGCCCGAGGATGTGCATTGCTAACAGATTCCCAGGTGAATGCTGATGCTCCCGGAGGGTGGCCCACAGGTCATCTGCACTGACCTAGGGGATGGGAAGGGGAGCAGAGGGGAGTCAGCCTGGGGTCATTTCCTGGAGGGTTCCCAGTGCCAGGCTATGGATTTTGCTGTAGGCAGTAGGCCTTAGCTTTGTGCAAGACCTTCTACCAGTTCATAAATGTACTCTTGGAAGACAAATCTGGAAGCCCAGATCTTGGATGGCCCAGAATGGTGTTTCTCAAACTGAGCTTTCCAGGTGGGCCATGATACAGCAGCACCACAGGGCAACTTGTTATTGAAATTGAACTTGTCCCGTTGCCCCTCTTCCAGGCCAGCTCTCTGCTGTGGCCAGGGAGTGCAGTGGAGGATGGCCCGAGTGCTTGGGCCCTGCACCCCATGGGAGACCAGGATAAGTACCTGGTTCCTGCCATCGGATCAGCGCGGTGCGCTGGCCGCAGCGCGCCAGCCGTGGCGGCCATTGGAGGGTGAACCAACGGCAAAAAGGAAGACCTTTCTCTCTGTCTCTCTCTCTCACTGTCCGCTCTGCCTGTCAAAAAAAAAAAAAAAAAAAAAAAATTGAACTTGTTATTGAGATTGAAATCCTTACCTCACCCTGCTCCAGGACCTTCTGAAACGGGAATGTGGGGGTGGGGCTGGCCACGTTAACTTCTCACAAGCCTTCCATGGTATTCTGATACCCACCAAACACTGGGAACCACTGGCCTGGAAGGGGAAGGGACCAGAAATGGGAGAATGGACAAGGGGCAGCAGGAGTCTGCAGTGTTATGAGAACCTCCTGAGATGTCTGGCCAGGCCTGGCCGCCATTGTCATAATACAAAGTGTGTGCACCCTGGAGACACAGGTTGGGACCTTGGCTCTGTCACTCCATTGCTGTGACCATGGCCCTATCTGCAAGGAACAAAGTGCACAGGATGGTCTCCAGGGTCCCTCTCAGCTGACAGAAGAAATGAGGAATGAGGGTGCATCCCAAGTCAGTGGGGGTATTGCCTGTGTAGCCCCTGCTTTGGGGCAGGTGGTTCCACAGCCACTGTTGGAGTGCCTTCCCCCTTCCATCAGACCTGGCTGGGCCCCAGCAGGAGCAGGGGACAGGAGCGGGATGTTGTGACCCTTGTGCAGTGGGCAGGTGAGGAAGGATGCGCCGGGTCTAAGGAAGCCTTGGGCTCTCTCTTGCCCTAGATTTCCTGGACCTATGCCTTGGGCAAGCAGCAGGTCAGTTTCTACCAGGTGCTGTTACAAGAAGTGGCCAAGAAAACAGATGACGATGACTCACCCAAGGCAAAGAACCGCCCGTGGATCTTCAACAAGATCTTGGGCACCACGGTCAAGCTGATGGAGCTGAAGCCCAACACCGGCTACTGCCTCACCGTCCGTGCAGCCAATACAGCTGGGGTGGGGAAGTGGTGCAAGCCCTACAAAGTGAGCCTGGGAGAAGAGGGGCCCGAGGTCCAAGGTCAGAAGCCTGAAACCAGGCATCCCCTTGTGTGGCTCTTTCTGCCTGGGCCAGCAGGCAGCCATATCCTGCCTGGGAGGCTTAAGGAGGAAGCCTCTCTAATCCAAACTTATCTGTCAGCATCACATTAATGTTCCACTTAGTGCTGGCAATTCTGAGTGGGCCAGGAAGTCAAGGGCATCGAGGAAAACAGGGAAGAGGCTAAAGGGGGAGGATGAGGTGAACAACTTGGAGTGGGCAGGGGCCCTCGGGGGGAGGCCTGAGGACACACAACCCTTTGGTAGGAACCATCACACAGGTGGGGAGGTGCAGGTACGAGCCCCGCCTCCTTGCGGTTGTCTCGCGGCAATGACTGGGTTGATTAAGGCCATCCAAGATGCCATCTGGCAGGCAAGACGGGGTGACAGAGATGGCAAAAGCCAGGCTCCCACATGAGAAGGGGTTCTGAGGGGTTTTCTCGTTTCATTTCAGTTTGCAACCGTGGCCACTGACTTCAACAGCTTTCCTGAGAACAACCCCATCCAGATCACCGTACAACGCCGGGAGCCCCAGCGGAAAACCGTGGCCATCACGGTGGAGGAGATGCGGAGACTTGAAGACCTGGAACAGCTATTTCCCTACTAAGGGGAGGCCACAGGATGCCCCTCACCTCCTTCAGCCTCAGCCCGGGGCCCTCAGGAACATGAGACGCACTGTACCACGGCACCATGCCAGAGAACCTCGGACTACCCTGCCGGCCCGGTGGTGCCACAACCCCACTCCGGGCTGCAGCTGAGGCTAGATGGGGGCCCCATTCGCCTGGAGACATCTCAGGCCAGGCTTAGCCACTGCCCACAGCTGTTACACTCCCTCCTTCCCCAAATCTGGGCTGGGTCCAGGTTCCTCATTAAAGAACTGCAGGTCATCCAACCCCTGGAAATTCCACTTTAGGCTGCAGACAGCCCTGGTCCTTGGCAGGACCAAGAGTCCACGGGGGGATGGAGGTGAGGGGGTGGCTGGGTAATGGGATGCTGCCATCACCCCTTCCCCAGAGGAAGAGACTGGAACTCAAAGATCAAACACTTGTACAGGGCAGACTGGTGGATAACTGTGGTGGCAGCCCGAAGACTCAGAGCTAGATGCCGGCGCTGGAAGGATGTGGTGCAAGTGCACAAAGTTTAGGGCACGGTCTGGCTGAATCCTGCATCTTACTGTGAGAAGGCAGGGGCAGATCACTGACGCTCCCTGGGCTGTTTCCTCATCAACAGCACGGGGAAGCGAGACTCTTTCAGGCCCTCAGCGGTTCCTGTAAGGGTGGTTTGGAAGTCCAACCTGAATAAATTGGACCAGGCTCCACACTAGCATCGGATGTGGCACAAAGCGGAGGCAGGGTGCAGGCCAGGTAGGATTTCCCACAGGACAAAGAACCTTCTTCCCCAACGCACCACACCACACCACAATTCTGCAACAGCTATGAAAGCACACCTGTCCCAAGCCTGGCCCAGTGCAGGTGCCGGGGAGGGCCTCCGGAAATGTGCAGTGGCAGGGAGGCCCAGCAGAACTCTGTGATGATGACATTTGTTTTTATAAAAAAAAATTATTTTCACTTTATTTGAAAGGCAGAGAGAGCGAGCGAGAATGAGATCTTCCATATACTAATTCATTACCCAGATGCTCACAAGCTGGGGCTGGGCCAGGCAGAAGCCAGAAGCCTGGAACCCCATCCAGGTCTCTCACATGGGTGGTGGGGACCCAAGTGCTTGAGCCATCACCTGTGCTTCCCAGGGTGCACGTTAGCAGGAAGCTGGGATGGCCAATAGAGCCGAGACTTGAAACAGGCACTCAGATATATGGGACACAGGCCTCCCAAACAGCTTCCAAACACCTGCCCTGGGAAACCTTTATCTGTGCCATCTAGTACCGGAGCCTCTGGCAGGACCGAGGCCCCATGATTCCATGCTGAATTCTGGCTAACAGAAATGGCGACGTGTGGCCGGGGCCTTCCGTAGTGGACAGCACAGCCCTGGCTTATCCTCTGGCCACTGTCACACTGACAGCATGAAGGAAAAAGAGGAAAGGCAACTTCCTAGTCAGCTTGGTTTTGGCCTCATCCAGTGCAAGGGTGTGGGCCAGATTTAGCACAGTCTCTGGCTGAGCCTGGGATTCTAGAACAAGGAGTTGTAGCCCAAACACACAAAATAGAAGTTATTTATTTGGTCACACAACCTGCAGTTTGACCCTGACCAGAGCTGGCACTCTGGAGGCAGGGGCAGCAGCCGAGGCCCCGTCAGAGACTAGCCTCCCCTCTCCCTGCCAGCGCTAGCCATCCAGGTACCCAGAGGGGCCCCAGCCATATCCCAGGCAGGGGACCTGTGACGAGAGCCAACAGCCTCTGTGGTGGGCAGCAGGTCACCACTGGTGAGGAGGGTGTGTTCCCTGCAGAGCAGGCAGCTGGCCGAGCCCGAGCCCAGGGAGGACTGAGAGATGCAGGGCTTCTCATCTCCTCCATCTGTGGAGAAGGGGAGGGACGTGAGAGGGGCCTCCTACACCCCCAGGCCCCTCTGTGCTCCAGCCACTCACACAGGAGAGGCCCCACCTCCCCAGCCAGGATCCCGGCAGCAAGGACTCTCCACCGACAGCACATCAGAGCACTTCAGGGCTCTGCGTGTGCTCCCTTTCATCCTCCTGTCTATGGAGGTTTTATAACTCCCAACGGACCAGTTCACCAAGTCTCCGTGACGGCTCAAGCCACAGGATTCAAGCCCAGGGCTCTCCCAGAACCCCTACTCACTCCCTGATGCTGCAAGACCCTGGATGTGTCCCCCAGAGACGGGTCCATGTCCTGCCAGGGTCCCCTCAATCCCTGCGACTGTTGCGGCACCCCTCTTTGCCCACCGACATCCTGGCCACACCTCCTCAGGGCAGTCTGAGCACCTGGGGGCCCCGCAGGATTCTGTACCACCAAGGGGAGAGGGCGCCACGTGAGGACACCAACCGCCCCATTCCCACTCACATCCGGAGGCACTTGTCCTTCCCACCACTGGCCACTCTCTGGCCATCTGGGCTCCAGTCGACAGCATACACCTGGCAGAGGCAGAAGGAGAGTGAGGTGGTGTGGGGAAGAGGGCAGGGCTGCAGTCCCAGCCCCCGCCTGCCCACAGTGGGGCGCACCTCATCGGCATGGCCTGGCAGGTCTGTGGCCAGCTTCTGGGCCTTCACATCCCACACCTTCAGCGTGCTGTCGCTGCTGCCGCTCACCAGCAGCCGGCTGTCTGCTGACCACGCGATCTGGTACACGGCAGCCACGTGGCCACGCAGGGAAGCCAGGTACCTGAGCCAGGGAGAGGCTGGGTGTTAGAGCTTCACACGTGCCCTAGAGCTCCCCCTAGGCCCACAGCAGTGGTACTCCACCTTGGCTGCCTGCTAGAATTTCCCCAGGGACCTTTTACAGCCTCTCACCACGTGGCTCCTATTCCAGACCATCTTAATCATTACCACTCATAACTGTTTTGCAAAACTTCTCCAAATGAGCTCATTCTAGGGTGCCTCTTGCCAGGCCTCCATACCTGCACGACTGTGTGCCTTACAATCCAATGTGGCCACCTGCTCAGCCCATCTGCCCAACACCCCTCACACATAGCAGCTGCTGCTGGCAGGTGGCTACAGTGACAGCCGGCCAGGCCCACCTGGAACGTTCCGGTCAACGCAGTCCAGCTGGGACTCTCTGGACCAGCTTCTAGACCTCTTGGAGACCAAGTTTCCTTCTTTTAAAAAGGAACTGGATTACCCATCTCAAAGGATGGCTGTGTGAAAACACATAGACACACAGGTTCTCTTTCAGCCCCAAAGGGGCATGCCCTTGCTCCTTTTCTCTGCTCGTGCAGGCCTTGGCCTCCATTCCCACCTCATGAGCCTGAGGACACTGAGACTCTCACACCAGAGCTTCTCAAGTTAAAATGAGTAGCTGTCACCGGGCAACCTTCTTAAAATGCAATTCCTTCACGCCCCTGAGGCTGCTGGTCCGTGGACCGCGCTTGATGGACTACACTGAAGAGGGCCAGGTGGTATCTGTGCCACGAACCTACCTACGCTTCCCCTCACTAGCGCGGCCACATCCCTGGCCCCTCGGCCCTTCTCCCCAACGTGGGATGAACAAGCACTGTCAGCACCCACTTCGCAATCGTCCTACATACGCCATCTCGTTAATCCTCTCAGTGCAGCCAAGAGGTAAGGGGTCTGCGGGACACGGAAGAAGAAACGGGCTCAAAGACCCAGACCCCCGCCAAGATCACAGAGCTGGGAAGGGGCCTCGCAGGGAGCGGCCCTTGCCCCACTCACTTGCCCGTCCTGCCATCCCACAGCTTGATAGACTTGTCGAAGGAGGCGCTGGCCACGACGCGCGAGTCTGGAGAGAAGAGCACCTGGTTGATGAGGGCCTGGTGTCCCGTCATCCGTGCGAGGGGCTTCTTGTCCTCTGCTGGGGACCACAGGAACAGGGTGAAGTCGTCTGAGCCAGACACCAGCCTCTCGGGGCTCTGGCCCTAGGGAGGCAGAAGGCACATCACATCGGACGTGGGCTCAGACGGGAGGGGGCGCCAACTTCAGCAGCAAACATCACTGACAGGGACAGAGGCCAGGGCTGGGAGTGAGGCCTAGGCCAGTCTCTCACTCACCCATGACCATGGGCAAGTCACAGCTCAAAAGGAACAGGCAAGTCTGTGCAACTGGTATGATTTCTAAGCTATCTGATTGCATGGCAAAGCAACTACGTGGCAGAGCAGTGCGTTAAGAACAGGGGGGCATTTCTACACGTATTGTATGTGTGAAGATCTGTACAGGATACATATACACATGTATATACACCCAGGAAACCTCTGCAAGCAGACACAAGGTGCTGGCAGCACTGGATGCCTCCAGGAGAAACCCTGGCTATGCAATAGAAATGGGAGTCCCAGGCAACCTTTCTGGAGTCTCTGATCTTTAGATGTGAATGTGTTCGTTAATAAACTAAATAAAATAAAAAAGTTCCTTACTTATTTTACAACAAAGAGATAAGCAAATAAAACAAGAAAAGTGAAATAAAGCAACTCCTGGCACATTTACGATTTCAGGATTGCAAACTAGGCTGGTCAGAACAGGCAGCCAGAAGGGAGAGGCCGAGTGTCTGCACAGCATTCCCGCGGGGCTGGGGCACACGTGGTACTCACCCGCACAAGGTTGTAGCGACTCAGCGCCCTCTCCTTCCACTCCTGCACTGTGTCAGGGACGGGGTGGGGGGGAGAGACGGGGGTGAGGGACGAGGCTGATCAGAAAACCCAACACGAACAGCAAACCCTCCCGTCCATTAAGTGACAGAACTGGCTCCTTCCCGAGCTGCCTTCCCCCTTTCTCCTGCTGAACTCACAGGACCCCTGCAGGTCTTGGGCATTAACTGTGGCCTCAGCCGGCTCAAAGGCCCCTGTGCGCAGGGCGTAGTCAGTGCTGAGTGCCATGGTGTTCACCCAGTGGCCGTGGCCTTGCAGAGTCCGGCACAGCACACCCTAGGGTAGGAGAGAGGGGTCCGACGCTCACACACTCGCCAGGCCCAGGACATAGGTACCCTGGGACTAGCGCGTCCTCACTCACCACTGTGACCTTAACCGAAAAACCACCCCTCTGGGCTCTAGTCACTGCTTCTGAAAACACGTTCGCAGACGAGAAGCGCATCAGAATAAAGGGGCATCGGTCCAGCAAGTCTGGGACGTGGTAAGTTTGATAAAACTACACAAGCTTCCTACAGCAGGGACCTCCAAGGCTCAACTCTGCTAACGGGGACGCTGGAACCCTCACTGTGGTACCGCCCCAGCCGCACACACCCTTGTCCCCAAAGCACCGTCCCTTTGGGGCTCCCAGTACACATCTGGGAAACACTGCACAGCCATGTGGCTCCCAGACCAGCATCCCACAGCCCACGATTGGCTTCTGAACCCTCCCAGCTCTTACGTCATGCGCCCTCCAGACTTTGATGGTGCGGTCCTGGGAGGCAGAGTAGAGGAGCCCGTCCCCTCCCCACCGGAGACAGGTGACCGACTGCGTGTGCCCCGTCAGGATGCGCTCACAGCGGCCCGCCGTTGT
This sequence comes from Oryctolagus cuniculus, assembly GCF_964237555.1. Taxonomy (NCBI): domain Eukaryota; kingdom Metazoa; phylum Chordata; class Mammalia; order Lagomorpha; family Leporidae; genus Oryctolagus; species Oryctolagus cuniculus. The sequence goes on along the minus strand of NC_091448.1, from coordinate 39,152,718 downwards.
GTCCCAGACCCGCACGCTGCCATCCTTGGAGCTGCTGGCCACATAGCGGCACTCGGGGTTCCTGGCGTGGAGCAGGCACATGTGACATCATTTTTCTCTGGAAACACCCGTCAGTCATTCCCTACTCAAAGGGCAGGACAAGCACGTGACAGCCCCCTGGCCCCAAGGCAGTTCTCAGGCCCTCGGGACAGCAACATGGGTCTGGAGGTGGAAGACCCTCCCCACCACCTGCCAGGCGCCCTTCCCATCCCCTCGCATAAGGCTTCTCCACACGGCACAGGAAGAGGCACAGCGTGGCTCCCCGGCACAGCCCAGCCTCAGTCAGCGTCACTCACACGTGGAGGGGCTCCCAGCTCAGGCCCGTGATCCACTTGCTGTGGCCGACGAGGGCCCTGCCCACCTGCTTCCCTGTGCTGGGGTCCCACAGGAGAATCTGAAAGACAGCAGCTCACTGAGTAACTCTTGCCAACCTGTCCCTAGACCCGACCCTCCCTGAAGATTCCAGAATGGGACTGAATTGTCCCCCAGGAAGGAAGCCCTGACCCCTACCTAGTTATCCTGACCACCACCTACCTGGCCATTCTTGCAGCCCGAGGCCAGCTTCTTGCCATCTGGGGACCAAGCTATGCTAAGGACCCAGTGTCTGTGTCCTAGACAAGGAGAAAGGAGAGACCCCGTCAGGCTTTATTCCAGTGCCAAGCAGTGCCGGGCGCATCGCCTCAACCATTCACTGAACAAAGGAGAAGGAGAACACAAGAGGAGGGGGCAGCTTTCTGGGCCAAGGGAGAACACATCCTGAGTGCTAGAGGAAGGCATCTTCTCACAGACAGCACGGCCACATTCCAATCACTCCCGACGTGACACATGCTAGGAAGCATTTACACCAGCATCCACTGCAATTTTCCCAAGATGTGGAGCAAAGCAAGAATTATCCTCAGCAAACCAAGTTTAGCCAGGGAGTGTGTCTCCCAGGGTGGTTCCCAACCAGCAGCAGCATCTGGAAACTTGTTAAAAACAGATTCTGGAGGGGCGGGCGCTGCGGCATAGTAGGTTAAGCTTCCGCCTGCAGCACCACAACCCATATGGGCACACAATAGAGTCCCAGCTGCTCCACTTCCCATCCAGCTCTCTGCTAATGGCCTGGGAAAGCAGCAGAGGATGCCCCAAATGCTTGGGCCCCTGCACTTGCATGGGAGACCCAGTGAGAGACCTGAGCCTGGATCAAGGCGCAGCTACTTTAGACCAGGCCTCCATCTTGTAACTCGGGCCTGACTGGGCCCTGAACCCTAAGCCAAAAGCTCCTATAAAGGAAAATAAAACTCCCCTTGCGATGAACTCTCCTAGCAACAGCCAGTTAACAGAGAGCAGGGAAATACGCAGTTCCAGGTGTCTTTCAGGCAGTTAAGGTGATGACATCCCGAAACCCTGCAGTTAGGCACGTACACCCTAGCAGCTCGCACCCTAAACCGTAGCCAGTCATAAAACGACAAGTATAAATTTAAAATATAAGCCTATCAGACGCTGTATAGCCGAACTTGTTTGTTCAACTGTATAAAAACCCTAACGACCTTACACTAGGGGCTGCCGATCCAGCCCAGCTGTGCCTGGTGCGGACGTCGGACCAAACTCGCGTTTGAAATAAAACTCTTGTGCTTGCATCTGCCTCGGCTCCTGGTGGTCTTAATTGGTGGGAATCGGACACTTTGGGTACAACACCAGAAGCTTCTGGCTCCTGGCTTCGGATCGGCCTAGCTCTAGCTGTTGTGGCCATTTGGGGAGTGAACCAGCACATGGAAGACCTCTCTCTCTGTAACTCTGCCTTTCAAATAAATAAATAAATCTAAAAAAAAAAAAAAAAAATTCCAGACTCTGGGGCGGCATTGGCCTAGCATTGACTCCACTTCAGATGCCTGTTGTCCCACATCAGAGGGTCTGGGTTGGATTCCAGGTTCTGACTCCTGATTCCAGCTCACATTGCACCCTGGGAGGCAGGGGTGATGACTCAAGGGGTTGGGTCTCTGTCACTCGCATGGGATTCCTGGATTGAGCTTAACACTTAAAAAAAAAAAAAAAAAAAAAAAAAAGTCTTTATTTGAAAGGTTGAGTGATGGAGGGAGGGAGATCTTTCATCTGTTGGTCCACCTTCCAACTGGCCACAGTGGCTGGGGCTGGTCCAGATCAAAGCCAGAAGCCCAGCATTCCATCTTGGTTTCCCACATGGGTGGCAGGAGCCCAAGTACTCGGGCCATCATCTGCTGCTTTCCCGGGCACGTTAGCAGGGAGCCAGATCAGAAGCGGAGCAGCTAGCACTTGGACTGGCACTCTGATACGGGATGCTGGGGCTGCAGGCAGCAGCTTAGCTCACTGCATCACCACGGTGGCCCCTAGCATTCCTTACTCTCGGCTCTGGCCTGGACCAGTCCTGGCCATCATGGAAATCTTGGGAATGAACTAGTTGCTTTCTCACAAAAATAAATAAATAAATGCTAGCTCTCAGGCCCTACTCCAGATCTAATGACACAGACGGGGGAAGGACCCAGCAATCTGTACTTTGACAAGCCCCAGATGACTCTGATGCTCACTACAGTGTAAGAACTACTGTGGCAGAGGTGGGTTTGAGCCAGGCTCCCTGTCGCCAGCCAACCAGCCCCTTCCCACGGCACCACACTGACACTGCACCAGGGGCCCATCTCTACTAGGACAGGCAGCTGCCAACTGCACGTCCAAGGTTCCCATGTGCGCTGGACCTCCTCAGGAGCTATGCACTGGGCAGAACAGCTGCCTGCAGCCACTGCACTAAGACCCCCTGAGAGCCGGCAGAGCCACTGCATACTGACCCTTGCATGTGAAATGTGGTGTCTCCGTGCTGAGGTCCCAGAAGCGCACAGTGGTGTCTCCAGAGCCGCTGGCCAGGTACCTGGGGAAGGAGAGGCCACATGATGGCAGGAGCAGAGGACGACCAGTGGGGCCCGCCCTGAGACCCCGCGTGTGGGCCATTCCCTTCAGTTACCTTCTGCGGACAGAATCTGACTCCAACCTCTCCCCTCCCCTGCAAGACCCTGGTGCAGTGGCCCCTGTCCTGTGGCCATGGGACTCCTTGAATAAAGTCTGCCTTACCATCTTTAAGGAAAAATAAAGGGGGGTGGGGCACGGAATGTGGTACTGGACTCCTTCCTCTCCCCTCTTCCCCCAAGAAGGAGAAATATGACATTGTGCCATTTGGGAAAAGACCCAGGAGGTTATTTACTCCTCCCCCTCTTCTCTCCTGCAGCTATAACCAGTGAGGAAATTAATCCCAGTAGCACAGGGGAAAACATGAACCCAGAAAGCTTACATGATGTGCGAGCCACACAGCCACACAGCTGAGTGTGCAGCTCCAATCTCCCCAAGTCCACGGCACTAGGGGAGTCCCCTACTTGCAACCTGAGCCCAAAGCACGATGCCTCACCATAACCTGGGGGACCCTCCCCATCGCAGTCAGAGCCCCCCCCCCCCATCCTCCTCCGCCATTCTGCAGCTGTCCTTACTTTCCCGTGGGGCTGAAGGCCACAGAAATGACCGCTTCACTGTGCCCCTCTAAGGAGCTGGTGCAGCGGGTCACGGCGCGGACTCTGAAGATGGCCTGCGGCTGGTAGATGATGTCCAGCACCTTCTCTGTCTCCACTGCCTGGGACTCCAGCGTCTTCCCCAGCGAGGACACGATCTCAGCATCGTGGACATAGAAAGCCAGTGGCAGGGGCTCCTCCTGGGGAGCAAGGTAAAGGCAACATCTCCAGGATAGGGTGCAGGTGTCACCGCCCCCGGGGCTGTGGGGAAGTGAGGCTTCCTTCTCCTTGGGATACTCCCATCACGTCCCACTGAGCACCGGGGGCCACCTGTCATGCACTGTGAAATCCACTGAGCACCGGGGGCCACCTGTCATGCACTGTGAAATCCTCTACCTGGATCTCGCACATGCTAGTAACCTCACTTGATTTTAAAAACAATCAATCAAACAACAGAGGCTCTGAGCAACTTAGTAGCTGGCTCAACCTCCCGCTGGTAATGACAACTCCCACACCGTCCTGTATTTGCCTAAGAAACATCCAAAGGACTAGCGAAAAATGCAGATTGTTGCTACACACTCACGTCCCCCCACCCCCAGGTCCGGGGCGGGGGGCCAGGATCTGCGATTTCAAGCACACACACCACCTCCCCACAAACAGAGGGCAGCACCGCCAGAGACCCCCGGTTGAAAGGTTAAGGGCAGGGTTCTGAGTCTGACAGACTTGGGAGCTCCAAGTCCAACGCCCTGTAGCACGCGGCACACGCCAGTAATTTAATCCCTGCGGGACTCAGGGCTCTGACGAGAAACCAACCAAACGGGACAACCCCGCAGGCGGCCGCGACGGCTGGCCCCACGGGCGCGGATTCCACCTCGGGAACCCCGCCGCTCACCTGGGCCAGCAGCGCGTTGCACACAAGCTGCAGCCGGTCCGGAGTGATGTCCACGGGCACGTCGAACGGGGCGCCCAGCAGCTGCCCGCTCTCATCCTGGAACTGCACCAGCAGCCGCTGCACGTCGTGCGCCGCCGCCTCCTCCTGCGCCAACAAGCCGGGTGGTCATCAGCCCCGCCGCGCCGCCCCGCCAGCCCCAACTTGACCTCCTCTCTCGGGCTCGGGGGGACCCCCCGAGCGCGCACACCCACCGCCGCCGCCGCCGCCGCCGCCGCCATCCTGCGTCCGCACGTGGAGGAGACTGACTGCCGCGGGCCAGAGCGCCGCCTCCGTGGCCAGGCTGAGGCCGCAGCTAGCCACGGCGCCCTCTGGTGTTGCGGGGGAGAAGTAGCACGCGGCAGGAGGAGGCGGCTTCACCGCGGGGTCCTCCCCCTGTGGTTAGTAGCCTAGCTTACCCCGGGCGCTGAGAGGTTAATCCGTTTCCCTGAGGGCAGAGAGGCAGGTAGGAGCCGAAGCGGTGGCTTTCAAAAGCCAGAAACTAACTACTGGATTCAAGGCAGAAACGATTACTTTGAAACGGGTCGAGTCAGTTGATCGCAGTGATGAGCACAATTTCTTCCATTAGGACAGCACTGGGTCAGGCATCGCTGTGTTTTACATGCAAACGCTCACATGATTTCCTCCCCATTTTACACGGGAGATACGGACACAGAGGGAGTCCTTGCCCAGGCCTTCTTAGCCTCCCGCGGCTCTGCCTCACTGACAAGCCTCGACTTGTTCTCCCCGACTCCCAGGGGCCAGCTCTGCGTGGAGTCTATGTCGCTTCCCCCAAGCCTCTGCCACGGCCATCCTCCACTCTGCAGCCAGGGACAGCTTTTAAAAAAAATAAAAGTAATCTGGGACCGGTGCTCTGGCGTAGCTGGTTAAGCTGCCAGTTACAATGCCAGCATCCCATATGGATGCTGGTTCGAGTCTCGGCTGCTTCACTTCCGATTCAGCTCTGCTGGGAAAAGTAGAAGATGGCCCAAGTCCTTGGGCCCCTGCACCCGCATGGCCCGACTCCATCAATGTTTTTGCACATGTAGTTTCTCCCTCCATCTGGGACCGTTAGGGAGTGAATTGTGTCTCATCCTCACCCCCACCCCTAATACACATGTGCAAGGGGGGGGGGCAGACACTTGTCCTAGCTTTTTGGACGTCACTTGCGATGCCCACGCTCCATATCAGAGTGCCTAGTGCCCAGTGTCTGAGAGCTGGCAAGAGAGACCTCACCAGAAACCATGCCCAGTGGCAGCCCCTATGCTGTCTAAGCCTCCCAGTCTGTGGTGCTGACTGAGACAGGAGCAGCGCCTCACTCCTCAAGTCTTGCCTTAACCATTCATTCATTCATTCATTCATCCATCCAACAAATGCATTGAGCACCCACGTGCTCAGGGAAGCCTTCTCTGCAATGATGCCTATTTCCACGCTGTTTGCAAAACTTGTCTTTCACGTAGAAGTCACAGATCCATCACTGAGCACCTCCTGTGTACCACACACTATTGCAGACGCTTGGACCAGTCAGTGAACAGACTCCAGCCCTCCTGAGCCTTAAGGAGGGCTCATCAACATGGTAATGCCACCCTCTACAGTTCCTGGCACACAGTGGATGCTTAAGAAATGCCTGTAGAATGAATTACTGGATCAGGGTTTGAGTCTGGGGTCCCTTGGACCTGAAGTCACAGAACCACTGTTCTCTGACTCGAGCCAGCGATCCATATGGGATGCCAGCACTGCAGGCAGAGGCTTAATCCACTATGCCACCACGCCGGCCCCTCCCTGTGCATTTTCTTCCATGTCTTTCTCGGTCTTCATCATCAGTTAAGGTTGAAGGTGTGTGGGGGAGGGGCGGGAGGGCATGGAATGGAGGTGAGCGGAGCCAATCAGCAGGAAGACGCCATCCGTGTGTTCATTCATTCATTCATTCATTTGAGCACATGGGGCCCCAGCTCAGCCAGGCTCTGTGCTGGGCATGGGGAGGAGCCAAGCTGCCGAAAGTGCTGTCCCCGCCCTCTGGGAGGGAGCTCCTGTCCCAGGCTTGGAGACCCTGACAAGCAGGGAGTCCAAGTGGGGGCAGGCAGCCTCGCAAGTCCTGGGGAAGCTGCAGATAGAGGAGGAGCAATCAGTCATCTGTGATAGTGAATACCTAGGAAGACCCCCTTCTGATGGGAGGAGGGGCGGCTGGTCCCAGGAGAGCAACAGGTTGGCTGGGGGTGGGGTACAGACCTTGGTCTCAGGGAGTGCCCAGCTGACTCAGCCCCTGTCGTGGGAGAGGTCAGTCCAATGGGGGCGGCGCAGAGGCCCCCCCCCCCCAGGGAGCTCCCCACTGCATCGCTTTGCCCACTCAGGAGGGGGAGAGGGCCAGGAGACAACCGGAGCCCTGCCACAGCCCACTTGGCTGAGACAAGTCCTGCCAGCCTTGGAAAGCAGGGCGTTTTCAACACGGGAAGGCAGAGGTCGGGCAGAGGTGTTGCGAGCCTCCCCTCTCTCTCCCCCCTCCCTCCAGAGAGGCATTTCTGGAAGCCTCCAGTTGGTGCGGGACCTGGGCAACTGCTCTGTCTGTCAGCCCCTCAGCTGTCACTCTGCGCCCAAAATAGCAGCAGCTGGGGTGGGCAAGGAGGTTGTTTATGTGGGGCGGAGGTGGCAGAGGCACGGGGCGGGGGGGGGGGGGGGGGCTGTGCTTGGGGAGGGGGAGTGCCCCTCCCTTCTGGATCTTTCTCTTTCTTGGGCTGTGAGCCCATGACCACCCCCAGGACTGCCCCTAAGCCCCAGGGGCACAGGCTAATCAGTGCCTCCACGTGGTCCCCTCTGTCCAGTCTGGGGAGGGGGAGGGCCCCTAGGATCCATGACAGACTGCAGGGCCACCTGCCCCTGTGGACAAATATGGTCTGGAGCCACTGGTAGGGGTGATAAAGGGCTGGGCGGGCGGGCTGGGCCTGGCTGGCTGGAGGTGTCGGGGCAGCTTGGAGGAGCAGCATCACAGAGCAACGACAGAGCCACCACAGGCAACGTGAGCTGGGCGGGGGGACGGCGGGCCTCTGGCTAGGTGGCTTCACCCACCTGCCCACACAGGCTGGCTGGGAGGGTCAGAGGGCGAGGCATCGGGACCCTGAGACCCCTCTCAGGCCAAGCAAATGTCCTAATGGCTGTCTGGGGCAATGATTTGGGGACACTGAGGGTGGATCCCTCCTAGGCAGAATCCACCATGGTGGGATGGACCAGGAGCTGGGACTGCAGGCCAGAATCCCAGCCCTGGGTCTGGAGCAAGGGGCTGGCCCTGTCCTGACAGATGGCGGAGGCAGAAGCGGTGAAGCTGAAGGAGGAGGGGAACCAGCACTTCCAGCTCCAGGACTACAAGGCGGCGACAAAGAGCTACAGCCAGGCCCTGAAGCTGACCAAGGACAAGGCCCTGCTGGCCACGCTCTACCGGAACCGGGCAGCCTGTGGCTTGAAAACGGTCAGGGGCAGGATGGGCCAGGCGTGGGGCTGAGGGCCCTGGGGTGGGGGGCAGCCCCTGAGTCGGCCATCGTCCCAGCCGCCCGTCTGGACCCCTCAGTGGGGCCTCAGTGTGCCCACTCCCTGGGGAGACAGAAACTCACGCAGGGCAGCTTGAGGCTCGCGCAGGAGCTGTTTGTGGGTGCAATTTCACGGCATCTTAAGATCAGCCCTGTGAGCCCTGTTGATACCCACTTCCGGCAGATAAGAGCCTCAGGCCTCCGAGGGCATCGTCCCCCTGCCTGGGCTCTCCTAGTGGTAACAGAGCTGGGCCTGAATCCCAGGTTCATCTGATGCCAGAACCTGTCCACTTTCCATGCCCAGGGATGGGTGCACCCCAGGGTGTCCAGCAGCCTGCAGCTTCCCCAGCTACCCCTTGCCACCCTCACGGCTGCAGCGCCCTGCACGGGGCCCTCATTCACCAAGTCTCTGTCTCCGTCTGGCATTGCAGGAGAGCTACGCCCAGGCCGCGGCAGACGCCTCCCGAGGTGGGCAGCCCTACCCCACCCCCGACCTTGCCCTCACCCCCTCGCCTCTGCATGGTCTGTCTTGGGTTTTGATTTTTTGGGGGGTGGGGGTGGGGTGAGGGAGAAACTGTCTGAAGTGAGTTTGCAAAGAAGGGAATGAGCTGGGGAAGGTGTGAAAATCCATCCTGTGGAGAGGCACAGCAAGTTTTCAGCCCAGAGAAAGCGGCTCCCAGGTGGGCTGGAGCTAGGCCTCCCCATGCCTGCGAGGCTGTCACAGCAGGACTGGACTGCATCTCTGCAGCAGGGGGCGTATTTCAGATGGGAAGGTGGAGGGGCTTCTGGTGGAGCTGCCTGGAGGAGGAGGGAGCTCCCCGTTGCTGGGGGTATGCAAGCAATGGATGAGCCCTTGGTGGGGATCCTGTAGCAGGGCTTGGAGCGTCAGGACTTGGATGAATCGTTCCCCGAGCTCCTGTCCCATCCTGAGGTTCTATGGATCTCACTTCTCCCTGCTAAAGGGAAAGTGGGCCAGGCAGTCCACATGCATGGGGACCCTCCAGGAGGACAGAGAGGCCTGGCAAGAGCAGGAGGGGAGGGGGTCTGCAGGCCGGCCCCCTGAGGCATCGCCTGTCCCCCACCCCACCCCCATAGCCATCGACATCAACTCCTCGGACATCAAGGCTCTGTACCGGCGATGCCAGGCGCTGGAGCACCTGGGGAAGCTGGACCAGGCCTTCAAGGACGTTCAGCGCTGTGCCACCCTCGAGCCACGGAACCAGAACTTTCAGGAGACGCTGAGAAGACTCAACGGCAGCATTCAGGAGAAGGTGAGCCGGGCAGCCCCCCACAGACCCTGGCTGTGCCCATTTCCAATCCCGGTGGGGATGGTGAGGGGAGCAGAGCCAGCCCTACCTCCACACGCTAGCTGGGGGCAGCAGGTGGCAAGGGCAGGCGCCACAGGACAGTTGAGCAGGTGCACCTACCTGTGAGTGATCAAAGAGGTGTCAGGACGCTTTTCAGTGGGTACAGGCCAGCCAGGGCTACAACACAGGTCTTTCACATTCCAGATAAGGAAAAAACATCACTGTAACTTAGCGATCTTCCTCTGTCCTGGCTATCAGATGCTTCCTGGGAATTAAGGGACACTGATGAGGGGTAGAGGAGAGTCAGGAGCCAGGAGAAAGGTGAAATCTTTTCTAGGAAGTTGAGGGGGTAGGGGAAGGGAGATCCAGGACGAGAGGTGAGGACCCCAGCACCCTACTCCTGGCTCGGCTTCTAATTTTCTGAGGGACCCCTTGGGATGTCAGTTCCCCTCTGGGAGAGCAGGAGAGTCACCAGTCACCGAGCTCCTTGTCCCAAGGCCCAAGAAGTCCCCATGGCAGGACCACAGCTCCCTGTCCAGGGTGCAGGCTGGAGGGCAGGGGAAATACAGTAGAAGGGGAGATCGGAGGAGGGGTGGGCGAAGGGAAGACCTCTCCCCAGCCCAAGGGAGTGTGGAGCAGCAGAGCAAAGCAGTGGGAGGCAGAGAAGGAGCTGGCCAGGTGAGGAAGCTGAGTGCTTAAGATGCAGAGCAGGGAGGTGGGGAGGGCAGCACGAGGCCCTCCCCCCCTAGCCGAATAACCAGGCCCACAGACTCTTGGGAGCTGATTCAGGTTTCCAAGTTTGGAGATGTGTTTCTGATTTAGTCTCTGTCTGGCTGTCTAACCTCTGAGTGCCCCTGAGGCTCTGAAATTGGGCTGCTTTCAAGACTGTTGCAATGCCCAGGAAGCGAGGGGAATGAGATGGGTCAAGGACTCTTTAAAATGTTGTTTATTTGCAAGACAAATAGACACCTCCCTTTCATGGTCCATTCCCCCAAATGCCTGTGGCTGGGCCTGGCCAAAGCCAGGAGCCAGGAATGCAGTCCAGGTCTCCCATGTGAGTGGCTGGGACCCAAGTACTTGAGCCATCCCAGGTCTGCACAGGCAGGAAGCTGGAGTCGGTAGCCGGGTTTAACTCAAACCCAGACATCCCAATATGGGACGCTGGCCAGATGTCCATCCAAGTCCCGGGTGGGGACTTGATTTTGTGCAGCAGTCTATCCCCAGCATCTAGAACCGTGCCTGGCACGCAGGCTTTATTTCAGCTAACTGTTGAGTGGTAAGTCAGCCAGTGTGCTAGGATTGAGTAGACCCCCCAATATTACTGAGATGAGCTAGCTGTGAAACGGACTGAGATTAAGTGGTGCCGCCTGATTCCTGCCTCCCCCCTCCTCCTTCCTCAGCTCCGCGTGCAGTTCTCCACCGACTCCAGGGTACAGACCATGTTTGAGATCCTCTTGGACGAAAACAGCGAGGCTGATAAGCGGGAAAAGGTGAGTGTGCAGGGCCAGTCAGTAGAGGGCGCTCTCTGCACCCATCAGATGACATCCAGCCAGCACTCCCCTGACCTTGAAGAACACGATAGAAAACAGAGCCTGAACTTTTAGGGACCAGACAGAATGAGGAGACTCGTGCACAGGACAGGATCCTGTTGTTAATTAAAAATGTTGACATTTTGTTCATCGTGGATTTTTTTGAATTGACTTAATTTTTTTAAAAGATTTTACTTTATTTGAGAGGTAGAGTTACAGACAGTGAGAGGGAGACAGAAAGGTCCTCCCTCCATTGGTTCATTCCCCAAACGGCCGCAATGGCCAGAGCCGCACCAATCTGAAACCAGGAGCCAGGCACTTCCTCCCAACTCCCATGCAGGCGCAGGAGCCCAAGCACCTGGACCATCTGCCACCGCTTTCCTAGGCCATAGCAGAAAGCTGGATTGGAAATAGAGCAGCCAGGACTAGAACCGGCACCCACATGGAATGCCTGTGCTGCAGGCAGTGGATTAACCTACCACGCCACTGCGTTGCCTGTTGACTTATTTTTTTAATTGCATTAAATAGTATTTATCCCAATGATGGAGTTTCTTGGCGCCTCCTTACATTTTGCATCCAAAGTGAGTGCCTCACTTGCCTCATCATGATTTCAGTCCTGAAAAACAGTGACACATTTAAGTAATGCTTTACTTCATTTAAAAATGTTGGAGAGAAGTCATTCTGAAATATTCAAATACTCACTGATGCAGTCTTCTTCACAAAATTTGTTGCATTTTTTCATGTTCTAGTCCTTCTTCTGTGGAAACAAATTGGACATTTGAGTGTCTTCCTTTTTTTTTTTTTTTTTTTTTTTTTTTTTTTTTTTTTTTGACAGGCAGAGTGGACAGTGAGAGAGAGAGACAGAGAGAAAGGTCTTCCCTTTCCTTTGGTTCACCCCCCAATGGCCGCTGCGGCTGTGCACACTGCGCCGATCCGAAGTCAGGAGCCAGGTGCCTCTCCTGGTCTCCCATGCAGGTGCAGGGCCCAAGGACCTGGGCCATCCTCCACTGCACTCCCGGGGCCATAGCAGAGAGCTGGACAGGAAGAGGAGCAACCGGGACAGAAACCGGCACCCCGACCGGGACTAAAACCCAGGGTGCCTGTGCTGCAGGCAGAGGATTAGCCTATTGAGCCGCGATGCAGGCCGTCTTCCTTTTTTTTTTTTTTTTTTTAAGTTTATTTTATTTATTTGAAAGACAGAGTTACAGAGAGAGGTAGTGACAGAGCAAGAGAGGTCTTCCATCTCCTGGTTCATTTCCCAGATGGCCTCAATGGCTGGAGCTGAGCCAATCTACAGCCAGGAGCCAGGAGTTTCTGCCAGGTCTCCCACATGGGTGCAGGGGACCAAGGACTTGAGCCATCCTTTGCCGCTTTTCCAGGTGCATTAGCAGGGAGCTGGATTGGAAGTGGAACAGCTGGGACTTGAACTGGTGTCAATAAGAGATGCAGCCACTGCGCCACAGTGCAGACACCATGTTTTCCATTTATAAGAATTAAACAGAGGATGCCTGAATAATGTTTCCTAGTTTGACAGTCAATAAATCCACATAGTATGCAAATATCTTCTATAACAACTCTTGTGAAGACATACTGAGTGATCATCAATGAAGATACAAAGCTCTCCACTGATAAAGATGGTTCTTTTAAAATATTTTAAAAATTACTTATTTTCATCTTATTTGAAAGGCAGAGAAACAGAGGATGATCTTGCTCTATTATTTCACTCCCCAAATGCCTGCAACAGCCCAGGCTGGTCCTTTTTTTTTTTTTTTTTTTTTTTTTTTTTTTTTTGACAGAAAGAGTTAGACAGTGAGAGAGAGAGAGACAGAGAGAAAGGTCTTTGTTCCGTTGGTTCATCCCCTAAATGGCCACCACGGCCGGAGCTATGCTGATCCGAAGGCAGGAGCCAGGTGCTTCTCCTGGTCTCCCATGGGGTGCAGGGCCCCAGCACCTGGGTCATCCTCCACTGCCCTCCCGGGCCACAGCAGAGAGCTGGCCTGGAAGAGGAGCAACTGGGACCAGAACCTGGTGGCCATATGGGATGCCGGCGCTGCAGGCGGAGGATTAACCAAGTGAGCCATGGCGCCGGCCCCCAGGCTGGTCCATTCTAATGCCAGGAGTCCAGAACTCCATCCAGGTCTCCCATGTGGATGTAATCTTCCTGGTTACCACCTTCTGCCTGCCTGAGAACTTTTACAGCTCCAGGGTCCCCTGACTAGGCAAACACGCAAACTGACAGTACTGAAAGCAGATAGAAGAGAAACTATTCAAGGAAAATGGCCCTCCGAGTAGAAGCCCTTTGCTTCTGAGCCTTTCCCCTAGTCCGTCTCTGTAAGCACACACACAGTTAATGCAGGCAGAGTGAATGTCGGAGTCTGATTCTGCTTACCGAGGCTTTTCTCCAAATGGCTGTGCAGCCTTTTTATTTATGACTTTAATGGCTGCAATCTATTTCACCAAGTTGATCTTTATGCAGGTTACTTTGTCTTCTTTTGAATTATGTCCTTTATCTGTGTTTCCAAGAGTAGAATTACAATGCAAGACAGTCTAAGGGTATTCTGAAGATCCATCCTTGCACCAGCCCCTGATACTTACCCATGGTCAAGGCCTGGGCAGCCACGCCTCCTCAGTGACCCCACTGCCTCTTCCCTCTTTCAGGCCGCCAACAACCTCATTGTCCTAGGCCGTGAGGAAGCCGGAGCTGAAAGAATCTTCCAGAACAACGGAGTGGCCCTGCTGCTGCAGCTCCTGGACACTAAGAAACCAGAGCTGGTGCTGGCTGCAGTGCGGACCCTGTCGGGCATGTGCAGTGGCCACCGAGCCAGGGTGAGAGCCTGGCTGTGGGGTGCCAGGGTCCGGGGGGTGGCATGTGGGTACAGCTGTGACTGGCATAGATAGCGCCCAACAGAAAGTCACAATCGTGGTGGTCTGGCCTCTAACTGAGTACAGCAGAATCCAGTCTTTTTCCTTTGAGCTGGAAATGGGTGTGACTACGCAAAGATAAGCTTAGTGAAAGTGGTTTTGGGGGAAGAACTGAATGCAAAACCTTTGATATTATGTAACTCTTTATACTAAGTCTTTGAAGTGAGGTGCATATGAGGGAACAAGAAATTCGTGGAAAGTGGAATTATAAGTCTATTTCAGTGCAAAAAAGTTTCAAACTCCATGCATACAAGGGATCTTCAAAAATTTCTTGAGACATGTGTATTATGAAAAGATTATGCATAGATTTCAAATTTTTTTGCACCAAAATGCACTTATCTTGTTATTCCATTTTTGCAAACTTTTTAAAATGCTCACCTGTCTTACATTTCGATGCATTTAGGTGGGGAGTGGCTACTGTGTCAGCTGGGCCTAGCTCTGCACTCTGCAAAGGGATGTGGCTTGGGTTGTTGGCTGCCTGGGTTTGCTTCCCCCCTGCATGGGGTGGAGTAGGTGATACCCACACCCCTCACCTGCATGGCAGCTGACAGGGAGGGGCAGGGCCACTGATGGTGACTTCTGCGGCTGTCCAGGCCACGGCGATTTTGCACTCAGTCCGCATAGACCGCATCTGTAGCCTCATGTCTGTGGAAAACGAGGAGATGTCCCTGGCCGTCTGCAACCTGCTGCAGGCTGTCATTGACTCCCTTTCTGGGGAGGACAAGCGAGAGCACCGTGGGAAGGAGGAGGCCCTGGTTCTAGGTAGGAGACCTCCTGCAGTTTGGGCTCCAGGGGTTGTGGGGGGTGGGTGGGGGAGGGGAGTTGGCCTCCCCTTCTCTCCTGCTGCCATCAGACTGTGCAGTCCCTGTACATGGAGGTGGTGTGGGTTTGTTTTTGTCTGTATTTTTTGATTGTAAAAGTAACAGAGATGTGGCAGCACGACTCACAATAGCCAAAAGGTGGCAGCAACTCAGTGTCCACCCACACAGCCCTGGATAAGCAAAATGTGGCCGATGCAATTGAGCTCTGGGAGGGAATGGAGACCCACCCACTGTTTATTGGGAGCTCTGTGGTTGGATGGTGGTGACTGTTGTGCAGCAATGTCAGTGTACTTCATGTCACTTAAAATGGTTACAATGGGAAAATTTATGTTCCATATATTTTACTACAGCTTAGAAACAGTAACAGAGGCTTCCTGGAGAAAGTGGAACAAGTGTAGAAACATTTCAAGATGGAACAAAACCTGTAGTCGCCCATTAAGATAAACACTATTATCACTATTGTGGGTGACTTCTTGTGCTTTTTGTCTCCATCTCTAAAAATATCCATTGAGGAAAATTGGAACTCTGCTAAGAATAGTTTTATGCTTTTTCTCCACTGAGCATTATATTATAGCAGCTTAATAATCTTTAAAGAGATTCCTTTGATTTCAATAATTATTGACTTTACTTTTGTTTGCTACGTGTACACACATACAGACCCATGCTTCTCCACAACACCCAAGTCTTACACTTCAGCCTAGGGGTTCCTGCCTTGGCCAGGAGGCTCACGGGGCCAAGTTCACACAAAAGAGTTTATTTTAAATAATTCCATAATATTCCTTTGTATGAATTTTTCATAATTCATGAATCAGCTCTGTATTATTGGATATCTGGATGGGTTCCAACTGGCATGTTTATAAAGAAGTTTCAGGAACTGGCATTAACATAAATTCATGTTTACATTTGTAATTATGTCCTTGGGGCAAATCCTAGAATCGGGAGAAGGCTATGGTCCAAGGCCATGGACATTACTGAAGTTCCTCTGCCCCCTCACTGTCCAGCTCCTTTCTGAGTGGGCTCACCAAGGGACAACAACAGTTCTCTTTGCATTGTGTTCTCAGCAGATTCGAATACTATCATTCTTAAAGATGTTTTCCTATTCAGTAGATGAAAATTATCTCATTTGAATTTAAAAAATAACTAATGATGTTGATCGATTTTCTTTATCTTGATGAATACTAGCCATTTGAGTTTGTCTTCGAATGGCTTGTTCATATTGATAGCTGTTTTTTCTGCTGGGATATCAGAGTTTTTCGTGTTTGTTTAGAAGAGCTGTTTATACATTGAATAAGCCTAGCCTTTTGGAGTCCTGGATTCTTGATGTAGCTTTGCCTTTACTGTTGTAGTGGCCAGTGAGTCCCTTTCCCTTCCCAAGCTAGAATTCTTGGGTGGTGCAAGACAGCCTCATTTGGGTGGCTGGTGGCTCATTGCTGAGGTCAACTGTTACTGGTGAATGGCAGAGTTCTTGTCTTCGTGCAAGAAAGAATTCAGGCATGAGACAGAGAGTGGTGGAAAGTAAAATAGCGAAGTTTATTAGGGAAGGGACATCCATAAGAACGTATGGACAGAACCTGAGAGAGAGTGCCCAGTTGCTCGGACTGGGAGGGAAGAGTGATGTTACATGGTTGAGTGGAGAGATTACACCTGGGCAGGCAGGCAGGCAGGCAGGCGACTCAGCAGAGAGGAAGAGGGCTGAGCGCGCTGTCAGGTTGAGGCGGGGTGGCGGGGGGGGGGGGGGGGGGGGGAGGGTTAAGGAGATGGATCTTTGTCGTCTCACATCTTCTCCTGAAACAAAAGACTTTATGGGTGTAAATACTAGAAACTCCTATCTGAGTTTTTCCCCAGAAGTTATCAGACAGGAAGAAGTCTAGCTGTCACCACAGCCCTGGGTTTAGAGGAAGGGTGAGCAAGACTCCCTGGAGGATCGGGATCCTGGCAGGGTACTTGAAATGCAGATACTGGGCTGCATCTGGAAGATTATCAGGCAGAAGGGGTGGGGACCCCCACCTGGCAGGTTATCAGGTAGAATGGGGCAGGGCAGGATGCAAATACTGGGGCAGGGCAGGATGCAAATACTGGGCTGCCTCTGAAACGTTATTATCGGGATGACTTTGAGGTGCATATGCTGGACCCAAATGTCTCCTTAGGCCTTTGTCACACACACATAAGCTCATATCTGACTTCCTACCTAACACAATCATGATTTTTTTTTTCCCTTGTGGCCTCTCTGGCACCAGCTTGGATTTCTACATAGCAGAGTGACTGCACTCAAAAGGGACAGGCCCATGGGCAAGTGCTCTGCAAGACTCAGACTTTGCCGGAAGTCACATGACCCCCCCATGCCCAGTGTGGGAGGGGCCACGGGAAGTGTGCATCTTGAAGGTGTGCTTCACTGGGGGCCACAGGGTGCAGTCTCCTGTGGCTTCCCTGGGAAGTGGCAAGTGCTACAAAATTCTTTCATACCTTATCTCAAAGCTATCTCCTTTTGGCTCCACCCACCTCTGGTGCCAGTTCTTCCCCAGAGCCTCACAGGCTGAGACTGGTATCTAGCCTCATGACACAGCTTCCTCTGCAAACAAGCCCTCCTCTTCCCTCCTCCAGGGTAGATGGCCCCATTCTTTCATCCATTGTTTATCTGATGCAGTTTGATTGTCTCTACTTTTCTGCCTGCCTGCCTGCCTGCCTGCCTTTGAGCTCCATCCAAGAATGAGAACAAAAGCCTTGTCTCTGGGAGAACAGACAGGGCAAAGTCAGGAGGAAGCATTTATCGCTTTGTACGATCTGTCGGGGAAGTCCTGGCATCAAAGGCAACTTGAATTCATCCTCCCAGCATGCCCTGGCCTGTGGGGAGTAAAATGTCTTGTAAAGACTATGCATTTCCTTTCCAGAAAACATTTGATTAGGACAGTTTATTAAAACTGCAGAAAGCGTTTCTGAATCTCTGCCAGTCACTGCCTGGGAGTGAGGAGCTTTCTAGGAACCAGCTGTCCAAGCCTGGAGCAGGCTGTCAGAGTCCAACTTCCACGGTGGCCCAAGCTGCCTTTGGGGTGGCATTGAGGGATTCTTCTCCCTTTCTAGGGGTGAGATGGGCAACACTCTACTTCCCTGGCAAATTCACATATCAGGAAAGTGCTGGAGTCAATATTCCCAGAGCTCTTCTAGAAGTTTCTGCATTCCTGGTCTGATAGATCCGAGGCTTCCTGCTCCTCTCTGTTGACCCCTGTCCACTTGTTCCTCAGACACCAAGAAGGACCTGAAGCAGATCACCAGCCACCTGCTGGACATGTTGGTCAATAAGAAGGTGTCTGGCCAGGGCAGGGACCAGGCGCTGAACCTGCTCAATAAGAACGTCCCCAGGAAGGACCTGGCCATTCACGACAACTCACGCACCATCTACGTGGTGGACAACGGTGAGGAGGTGGGAGGGCTTGGGCTCGTTGGAAACTTTTAGGCGGGCACTTGGTCCCTGGCACTGAGCCAAAAGCCGAAGGGGTGAGGCTCTTGTCTACAGTGAGCTGTTGGTCCAACTGACGAAGCAGGAAAAGGCGTTAGGAGGTTGGTATCTGTCCGTGGACTGATGAAGATGTGCTCTGAATTCAGGGCCTGAACACACACCCAGAAACTGCCCAGACACCCCCCACCCCCCCAGACTTCTCAGTGGAGTTTTGGAAAGGAAGCAAGTGCCGAAAACCAAACAGGGCTCCAGCACCCATGGAGCAATGTTCCTGAAGCCACATGGCTGCCAAATGCTTTGCAAGTCTCCTAGTAGGGAGAAATGGCACCAAGTGTGCCGATTAACATGTTCTAGAGGGCAGTCGCTAAACTTGGCACCTCCAGGAGGTAATCTAAATCAGCTTCTGTCTTTTTCAAATTACAAAAAAAAAAAAAAAAAAAAAATTTATTTGAGAGGCAGAAGGAGAGTGTGAGAGCAAGTGAGCTCTCATCCCGTTTCACTTCCCAAATGCCCGAAATGGCTGGGACTGCAAGAGGATGAAGTCAGGAGCGGGGAGCTCCGTCTGGGTCTCCCATGTGGGCGGCAGGAACCCAGGCATCTGAGCTGCCCCTGCTGCCTCCCAGCGTCCACAATCGAAGGAGGTTGGAGTTACGAGCTAGAGCTAGGAAGCAAACCCGGGCACTCTGCTACAGTCAGCTCCTTTTTCAGGGATCATACCTGCAGCTGTATAGTCTGCTAAGGTAAATTCTCACACCAGTCTAATAGCAAGGATACTTCAAAAATTTACCTTTCAAATAAAATGGGAAAGAAGGCAAAATGTCCATCTTCTTTTTTTTTTTTTAAAAAAGATTTATTTATTTATTTGAAAGGCAGGGTGACAGGACAGGGATAGAGACAGAGAAAGAGAGACCTTCCATCCACTGGTTCACTCCCTAAATGGCTGCATCAGCTGGGACTGGGCCAGGCTGAAGCCAGAAGCCAGGAACTCCATCCAGGTCTCTCATGTGGGTGCAGGGGCCCAAGCACTTGGGCCATCTTCTGCTGCCTTCTCAGGTGCCTTAGCAGGGAGCCGGATCAGAAATGAACCAGGCACAACTTGAACCAGTAGCTCACAGGCTGCAGCTGAACTCACTGCAAGAGTCCATCTTTAACAAAACAAAACTGAAGTACCTTTTGTATCCAGTGAGATGACTGGGAGCTCAGGGCTTCTGACAGCTCCAGGCTGGGAGCCGGTGACCAGGGGCCCAACCCTGTGATTAGACCACCACCCCACCACCCCGCCTCTGACTTCAGATCAACAATGTCCACACCATGGAGCCACCCTCAAAAAGACCACGTGGGAGGCAGGGACCTGGTCATGTAAGCCATCACTTCTGCCTCCCATGGTCTGCACTAACAGGAAGCTGGACTAGGAGCCGGGAATCAAGCCCAGGCACTGTGATGTGGGACACACATAGCTTAACCACTAGGCGGACTGCCCCTGTTGTCAGCCATTTTTAATTTTCTCCAAACACCAGAGTTTCTCGCCCCTCACTGTTCCCTTTAAAATAGATTTCATTGAAGACAATCACCTCATACACGATGTGGCTGCTCTGTACTTATCACACCTTACTGTAATTTGAAGTCTGTTTTGCATATTACATTGCAGGCTCAGGGCTGAAAAATGTATTCAACACAATGGCGCAAAGCTCTGTTTGTGACTATGGCATTCCATATCCGAGCACTAGTCTGAGTCCTGGCTGCTCCATTTCCAATCCAGCTCCCTACTAATGTGCCTGAGAAAGCAATGGAAGATGGCTCAAGTCAGTGGTCCCCTGCCACCCATTTGGGAGACCCAGGTGGAATTCTTGACTCTTGGCTTCTGGCTTCAGCCTGGCCCTCTGGCTTTTGCAGCCATTTGGAGAGTGAATCAGCAGATGGACGATTTCTCTATCTCTTTGTTTCTCCCTCTTGGTTGCTGTGCCTTTCAAATAAATAAATAAATCTTAAAAAAAATGCCTGTCAAAAAAAAATAATAAAAAGAAAAGGATTACTGGGATGGCCAAAGCCACTGAAGATTCTTCAACAGAAGAGATATGAGGGATAATAATAGTAAGTAGTAGATATAGTATTTACTAAGTCAAGTCACTACATAGTGAGTGCTAAATGCTAGGTCTGAGTTGCTGATAAGCAACTTCCACAGTGGCCACAAGGCAGGTTCTGTGGTTCCCATTTAACAACTAAAGAAACTAAGCCCGTGGAGGAAAGAATGCAAGTCAAGCACCCCTTACCTGCAGGGTTTCAGATTCCGGAATGTTTGTGTGTCCATAATGAAATGTCTTAGGCCTGGGACTAAGGTCTAAACGTGAAGCTCATTTACATTACATCTGATATACATCCTACACATACCGCCTGAAGGGAGTTTTACAGTGCTTTATTTCTTATTTATAATTTTTAAAAGTTTTACAGTGGCATGTACAGTTGTCCATATTTATGATGTTTTGATTGATGTGTGTGTTGTGTAAAGTCCGGCCAGGGCAAACATCCACCTCCTCAAACATTTAGCATTTCTGGATGGAATTTTACATGGTATTTTAACTAACCGAAGGCATGAGAGAAAGGAATTTTCCATTCGTGGCACCATGTCAGCCCTCACAAAGCTTAGGATGTTGGAGCGTTTCCCATTTAGGCTTCGGGTAGGCGATGCAGGAAGTGTGTTCGATGGCCTGTGACAGCAGTGCCAGAGGGCTCTCAGATCAGCAGCACCTGTCGATTTTGGAAATGTGATACGGGAGGCGCACGGGGGAGGTGGATCGCTCAAGGGAGGGGCAGACTCAGGTGCAGACCTGGGTCACTTGACCCCATTCCCGGGTCATTCCCTGCCCTCTGGATAAACCCAGGGCGACCTTAGCGATGAGGGGCCCGCGGGACTCGCCCCTTCGCTGCTGTCCTCGCTGCAGGCCTCAGGAAGATCCTGAAGGTCGTGGGGCAGGTTCCCGACCTGCCTTCCTGCCTGCCCCTGACGGAAAACACCCGCATGCTGGCCTCCATCCTCATCAACAAGCTCTACGATGACCTGCGCTGCGACCCAGAGCGGGAGCACTTCCGCAAGATCTGCGAAGAGTACATCACGTGAGTGTCCTCAGGCGCTGGGCCTTGAGGCCGCTGTTATTTATCATCCCCAGCGAAGAGGAACGGGGGTGTGGCTGCGCTGGGGGTTCCCGGCTCAGGATTTCGCGTGAAGTTACGGTCATATAGCGTTGGGTTAGGACGAGGGAGGCCGCCAAGTGCAGGCTTCGCTGGGGCCGGAAGAGGCCTCCAAGATGGTGGCCTCCCATGGCTGGCACGCTGGTGCCGCTTGGCGGTGGTGCCTCGGTTCCAACGCCGCTGAATGTTCTCCCTGCGTGGCGCTGGGCTGAAGCCGGAATCCAGGAACTTTTTCCAGGTCTCCCATGTGGGTAGCAGAGGCCCAAGCACTTGGGCCATCTTCTACTGCTTTCCCAGGCCATAGCAGAGAGCTGGATTGCAAGTGGAGCAGCCGGGACTTGAAACCTCGGTGCCCATATAGAATGCAGGTCCCATGGCAGCTAACCCACTATGCCACAACCACAACACAGGCCCCAGCTTATCTTATTTTTACCTATTTAACGTAAAACCCATTCTCAGTTCCCCAGATCTGCTGCCTCCTGCTCTGTCCCATTGCCACTGCTGGCCTCTGACTTGGGGCCATTTACGGCTGCTCATGGGTGCTCTCTCTTTGCGTATCACAGCTCCAGCTTCTCCTGCTAACTTCTTGAGTCTTTCTTGAGGTCCTCAGTTGAGTTCCGATAACGGGGGCCCAGCTGGTCCTGGTCTGGGCAGAGCTTTCTGATCAAGGCTCCCCCCTTGTCGGTCGATGGAATGGTGAACAGGAGGAGTTACCGCCTCGCAGCTGGCAGCTCGGGCTGCCCCTGATGTGGGTGTCCTGTGTCCTTCTTCATCAGGGACCAGGGTCTGTGTGGGACTTCAGGCACCAGTGGGGGCCAGGAAGCAGCTAACAGGGCAGAGCTCCCATTCCAGCTGAAAGGTTCTGGGTTCTCTGGACACTGAGTGGAGCAGAGCTGAGGCTCAGGCATGATGTCCAAATGGGAGGGGTTCTCAGATCTTCTCCCAAGGGTCTTGCCCTTGGCCACCTGAGAGTTGGAGGCAGGTAGAGACCAGAGCATAAGCCTCAGGCTCTTGGTGTAGAGTTGCTCCGACTGCACCGTACTGCCTTCGTATTTGGAAGCACTCCCACGTCTGCCCTGACTCCACACTGAACCCAACTGGGCGGCTCCCAGAAGGCTTGGGAGGCGCGTCCCCCTACCAATCGCCACACAGAGAATCTTTATTTTTTAAAAAGGATTTATTTATTTGAAAGTCAGAGTTACACAGAGAGAGGAGAAGCAGAGAGAAACAGAGAGAGGTCTTCCATCCACTGGTTCACTCCCCAATTGGCCGCAGCAGCTGGAGCTGCACCAATCTGAAGCCAGGAGCCAGGAGTTTCCTCCGGGTCTCCCATGCAGATGCAGGGGCCCAAGGACTTGGACCATCTTCTACTGCTTTCCCAGGCCACAGCAGAGAGCTGGATTGGAAGTGGAACAGCCAGGACTTGAACCGGTGCCCATATAGGATGCTGGCACTGCAGGTGGTGGCTTTACCCGCTATGCCGCAGCGCCGTCCCCCAACAGATAATCTCCTTGGAGTAGATGACCATGGGGTCTGAAAACAAGGCAGGCTCCACCCACCCATCTTGCTCATACACTCCCTGCACAGGGGAAGAGACCATGACAGAGCCTTGGATGCAGGTGACGGAGTGGGCCACACCCCAGAGACCTGGTGGAAAGACTGTGTGGCTGACACATCTCAGCGGCCCTTCTCTTTGGGGCTTGGCTAAGCTGACGACAGCTGCCTCCCCCCCACACCCAGGGCAGCTGGGTCCTCGGCTCATCCCTCACCCCTACCTGGGACGCCGTTAAGGGGATGTCCTGGCTGCAGACCTCTGCGGACTGGGGCCTTGTGTGACTGCCTTGCAGCCCAGAGCCTCCCTCTGTCCGCCCCGCTTCCTTCCCTCCCTAGAGCTCGCTCTGGGAGTCAGAGTGTGCACTGCAGGCACACAGCCTGTGACACACCTGCTTTGCCCTCCATCCTCACCTCAACTCTGAGAAGCACCAGTGCTGTCCTCACTTTACAGATCAGGAAGCGAGGCTCAGAGAGGCTCCGTGACTTGTCCAATGCCGCACAGCCCGTGAGTGGCAGAGCGACATGCAAATCCCTCGCCATCTACCTCCAAATCTTGTGCTGCTCCCTTGGGCCACCCCTCCTGACGACCCTTGCTCTCTGTTTCAGGGGCAAGTTTGATCCCCAGGACATGGACAAGAATGTGAATGCCATTCAGACGGTGTCTGGGATCCTGCAGGGCCCCTTCGACCTGGGCAACCAGCTCCTGGGACTGAAAGGTGTGATGGAGATGATGGTGGCGCTCTGCGGCTCGGAGCGCGAGGCAGACCAGCTGGTGGCCGTGGAGGCCCTCATCCACGCCTCCACCAAGCTCAGCCGTGCCACCTTCATCATCACCAACGGGGTGACGCTGCTCAAGGAGATCTACAAGACCACCAAAAACGAGAAGATCAAGATCCGCACGCTGGTGGTGAGGGGGCCGCTACCCCAACCCCCAGGGCCTGCCCTGGAGGGGAGCATGCTGCACGGGGCTCCCGGGCACACCCCGTATGGGGGCACAGCCAAGAGTTCATGGAAAATGAGTGCTGTGCAGGAACTCTGCATGGACTTCCCATTTACTTGCAAGAGTTCTTTCTTTCTTTTTACCTCAGTTGCAATGAGTTTGTTTTTTTTTTGTTTGTTTGTTTGTTTTGCAAGGGTTTAAAACAAACCCTTTTTTTTTTTTTTTATTTTTTTGACAGAGTGGACAGTGAGAGAGAGAGAGACAGAGAGAAAGGTCTTCCTTTTGGCCGTTGGTTCACCCTCCAATGGCCGCCGTGGCCGGCGTGCTGCAGCTGGCGCACCGCGCTGATCCGATGGCAGGAGCCAGGAGCCAGGTGCTTATCCTGGTCTCCCATGGGGTGCAGGGCCCAAGCACTTGGGCCATCCTCCACTGCACTCCCTGGCCACAGCAGAGAGCTGGCCTGGAAGAGGGGCAACCGGGACAGAATCCGGCGCCCCGACCGGGACTAGAACCCGGTGTGCCGGCGCCGCAAGGCGGAGGATTAGCCTAGTGAGCCGCGGCGCCGGCCAAAACAAACCCTTTTAATTCCCCTTTCCATGAACTGTTCGGAGCACCGTTGTAGCTTCACAGCCCGCGGCTGTGCTCTGGGGAGTTGAGCTCTGTGCTCCTGAGTGACGCAAATGCTGTGATCTGTTGTACAGAAAGGAGTTTCAGAGAGAACACCCAAAATTCTGTTTCTTAAAGGGTTTGTTTATCTGAAATGCAGAGAGAGAGAGAGAGAGAGAGAGAGAGAAGGAAACCTTCATTCCACTGGTTCACTCCTCAGATGGCCATAGTGGCCATGGCTGGGGGGCCCAGGCCAAAGCCACGAGCCAGGAGCTCCATCTGTTTCCCATGTGGGTGGCAGCAGGTGCTGCCTTCCCAGGCGCATTAGCAGGAAGCTGGATTGGAAGTGGAGTAGCCGGAACTCGAAGCGGCGCTCTGATTTGGGATGCCAGTGTTGCAGGTGGCGGCTTAGCCCGTAGCGCCATGAGGTTGGCCCCAGTTTGTTTTCTTAATCCATTTCTCTATGGCACAGTCAAACCTGTTTCACTTTTTCCATTTCCATTCTACTGAAGTTGTTTTCGCTGATGTCTTCTTTTTCTTGTAAACAGTTATAGCAAAGATTTGAGCCATTGGTCTCATTTTATGTTCACATCCATCTTTTTAAAAAGTAATTTTATCTTCTGCCATGATACATTTTTCTCTTATGCAAGACATTTATTTTTCCTCCCTGGAGCCCAGTTTTTCCAGTTTTACACATCTGGATGTGTACTCCCCATGATCTGTCTTCTCTGCCAATTTTTGTGCCGTGGCAAGGGTCGCCACTGCAGCTTCAGACGTTGTTAGCAATCTCTTGCACCGATCTCTCAATGAACCAACTGCGAAACATCTGTGAGGTCAAAAATGGTGAGGAAAAGAGGGCAGGGGAAAACCTGCAGCTTTGTGGGCTTCTACCCAGAGCCTGGAGACATCAGGGAAGGCTTCCTGGAAGAGGCCACGCCAGCTGGACTTTGTAGTACACATAGAAGTATGTCCAGGCAGAGGAAAAGGGTTGACATATTCCTGCTGCAGGGAACTGTCGGGGGGGGGGGCTGTGTCCCCCAACCTGGGGTCTCTGATCCTGCTCGTGTCTCCCTCCTCCACAGGGACTCTGTAAGCTTGGCTCTGCAGGCGGCACAGACTACGGCCTCAGGCAGTTTGCTGAAGGCTCTACAGAGAAGCTGGCTAAGCAGTGTCGCAAGTAAGGGGCTCATTTCCCAGCGCCCCGCCTCCTCGTGGGCTTCCGCGTGGTGGTCCCTGGGGCGCCCTCTCGGCTGCCAGCCATTACCCTGAAACCACGTGGCCTGGGCCCATGCACCGTCCGCAGCACCGCTCCTCCCTGCTTCCAGGTGGCTATGCAACGCCTCCATAGACACGCGCACCCGGCGCTGGGCCGTGGAGGGCCTGGCCTATCTCACCCTGGACGCCGATGTGAAGGACGACTTCGTGCAGGACATCCCTGCCCTGCAGGCCATGTTTGAGCTGGCCAAGGCGAGTGTGGCCCTGACCTCCAACCTCAGGAGGAGCCGGGCCCGCAGGAACTGGAGCCCTGGCTCTGCCCCCACCCCTGCCCCTCAGGCGGACCTGCATTGGTGGTTCCCCTCTTTGAGGTCCTCATTTTACCTTGCCAGTAAAATGCACAGAGGATGCTTCATGCCTCGCAGGTTGTGGGACGATGAACCGGAGGCTGGCGCGGTCAGCTGTCATCGGCAGGACCAACGAACCACAGACAGAGAATAGTTCTATTTAAATGGCATCTGTGCAGCCCGAGGACAGACTTGGTTTTGCTTTATGTGCATTTATATTGTGTGAGGTGTTGTGGGTGACCGGGAGAGATGCATGAAGATATGCACAGGCTATAGGCAAATACTACGCCATTGTAGATAGGGGACTTGGCCACCAGCAGATTGGGATCTAATTCCTGTGTGATGCTGTGGCATGCTGATGCTGTATCTTGCTGGGGCCTGGGGGGTCCCAAGGCAGTGAGTCCCCTCTTCTGGGCCCCTGCCCTGTTCCCTGCTCCCTCCTAGATGCCTTTCTGCTGCTGCCAGGCCCACTGCATGGTTCTTTCTGAACATTTTTATTTAAGAGAGGTGGAGGAGGGCAGTTGTACAGAAGGAAAGAGAGCGAGCTCCCACCCACTGCTGCACTCCCCAAGTGCATGAAATGTCTGTGGCTGGGATAAAGCTGGACATTCGATCCAGGTCTCATCTATGGGCAGCAGGGACCCAAGTATGGGAGCCATCCCCTGCTGCTCCCAGGGGGCGCATTAGCAGGACGCTGGACTCGAACCCCCCAGGCAGCGTCTCAAATGGCAGCACCAGACACCCGGCCCTCCTGAGCTTTTTGTACAGTAAAGGGAGGACATGGGGAGGAGGGGGGATGGGGAAAGGTCTCCACCAGGCCAGATGGGATGTTGTCCAGGTCCCACTCCAGTTGGGAGTGGGCTTTTCAAAGAGGCACAAGCAAGGAGCTCTGTGGGAGGACCCCTATCCCGCCTGGGGTGCTGCTGGGGCTGTGGGAGCCATTTCTGCCCCGAGCTTCCTGAGCAGAGCTGGGTCCCCTCCTTCTGGGCTGTTTGCATTTCTCCAAGAGGAGCCCTGCCGGCTTCTCTCCTCCCACACCATGAGGTTTGTTCTCAAGTTGCCTTCTCCCCACCCCGTGCCCCCAGACCAGTGACAAGACCATCTTGTACTCGGTGGCCACCACGCTGGTGAACTGCACCAACAGCTACGACGTCAAGGAGGTCATCCCGGAGCTCGTGCAGCTCGCCAAGTTCTCCAAGCAGCACGTGCCTGAGGAGCACCCCAAGGTGGGGACGGGGTCTATCCTGGTGACGGAGGGTGCCTGTGCCACCTGCAGGAGAGATGGGATGGAGAAAAGAGTGACGCTGGTTTCGGCGTGGAGTGCATTTGGGATTATTTAGAGGAGGCTACTGATCAGTTGAGGAGGATCATGGCCAATTTCCCCACCAGGGGGTGCTCGTGTATTTCCTTTGTTTTAATTTTGTATCTCGCCCCAGGTGGGCCCCAGAGACCAACAGTTTTGTAGACTGAGAAAACAAATGGAGCCAGGATGAACCTTTTGCAGAGTGTGTTGCTGGTTTCAGGGGTATAAGACAGTCTAATTTCACATTTACTTTGCATACACGTTTGATTTCCTGGGGTATCTGGATTTGGGGTATGGGTGCTAGGTAGGAGTAATGAGAGGAGGAAGGATAGGAGTCAGTATCAGCCCCAGTGACACATGTCCCCTTGGAGCCCTCCTGACAGATTCCCTACATATAGGGATATGATTTGTATGTGATTTACATATGAATTTATGCAGAATCTCCCCAGCCTGTAAAATTATTTAGATCAAAGTAACCAAACTGTATCGCAATACAGTTGAGAAGGTGGACAATGGAAACGGAGGTGACCACTGTGGGCATTTTCATGTGCTGGGCCACCTGCCAGAGGCTTCATTTCCCCGGGTGTTGTTTTCGTAGTCACAGTCAGAGTGTAACTGTCATTTTGCGCCTGCTTTCAGAAAAATGCTCTGTGTGTTCTCTACATTTGTCATCTCGTTCTCTACATTTGTCGTCTCGTTCTCTGAGTGATGTTGAAAAGTTGCATGGTGTTTCACCCAGGCAGGGGGGTACTGCGTGTTCACTGGCTGCCTTGAGGTTCCAGTGTGGCTCTGAAGTTACCCGAAGGCCAGCCTCTTCCGAGCTCCCGCTGTGAGGGCAGATTGTTGGTAGTGACCTTGCAGTCCCGGGATTGGCTTTAAACCCCTGGCCAAACCCCATCCGTTGTTAAGTCAGCTCTGTCTGCTTCCTGCCTCCCCTGCCTGTGTCCCCAGCCATCACTCCCACACTAATGGAAAGGCAGCATTCTACAGGAAAAACACTATGCAGGTCATTTGGTGCTTGGGATGACCTTTTTTTTTGTTTGTTTGTTTTGTTTATTTGAAAGGAACAGTGAGAGAGAGAGAGAAAGAGAGAGAGAGAGAAGGGAGGGTCTATATGCTGCTTCATACCCCAAGTCCTCGCAACAGCTGGGGCTGGGCCAGGCTGAATCTGGGAGCCAGGAACTCCATCCACGTCTCCTATACAGGTGGCAGGGACTCAAGTACTTGAGCCATCATCTACTGCTTCCCAGGAACATTAGAAGCTGGACTGACATGGAGAAGCCAGGACTCCAGCCAGGCACTCTGACATGGGATGCGGGTGTCCCAGATAGCAGCCTAACTCCTTGTGCCCCAACGCCCACCCTGGATGAGCTTTCTTTATTTCACTGCTCTATGAATGAGTCTTCGGGATTTGATTTTCCTGTGTACTGGGAGTTGGGGGCGGGGCAAGGCAGAGAAGACTTCAGCGGCAGGCAGGAAGTGCCACGCCCCTCCCAGGCAGCCGTCTGGACATTTAGGTGCATGAGTGTCCAGTTTTTGCTGCCGCACCTTGTCTCAGCGGGTGACCTAAAGCAGCATAGGTGCTCTCCCTCCTGGTCCTGGAGGGCAGCCATCCCCCAGGCAGCGTCACTGGGCTGGAGTCAGGGTCGTCAGCAGTCCTGGCTCCTTCTGGGCTCTAGGGAGAATCCGTCTGCTGTTTTCAGCTTTTAGAGGGCACCTCCACTCCCAGCTCATGACCTGGGATCCCTCCAACCTCTTACATTGTCTCATCTCCTAGGACTAACACTGGTCTTCCTGTGTCCCTCTTTGTTTGTTTGTTTTTGAAGATTTATTGGAAAGGCAGAGTGACAGAAAGGGTGAGAGAGCAGGATCTTCCCTCTGCTGGTTCATACCCCAAATGGCCACAGTGGCCTTGGCTGGGCCAGGCTGAAGCCAGAAGCCTGGAACTTCATCCAGGTCTCTCATGTGGGTGCAGGGCCCAAGCACTTGGGCCATCTGCTGCTTTCCCAGGTGCACTAGCAGAGAGCTGGGTCGGGAGCAGAGCAGCCAGGACTGCAGCAGACGCTCGAATGGGCTGCTGGTGTTGCAGGTGGCAGTTGAGCTACTGTGCCACGGTGCCAACCCCATGCCTTTCCTCTTAGAAAGACGCTTGTGATTCTCCCGGGCCCCCAGATAAGGATTCTGTCCTTGTCTCTCACTCCTTGAATCCCTCCTCTTCTGTGAAGTCCCTTTTGCCGTGTCAAGTCTCACATTCTCAGGCTCCAGGCATTAGGCCAGGGGCGTCCTCAGGGGCCGTCAGTCAACCTACAGACTTGTGCCATCTTTAGTTCCTGTACAGATTGGCCCGGTGCCCTAGCCCCTCCCCCACTGCCACCTCTTTGTCTCCCCAGGACAAGAAGGACTTCATAGACATGCGGGTGAAGCGGCTTCTGAAGGCGGGCGTCATCTCCGCGCTGGCCTGCATGGTGAAAGCTGACAGCGCCATCCTCACCGACCAGACCAAGGAGCTGCTGGCCAGGTGCAGGCCTGGGGCTGGGGGCGGAGAGGGAACGAGGCTGGGCAGGGAGGTTGCAGTGGTGGGGGACTGCTGTGGGGATGAGCCACTGGGGGCCTGGAGAAGTGACTGAAGGTGACCAACACTGGGAAGTGAGTTGGTGCGGCAGATCATTGCAGGTGGCAGTTTACATCAGCAGGAAAGAGACCGTCTCATCCTGACTATTATTCCCAGAGATTAAAGGCCCAGCCTGTGTGCCTGGTGGGAGAGGCGGACAAAGTCACTGTCACATGTGACGAAGGCTGTCACAATGGGGGAAGCACAGAGCGTTGGCTGGAGCACAGGTGGTGGCATCCAGCCTGCTGGACTGGAGGACCCGGAGGAGGTGGCACTTCCACAGAGCCCTCAAGAAGGAAAAGGGGCCACACGATGCAGAGGAAAGGGGGGTTCCAGGCAGGGGGTAGCATATGGGAAGATAGGCAGCATGGAGGGGACATGAGAGACCCAGGCTCTCCCGCAGCATGTCTGGAGGGCGAAGTGCATGGAGGAATCCAGAGAGGAGGCCAGGGCCAGAGCACAGAGGTGAAGGGTTTGTCCTGGCTGGTGGCAGCCAGGAACCGCCCGTTGTCTCTGAACAGGGTGGGAGGGTGGCTCTGCAGCTGGCTTGGTTTTGCTTTCTCCCAGCCATTTACGTCATGGCCGTGTCATTTCCAGATGGCTCATTTTGGGGCATGGGTGCGCATGGGAGGGTTGCCCTGGCTCCGACCCTCTGGCCCACTGATGCCTGGGAGGAGTGCTGGTGCAGTCCGTGTTCCCCTTTCTCCTGGCCCTTGTAGGGTATTCTTAGCACTGTGTGACAACCCGAAGGACCGAGGGACTATCGTGGCTCAAGGTGGTGGCAAGGTAAGAAGGCAGGATAACATTCTTGCCATTCTGGAAGGGGCTGTGCTGTTGGAGGAACACACTGTGTGTGTGCTGTGCATGTATGTTGTGTGTGTGTTGTGTGTTTCAGTGTATGTACCTGTATCCTCCTTGCCTGGCGCCCACCCATCCCAATCCCCTGGGATACGTCTCATTTGTCCATGCTAACTATACCCATGATCCCAGGTCAATTTCTCCTTGATTTTTAGGGTGTTCTGTGGGATTTCCTTTAAATCTTGCTGATCCTCCTTGCTACTGAAAAGAAGTCTGATGCAAATATAGAGGTTTATGGCCTTTCTGCACAGAAGACTTGATTGAGTTTGCTCTTCCTTCTTTTAGCTGCATAAAATTGGGAAAATTACTTAATCTCCCTGAGTGACAATTTCCTCATCTACAAATCAAGGATGGAGAAATCACACACTCACTCTGCAGAATATCCCAAGCATTAAAGAAAATACACTGAAAAAAATTATAAAAATGTTTATTTTTATCTACTTGAAAGAGAGAGACAGAGAAAGACAGAGATATTTCATCTGCTGGTTCACTCCCCCAGTACCTACAATAGCCAGGGCCGGGCCAGGCTAAAGTCAGGTACTAGGAACTCCATATGGGGCTCCCATGTGGGTGGCAGGTATCTATGTACTTGAGCCATCACCTGCTGCCTCCCAGATGCAGTGGCAGGGAGCTGGACGGGAAGTGAAGTAGCCAGGACTTGAACCAGAACTTTAATATGGCATGTGGAAGTCCCAAGCCGTGGCTTCTCTTGCTACACCACAGTGTCACCCCCTACACTCACAGTAGGTGCTCAATATACGTCTGCTGTCATGATTAGTTTTGGCCTGGGCAGAAGGTGGAAGGTCAGGTACTGATTATTTCTCTTTCCAAGGGCTGAAGGACCATGTGGATGGGGGAGGCTGTAGTGGGAAAGACCTCTGTGGTCCTGGAAACCAGGGGCCTGAGTCTGTGATCACTGTGTGATTGTTCTCTGTGAGATCAAGGGCTGACGGAACCACAGAGTCCTCCTGGACTTCTGAGGGGACAGACAGATGGACAGCTGACAGCGGCAGCAGCAGGAGTGTGCACAGAGGGCTGAGTGGTGACTGTGCTCTTTCTTGTAGGCCCTGATCCCCCTGGCTTTGGAAGGCACAGACGTGGGCAAGGTGAAGGCAGCCCACGCCCTGGCAAAGATTGCTGCCGTCTCCAACCCGGATATTGCCTTCCCTGGGGAGCGGGTGAGTATGGGGGTGAGTGGGATGGGGCGGTGGGAGGAGTCTCTTCTGCTCCTAGGGGTCTTTTCCCTCATCACCTAGCCCAGGAGAGGGGAATAGGGTGTTCACAAGGAGGGCAATGAATCGGAGGCACCTGCATTCCAGGCTCTGGTTCTGCCTGTGACAAACAGGACCCTCCTTCCAGAAACTCCATCCTGTTGTCTACAGGTGAAGGAAACAATCCTGCCTCTTAGGACCATCGGGAAGACCAAATCACATAGCGTATGGGAGAGTGCTTTGAGAATTTCAAAATGGTGCACCTTTGGGACAGGTGTTTGGTGCATCAGTTAAGTCATCTCTTGGGATGCCCTCATTCCCCATTGGGGTGCCTGGTTTGTGCCCCTGTGACTCCACTTCTGAGCCAGCTTCCTTCTGATGCAGTCTGGGAGGCAGCAGAGGATGGCTCAGTGCTTGGGCCCCTGCCACCCACATGGGAGACCCACATGGAATTTCTGCCTCCTGGATTCTGGCTGACCCAGCCCTGGCTGTTGCAGGCATTTGGGCAGAGAACTAATGGATGGAAGCTCTCTTGCCCTCTCTTTCTCTGTTTCAAATTTTTTAAAAAATAGAAAAACAAAAATAAGAGCATCTTTTTTTTTATTTATTTTATTTATTTGAAAGACAGAGTTAGAGAGGTAGAGACAGAGAGAGGTCTTCTATCTGCTGGTCCACTCCCCAGATGACCACAATGGCTGGAGCTGCACCAATCCGAAGTCAGGAGCCAAGAGCTTCCTCCGGGTCTCCCATGTGGGTGCAGGGGCCCAAGGACCTGGGCCATCTTCTGCTGCTTTCCCAGGCCATAACAGAGAGCTGGATCAGAAGAGGAGCAGCTGGGACTAGAACCGGCGCCCATATGGGATGCCAGCGCTTCAGGCCAAGGCTTTAACCTACTGCACCACAGCGCCGGCCCACAGAGCATTTTTAAATGTGAGGGAGTGGGGCAACATGACCCTACCTGACCAGTCCTGGCCCCTACCCCTTGCCAGGTATATGAGGTGGTGCGGCCGCTCGTGAGCCTCCTGGACACGCAGAGGGATGGGCTGCAGAACTACGAGGCTCTCCTGGGCCTTACCAACCTGTCTGGGCGGAGTGACAAGCTGCGGTGAGTGGGCTAGGGTTGGGGAGCCGCCGTGGAGAGGCGTCCCACGGAGTGTGTGGGTGAAATTCCGTGCACTTGGTGTGTTGAAGTGGCTCTCCTGGAGGACAGCACCAAAGGCAGTGGTGGAACAGTGTGGGGTGGGTGGGAGGGATATGGTTACCCCATCCCAAAGGCCATGTTGGGAATGTCCAAAGCCAAACACACTTCCTTCTAAAGCAGTAAAAAAAAAAAATTTTTTTTTAATGGTGTCCCAGGGGCTAAGTGGGGATAAATGGCGTTCTTCCTTGTGGAATTGCGCTGGGCTGGCATTATTTTGGTTGCAAGTAGCAGACAAGTCAGCCCAAGGAGTCTTAAGCATACTGATTTATGTAAATTATGAAGTTTGAGGCAGGGGTTACACAGCTGTCCATCTCGGCTCCTGGTTCTCTCCGTCTCTCATCTCATGTTTGAATTGCCCTCATTCTCAGAGAAGCTTTTGTTTCCTCTCGAGGTCGTAAGTGAGGCCCCAGACGTCACATCTTCTCAGCCTCATGTCCAGCAGGAAAGAGAGAGGGAGAACTCCTCTTCCCCTACAATAACACCAAAGACGGTCCAACTGGGTGACGTTCATCCCAGGACCCGGCACGGTGTCCAGGCCACTGTGCAGTGCCTCCCGTGACCCTCCTGGGGCTGGGGCAGGCTCAGTGCTGATGGAGGATGGAGGAATGGCCCCCGGATGGCTCCAGACACCAGTGCTCGCCACACAGGACTCAAGGCCCTGTCTTTCTCCACCCTCCCACCCCAGGCAGAAGATCTTTCAGGAGAGGGCCTTGCCAGACATCGAGAACTACATGTTTGAGAATCATGACCAGCTGCGGCAGGCGGCCACCGAGTGCATGTGCAACATGGTGGTCAACAAGGAGGTGAGGCGGGGGCTTGGGGTGTGGGGGGATTCCAGGACATGGGGGACAGGCCAGAAGAAAGTCCTGGGGGACACTGGAGCTGTTCCCATGGTATTAAGGTAGTATTTTGTTTTTAAAATTGTTTATTTGAGATACACACACACACACACACACATGCAGACAAATGCAGACAGAGAGAGGAAGAGGCACTCCTATCTGCTGGCCTACTCTACCCAAATCCCCCAATAGCTAAGACTGGGCCAGGCCACAGCCAGGAGCTGGAAACTCAACCAAGTTCTCCCTCATGGGTGACTGGGACTCATCAGAGCTCACACCAGGTCTCAGTCTGAGGCCCTTCGTGGGCCGAGAGCCAGGCCAGAGGCTCCCCTGGTCCTCAGGTAGGGGCTGGTGTGAGACACAGTCTGTTCCCCTCAGTGCTGAAACCCTGGGTCTGCTCACTGTCTTAGGAGGAAGACTGGGCCAAGTCATGGGAAAGTCACGGGAGATAAGCTTCCAGGTCCACTAGGCAGCTGGACCAAGGCCAGCCTGGGAGTGTGTCTGAGGAGGTGGGGTGGGATGGGTATGGGGAAAGAGATGGCTGCGTGGAGAGAGATGAGGGAAAAGGGAGGCGCCACCTCCCCATGGGAGCACCAGCTGCTGTAGCAGCCAACATCGACTGTACAGTGGTCGCAGCAGGATAGGCGTCCCCTCCTCGCCCACCATAATCCCATTTGGATCAGGTGGCTCGCTTCCAAGCAGAGACTGGGGATCCAGGCTTCTTTGACCAGCAAGGATGGTCTTGCCCTCTGCCACCTTGGGAGCGGTCTGCATCCCAATGGCGAATGCGAAGTAAGATCGTGAGAGAGGCAGCTGTCATGGCACAGATCACCTCCGCTCATGTTCAGTCAGTGAGAACCAGGAACCCAGGTGGAGGAAGTAGTTTGTGGTGAGGCGGCTGCTTCGCAGTCACAGCTGTGGCTGGTGCACCTGCACCGTGCTGACCACACCTCTGCCCTGCTCTCCCCTCTGATGCCCAAAGCTCCGCCTGGTGGCATGAATGAGCTGCTCAAAGGAAAACTCTGAGGAATCCTGGTCCAAGAACTTCATTTGCATCTTTCCTTCTTCCAGCTGGGCAGGTGGGGGGCTTTTTTCTCTGAGAAGGTGTACCGCTTCCTACAGGTTCAAGAGAGGTTCCTGGCAGATGGGAATGACCGGCTGAAGCTGGTGGTGCTGCTCTGTGGGGAGGATGATGACAAGGTGCAGAACGCAGCGGCAGGGGCCCTGGCCATGCTGACGGCAGCGCATAAGAAGCTGTGCCTCAAGATGACCCAAGTGGTGAGAGCGGGCCCTGGGACCGGAAGGGGCTGGGTGGAGTCTAGGGAGCCCACACCCATAGTGAGAATCTGTCCTACCACCTAAATAGAAGAAAATCTGTGAACAGCTTAGCTAAGTCATCAGTTAGTAGGTGGCTGAGCTGCGTCTGAACCCAGGTCTCTGAATCCAAAGCCCATGCTGATGGCTCTTGCTCTCTGCCGCCCCCTGTGTGTCTGTTGAATGAAACAGGTGTCCTCCTGGTGCTATTCTTAGCTTCCTTTCTGTCTCCCAGGAGAGTAGCCTATAGCCCTGCCTTCCCATGCACAAAATTGGGCAGCCTCCCAGCTGGGAAGAGTGGAGGACAGGACCACCCTGAACTCCTGTGTTGATTCCAGTTAGAGAGAGGTCAGCAGAAAGCTCGCCTGAGCTCTTGTCTCAAGGGCATCTGGGTTGGCAGAGACAGGTGTTGCCCAGGTCCCTAGGGTGAGGTGCCTCTTTTTAAGAAAAAGATTTTTTTTATTTATATGAAAGTCAGAGTCATAGAGATAGAGGGAGAGAGAGACAGACAGACAGACACAGAGAGAGGGAGGTTCCACCCATTGTTTCACTCCCCAAATGGCTGCAATGGCCAGGGCTGTACCAGGCCAAAGCCAGGAGTTCAGTGCTTCTTCCAGGTATCCCACATGGGTGCAGGGTCCCAAACACTTGAGTCATTTCCTGTTGATTTCCTAGGAGCAATAGCAGGGAGCTGGATTGGAAGTGGAGCAGACAGGTCTCAAACTGGTGCTCACGTGGGATGCCAGCCTTGCAGGCAGTGGCTTAACCCACTATACTACAGTGCCGGCCCTGAGATGCCTCCTCTCCGAACAGTCTGCATTCCCATTCTTCTCAGGCCTGCAGTGGGCCTGTCCCTTAGCTTCTCAAGCTGCTTGAATAACAAATAAATAATTCTGCTATTTCCAGATGTGCGGCCATTCCTAAGTTACTTAGCTATGGGCCTGGC
This sequence comes from Oryctolagus cuniculus, assembly GCF_964237555.1. Classification (NCBI taxonomy): domain Eukaryota; kingdom Metazoa; phylum Chordata; class Mammalia; order Lagomorpha; family Leporidae; genus Oryctolagus; species Oryctolagus cuniculus. The sequence goes on along the minus strand of NC_091448.1, from coordinate 39,116,563 downwards.
TGATGATTTCTAATTATCTTGTCCCCACATCTCCATTCTCTGTGTCTCTCCACTCTTCTTCTAAGTCTGCCTTATCCATTTCCCCCTCTGCAGACATCGCAGTGGTTGGAGATCCTACAGCGGCTTTGCCTGCATGACCGGCTGTCTGTCCAACACCGGGGCCTGGTCATCGCCTACAACCTGCTGGCGGCTGATGCAGAGCTGGCCAAGAAGCTGGTGGAGAGCGAGCTGCTAGAGATCCTGACTGTGGTGGGGAAACAGGAGCCCGATGAGAAGAGGGCGGCAGTGGTCCAGACCGCCCGGGAATGTCTCATCAAGTGCATGGATTATGGCTTCATTAAACCAGTGTCTTAGACAGGGGCCCACGGAGGGGGCTGGTGCAGTTCTGTGCCACGTCCTGAGCTGGGTGCTTCTGCAGTGTCAGTTCACTTAGGGATCGTAGCAGTGGCAGTCTCAGTACAGAGGAGACTTGGTTGTCCCCTGTGTTGTGCATCTTCCCCCCTGTCCTGGGAAAGTTTGAATGTTTCACCAACTCTCTGCTCCCTGTCTCCTTATATTTGCCATGTTCCAGAAATTCCTAGAATAATGTGATCTGTGATTAGAAGGTAGTTTGGATAATTCTTCCTGTACCCATTCTGAAGGCCAGGATAATGGGCTGAAGTTCTCTATGTTTTGCAAAGTGGATGTATAGTCAGGTAGGAACTAACAGGTGTGTGACCATACAGGTTAATGCTGTTGTCTTTGGATGCTGATCTGTGCTGGTTTCCACATCTGTGCTTTTCCAAACTGTTGGAATCTGGCTGTTCAGAACTGCGTTTCTTCAGTGCCCTGTTCCAGGCTTTATGGATTTGGTTTAGTAGAGGAGACCTAAAATAATTACTTAGATATTTAATTAGAGTTGTTATAAGGACTATTAATGAAGGCACATTAATCTATGAATGAGACTGTCTTATAATAGGGTCCTAGTCCAGTATGAGGGTTGGGGATAAAGGAGATGAGGAAGTGTAGAGTAAAGGAGTAAGTGTAGCAAAAGCAAAAGCTAAGTTCCATGTTCTTGCAGAACCACAGGCAAAGTGCTATTGAGACTTAGAGGAGGGAGAATCACACTGACAGAGAGGTGTGTTCAAGGCTCAGAGGAACTGTTCTTCATTGGTGCGTCTCCGGGCATGCGGAAGACAGTGATCCAGGCCAGGAAGGGGCTGCATTTGCCCGAGGTCTTCTGAATTCTCCAGTCACCACTTAGGAGCTCATTAGAAAGGCAGACTCTCAGAGCCAGTACCCAAACTACCGAATGAGGACCACATTTTTAGCAAGATTCTACAGTGATTCATACAGACCTTATGGGTACCGAAATAAATGAAGACATCATGTCAGAGCACAGAAGTACATTCTGCACCTCCACCAACGCGAGGAAATTCTGTAGTTGAGCACTAAGCCATGGGAGTTGTTGCTTGATTTTTAACAGGAAAAGCACACACAGAAAATGCATTGAGTAGGTAAAATCAGTCTGTTCAGTGGACTGGGGAGGATAGTGGCTCACTTTTATTATTTATTTATTTATTTATTTTTTTTTTTTGACAGGCAGAGTGGACAGTGAGAGAGAGAGACAGAGAGAAAGGTCTTCCTTTGCCGTTGGTTCACCCTCCAATGGCCGCCGCGGCCAGCGCGCTGCGGCCGGCGCACCGCGCTGATCCGATGGCAGGAGCCAGGAGCCAGGTGCTTTTCCTGGTCTCCCATGGGGTGCAGGGCCCAAGCACCTGGGCCATCCTCCACTGCACTCCCTGGCCACAGCAGAGGGCTGGCCTGGAAGAGGGGCAACCGGGACAGAATCCGGCGCCCCGACCGGGACTAGAACCCGGTGTGCCGGCGCCGCAGGCGGAGGATTAGCTTAGTGAGCCGCGGTGCCGGCCTATTTGTTGGTTTTTAAAAAAGATTCATTTATTTATTTGAAAGGCAAAGTTACAGAGAGGCAGAGGCAGAGAGAAAGAGAGAGAGAAGTCTTCCATCTGCTGGTTTACTCCCCAGATAACCACAATGGCCAGAGCTGCACCAATCTGAAGCCAGGAGCCAGGAGCTTCTTCTGGGTCTCCCACATGGGTGCAGGGGCTCAAGGGCTTGGGCCATCCTCTACTGCTTTCCCGGGCCACAGCAGAGAGCTGGGTTGGAAATGGATCACTCAGGTCTGGAACCTTCGCCCACATGGGATGCCAGCAGTGCAGGTAGTGGCTTTACCCACTACGCCACAGCACTGGCCCCTATTTGTTGGTTTTCAAGTTAATACATTTTATATTTTAGAGAGATTTATATTTTAGAGATTTAAGATCCACAACAAACTAGAACAGAAAGTTCAGAGTTTCATGTCTCCTCTGTTCCCACACATACAGGCCTTCTTCCATTATTGATATCTGGCCCAATAAGAATATACTTGTAACTATCAATGAATCAACACAGCCTCATCATTCAAAGTCCAGAGTTTACATTAGGGTCCCTCTCGGTGTCCATTCTGTAGGTCTGGGCAAATGTAGGACGACGCGTGTCCACCATCGAGGTGTCACACAGAGCAGTTTTGCTGTCCTAAGAACCCTCTGAGTGTGATGCCACCCACATCATTGCTCGGTCTTGGGTAGGCCTGACACATGTAGGAAGGGCATTGGTTAGGTAAATTCAGTTTCCCTTCGAGGGAGAACTTGAAAACTTCCTCCATTTTTTAAGTCTGTGCTTTATTTTCATTTTTGAACCTCAGACTAAAAGGAAGTGTGTGGGGCTGGCATTGTGGAGCAACGTGGTTAAGTCTCTGCCTGAGATGCTGGCATCCCATATGAGCACCAATTCCAGTCCTGGCTGCCCCATTTCCAATCCTTCTCTCCTCTAATGTGCTTAGGAAAGCAGCAAAAAATAACCTAAGTCCTTGGGCCCCTGCCACTGATGTGGGAGACCTGGATGGAGTTCCTGGCTTCTGGCTTTGACCTGGCTCAGCCATGGCCTTTATGGCCATATGGGGAGTCAACCATTAAATGGACAATCTCTCTCTGTGTAACTCTGCCTTTCAAATAAATGAAATGAATCTTAAAAAAGGGAAGTACATGCACACAAAACAGCCAGAGGGCCAAGGAAAGGAGACTGCATTTCCAATCTGACTCTCGGGTTAAGCATGGTTCCTTTCATTCATAGATTCACAGCCTCGGAATTATTGTCTTCTTCCTGAAGTAGTTCATAAAATAAAACCTCAGCTTTGGCTTTATGAAACTCATTTTTAAAATGTGTATTTTACTGCTGAGTAAATATCTTCATACTTGATATAAGTGGAAGTGTCTTATAAAGCATTTTTATGAATGTTCACATGTATTTTAGCTGTGTTTCTATTTTTATTTTACTAAAAGAGTTTCTTAACATTTGATTCTGAATTCAAAGTAAAAAGGCCACTAACACCCGTGAGTCCCTACTGTATTCCAAAGTGTTTATTTTGTTTTTTAAAATTATTTGAGAGACAGACAGTTCCCATCCACTGGCTCACTCCCCAGATGGCCTCCAGTTGGGGCCTTTGCAGGGAGCCAGGAGTTCAATCCAGGTCTCCCACAGGGGTGGCAGAGACCCAACTACTTGAGCCACCACCTGCTGCCTCCCAGGTGAACACTGGCTGGAAGCTGGAATCAGGAGCAGAGTTGGAACTTGTGCCCAAGCCCTCTGATATGCTCTGCAGGACTACCATCCAGCGGCTTAATTGCTAGGCAAACACTGTCCCTGATGTGCACACTGCTAATTCATTCAATATTGACAACTCTGAAGGAAGTTTGTGTTGTTTATAGTTAAAGAAAATGAGGGTGGTTGCCTGCACTGTGGCGTAGTGTGCTAAGCCTGAACCAGCAGATGGAAGACCTTTCTCTCTCTCTCTCTCTCTCTCTCTCCCCCTTTCTGTCTGTAACTCTGCCTCTCAAATAACTAAAACCTTAAAGAAAAAAGAAAAAAAATAGAGGGTGGAAAGAGTCAAATAACTTACCCAAGGCTTCACAGTGCCAAAATCGGTCTGACCCCAAGGGCCATACTCTTTCCATCATGCCAAGTTGTCTAGTACTTACACTGTGCTCCTTGATTTTTTTTAAAGTCTTATTTATTTGAAAGGCAGAGTTACAGAGAGGCAGAGGCAGAGGCAGAGGGAGAAAGAGAGAGAGAGAGAGAGAGAGAGAGAGGTCTACCATCCGCTGGCTTACTTTCCAAGTGGCCATAACGGCCAGAGCAGCACCAGCCTCCACTGTTCATTTTAAAGAATTCCCTGGTGCCAGCCCTGTGACATAGCGGGTAAAGCCGCCACCTGCAGTGCCAGCATCTCATATGGACACTGATTCAGCTCTCTGCTGTGGCCTGGGAAGGTAGTGGAGGATGGCCCAAGTCCTGCACCCATGTGGGAGACCTGAAAGAGCCTCCTGGCTCCTGGCTTTGGATTGGCACAACTCTGTTGTTTCAATCATCTGGGGATGGAGGATCTCTCTCTCTCTGCCTCTGCCTCTCTGTAACTCTGCCTTTCAAATAAATAAATAAATAAATAAATAAATAAATCCTTTTAAAAAAAGTTCCCAGGTAACCGTGCACGTTTTGTATTGGCCTAAGTGACTTTCTGCTTTGACATGTTCAGGTGCTCCTCACCTTGCAGTGGGGTTGTGTTCCAGTAAACCCATCATAAATTGAAATCATCTAAGTCAAACTTGCCTTTAACACACCTGGCCTGCTGAACAGCATGGTTTAGCAGGACAGTGCACTGCTGACTGCCCAGCATTGCAAGGAGTGCTGGACTATGTATTCCTAGCTTGGAAAAAGATGGCCACTTGTATGGTTTTTATTGAATGCATGTTGCTTTCATGCTACTGTAAAGTCAAAAAAATCCTAAGCTGAGCCTTCGTAATCCAAGATCATCAGCATTTTTGGCCTCTGCCTAAAGAACTGCAAGGTGGACAACCAACTAGTCGTGAGGCAGCTTGGAGTGCAGGCTTCACATGGTAACAGCACCGGGCAGGCTCCTGGAGTAGCCTCACAGGCTCTGTGACCTCCGGAAAAGAGAGGGCCCAGTGGGTTCTGTCCACAGAGGCTGAGTTTTCCCTTTTGCCAGAAGGGAAGCTTTTAGGAGTGCAGGAGGGAGCAAGGGGACGCCTGATGGTGGGACTCTGACAATAGCTCCTCCCGGTTCCCTACTGGTGGAGTCTAAGGTGGGGGTAGGAGTGGTTCAGAGCCTCCTCCTCTAAGGAGATGGGGTTGGTAGCTAAAATTTGCCTGGCCTTGCCTCACCAGAAGGGGGCGAGAGTGGGCCACTCTGATGAGGATATGTAAACTGATTTCTAAGTAGTCAGCGTGGGCAGAGGAGAGGGTTCCCAGGACCAGATACTAAATAGCAGCTTGGTGTCGCAGCATCCTAGCTTGGGAGCATTCACTTAAAAATCACAAGGCTCAAACACCCACAAAGACTGAGGCTGAAGCTGGGAGCCAGGAACTCAATCTGGGTCTCCCACGTGGGTGGTAGAGATCCAGCTACTTGAGCAGTCGTCCTGTCTCTCAGGGTCTGCTTCCAACTCAGGACAAACCCTATTAAGCCAAATACACCCCAACTAATCACACAGGATGTCTCACCTCCGGTTAGCCTGTCTCCAGCTTTCCCCCAATAACAACTTCAAGTGAGACCAGACTTGAGTCTCTCCATTTTTGTCGCTATACGCCTTTCCTGTACCCTTGCCTGTCTTTGAGTCTGACAAATTCAAGCGATGGTGGCCGACTGCCTCGTTGTAGAGAGCTCTGAATAAATCGTTTCCGTTTGTTCTCACTCGGGTGGCCTTCACTGTGCCCATGGCTTTCCCGGAGGCTCCGCCAAATTACCACCTGCACCGCTTGTTGCTAAGGACTCCCAGCCACCGATCAGGTGTGGGATCTGCAGGGGCTCCTTGCACCTGGACGCTAGTGGTTTTGTTGAGTCTGCACGGGGGCAGGCAGGCAGGCAGCACTAGCTCTGAGCTTCTCTTTCTTTGTGTTGAGCTCCCCAGCTATTTATCCTCAGGTTGGCTCCTGGGTTTTGTCACTGGTTCCCTTTTGCATCTTTGGTGCAGTCAAGCCATTTCCTTTCATTCCTTTTTGCTCTCTTTCATGTTAGTTTGTGTCATGCAGTTGCAAAGTGTTTACCCTAAGTAGCAGAATCATGGGCACAGGTGCAGCCCCTGTAAGCCTGTTCAAGTTGACCTCACAGGCCAGTGAGCCTCTGATTCTCTCCCTCTGGATATCCACTTGACGACCTTTGCTGTGGATCACTAATAAAACCAGGTAAGTTTTGCTTCCCTTTGGAGTTTTTGTCTTGGGGAGAGAGAGAGACAGAGAGAGAGAGAGAGAGAGAGAGAGAGAGAGAGAGAAGAAAGAGAGAGAGAAGAAAGAAAGAGGATTCTTTCTGGTTTCCCACCTGCTGGGGAGCACAGATTGTTGGGTGTGTGTTCTGAGGTAGCCAGTTAAAACTTGTGGAACCCTAAGGCACCAGATGCACAGTAATTACTTTCCTATTGATGATGGTGACCTTGAACAGAGAATTCTAGGTCTAGATGTTCTTCTAATTTGGGAAAATCTGCTTCTTAAATTCACAAAACTAATTTGTGCACTGTCTTCCTAAGTGGCACCGCTTCAAGGATGATTTGGGCCTTTAATAGCCACTCCAGGGAATATTTGAGTTGAACAAATTGTTCATTTGAGCAGCACTTCAGAAGCAAATAAGATTTCTTAGGACCAACTGGGCAGCAGGTTGTGACTGGTGTACAGAGGCGCCTCCAAGTGAAATTTTGAATAAAAGAAAAAACTGCTTCATTAAAAGATTCTTTGCCCAAAGCTAAGAAACGATTTTACACACTTAAACAACAACAAACTAGACTCATTTCTTAGTAAATCTCGCTTCTGTCTTCTAGTTCCTCCCTGTTTCTGGCTCGCTCTCTGTTCTCCCACTTATCCTTCTGGTCTCTGACCTGCATGCAGTCAACTCCTCTCTTCTCTCTCCCTTGTTCGGAATTCCTGCTTTTAACCAATAGCTCTTAATTTTCATAACTAGATTTACCAGTTTTAAATGGTACTCTTTTGGTCAGACAGTTTACAAGGCAATGAGCAAGTTTCTACCTTCTTAGCTCCTTCTGTATTTTCTCTCCTTAGGTTTGCAATTTCTAGATTGTCACAGCACATATCACTTCTGTTTCTTTTTTTTTTTTTTTTTTTTTTTTTTTTGACAGGCAGAGTGGACAGTGAGAGAGAGAGACAAAGAGAAAGGTCACCCTCCAATGGCCACCGTGGCCGGCGCACTGCGGCCGGCGCACCGCGCTGATCCGATGGCAGGAGCCAGGTACTTATCCTGGTGTAGTGTACTGTGCATCTGGTGCCATGGGGTGCAGGGCCCAAGCACTTGGACCATCCTCCACTGCACTCCCTGGCCACAGCAGAGAGCTGGCCTGGAAGAGGGGCAACCGGGACAGAATCCGGCGCCCCAACCAGGACTAGAACCCGGTGTGCCGGCGCTGCAAGGTGGAGGATTAGCCTAGTGAGCCGCGGCGCCGGCGCTTCTGTTTCATTTTGTCATTCTTACCCCCAACTTTTTCCATCTGAGATCTACAGTTAATTATAGTCGATGTTCGTTGATAATCCTTCTGACAAATTTCTGCAGTCATTTCTTAGTTGGATGGAGGTGATCTCCTAAGCTCCTGGGGAGAGTTTTTGTGACATAGATGTCCCCGAGTTCGTCCACGTTCCTCTGCTGTTTATAAAAGCACTGGCTCACCGTCCATGGCTCACACGCCCCATCCAGGACTTTTCTGTTGGTCTAACTCTGCTCTCTTCTGGCATTGGAACATTCTGCTCTTTTTCATTAAGTGACTCAGTCTTTTTGTGTGGCTGCCATGGGAGTCTATTTTTAGAGTTCAACAAATGTACTGGATTATAACTCAGCGTTAAATCTCCCAGGCATTGTAGGCCCAGTGATGTAGATTCAAGTGTTCTTCCTTCTGTCTCGGGCACATTTTCACTGAATTGTCATTTTTTAAATTTTCATTTTATTTTTAATTTAAATGATTTATTTTTTATTTATTTGAAAGGCAGAGTTACAGAGAGAGGAGGAGAGACAGAGATCTTCCAGCAGCTGGTTAACTCCCCAAATGGCCACAACAGCCAGGGCTGGGCTGGTCTGGTCTGAAGCCAGGAGCAAGGAGCTTCTTCCAGTCTCCCATGTGGGTGGCAGGGACCCAGGGACTTGAGCTGTCTTCTGCTGCTTTCCCAGGCACATCAGCAGGGAACTGGAGCAGAAGTGGAGCAGCCAGGTGTCAAAATGGTGCCTACATGGAATTCCAGCGTTGCAGGCAGAGGCTTAACCTGCTATGCCGCAATACCAGCCTCTTTAATAATCACTTAAAATATGTGTTTTATTTTACTCTTTGAGGAACTCCAATTATATATACAGTGAAAATCCATTACTTTTTTCAGATCACAGCACCAGCCTTCATTGTATAATTCTTTATATATATGTATGTATATATATATATAAAGATACATATAACGATTTTATTTATATACTTGAAAGGCAGTTACAGAGAAGTCTTCCATCCTCTGGTTCACTCCCCAAATGGCTGCAATGGCCGGGGCTGAGACAAGCCAAAGCCAGGAGCCAGGAGCCAGGAGCCAGGAGCCAGGAGCCAGGAGCCAGGAGCCAGGAGCTTCTTTTAGGTCTCCCATGCAAGTGCAGGGGCCCAAGCACTTGGGCCATCTTCCACTGCTTCCCAGGCCACAGCAGAGAGCTGGATTGGAAGTGGAACAGCCAGGACTCAAACCGGCATCCATATGGGATGTCAGCACTAGCAGGCAGCGGCCTTTACCCGCTATGCCACAGCGCTGGCCCCCAAATGTTTTCAAATGTTAATTTTTCATCTATTTTAGAAGCAGAGTGAGGGTAAGAGAGATACCTTCCATCTAGTGGTTAACTCCCTAAATGCCCATAACACCCAGGGCTGGGCCAGGCTGAAGTCAAGAGCCTGGAACTGCAGACTTTGCCCAAAGAGCATGCTTCATCTTTTTTTTTTTTTTTTTTTTTTAAGATTTTTTTTTTTTTATTTGAGAGCTAGAGTTATAGACAGTGAGAGGGAGAGACACAGAGAAAGGTCTTCTGTCCATTGGTTCATTCCCCAAATGGCCGCAACGGCTGGAGCTGCGCCAATCCGAAGCCAGGAGCCAGGTGCTTCCTCCCAATCTCCCATGTGGGGTGCAGGGGCCCAAGGACTTGGGACATCCTCCACTGCTTTCCCAGGCCACAGCAGAGCTGGATTGGAAGAGGAGCAGCCAGGACTAGAACCAGCACCCATACAGGATGCCGGTGGCACAGGTGGAGAATTAATCTACTGCGCCACGGCGGTGGCCCCATTTTTTTTAAGATTTGTTTTTATTTATTTGAAAGACATAGTGGTCAGTATAATATTAGTCCTTTCAAGTCTGATGAGTAACATTTAATTAGGAAAGTAAAAAAAATTGTTATATTCATTGTACACATATGTGTGTATAATCCCAAATGTTATGTGTATTTTTTTTTAAGATTTTATTTATTTATTTGAAACTCAGAGTTATACAGAGAGAGAGAAGCAGAGGCAGAGAGGCAGAGAGAGAGAGATCTTCCATCCAGTGGTTCACTCCCCAATTGGCCGCAACGGCCGGAGCTGCGCTGATCTGAAGCCAGGAGCCAGGAACTTCCTCCAGGTCTCCCATGTGGGTACAGGGGCCCAAGAACTTGGGCCATCTTCTACTGCTTTCCCAGGCCACAGCAGAGAGCTGGATTGGAAGAGGAGCAGCCAGGACTAGAACCGGCAGCCATATGGGATGCCGGCGCTTCAGGCCAGGTATTAACCCCTGTGCCACAGCGCCAGCCCCATGTTATGTGTATTAAGAACACTCTCACAAGATATTAATTAATTATAATGGAGACAATGGTAACTCTATAGTGGAGAAACGTGGCAGACACCACTTTAACCAACTGATCAAAGTTTAGAATCATCAGTAATGGAAGAAGCCAGTATCAGGCTGTGTTCTGAAATGATGTGCTAAGAAGGACACAACAAATAGAATAGCCTTTCTAGAATTTTTGCCCAAAATGTATACACTGAATCTAACCATGAGGAAAAACGAGGTTATCCAAATTAAGAGAGAGCACGTGTTGTGGAGCGGAGGATTAGGCAGCTACTTGTGATGCCGGCATCCCACATTGGAGGTCAAGCCCCAGCTGCTCTGTTTCCTATCAAGCTTCCTGCTAACAGCCTGGGAAGCAGCAGAAGATGGCCTAAGTACTCGGGCTCCTGCCACCCATATGGCCCAAGTACTGCCACCCATATGGGAGACCAGGATAGAGTTCCAGGCTCCTGGCTTTGGTCTGTCGCAGCTCTGGCCATTGTGGCCATTTGGAAAATAAACCAGTGGATGGAAGATCTCTCTCTCTATCTCTGTCTCTCCCTCCCTGTCATTATGCTTTCCAAATAAATAAGTCTTTAAAAGAAAAAGTGCCATCCTGCAAAATACTGAGTTTAACCTCCTCAAGTAGCTCAGTCATGAACAACAAAGCCTGAGGAACAGTTCCAGGTTAAATGAGATTTAAAAGAGATGCCTGTGGTGCCAGCATCCCGTATGGGCACCATTTCTAGGCCCACTGCTTCTCTTCCGATCCAGCTCTCTGCTGTGGCCTTGGAAAGCAGTGGAAGATGGTCCAAGTCCTTGGGCCCCTGCATCCATGTGGGAGACCGGGAAGAAGCTCCTGGCTCCTGGCTCCTGGCTCCTGGCTTCTGGCTTCGGATCGGCTCAGCTCTGACCATTGCAGCCATCTGGGGAGTGAACCAGTGGGTGGAAGACCTTTCTGTCTCTTGCTCTCACAGTCTGTAACTCTACCTCTCAAATAAATAAATAAATAAATATCTTAGGAAAAAATGAGATTTAAAAGGAGTAAAAGCTAAATGCCATGTGTGAGCCTGGATTGAATCTTGGACTAAAGTGTTTTTTTTTTTTTTTTAAGAATTTGCGGGAAAACTGATAAAATTGAAGTAAGAGCTATAGATTAGATAACAGTATTGTCTGTTAATTTCCTAATTCCATTGATTGTACTGTGAATGTCCTCATTTTTAGGAAACAGCACTGAACTACTTAGAGGTAAAAGGGTATCATGTCTGCTAGCTACTTTCAAGTGTTTCAGAAAACAAATGGCAGTAGAAAGAAACGTGGGACAAGTGAGAGACGGCCACGGGGATAACCTATGGTCAGAGGACCCTGGGCGCGGAGAAATCTAATACCAAAGTTTAGATACTTACCTTTTACTCTGCACTAAGTTCTGCTGAAAGCAGGGCCAGATGTTGCCTGTCATTTTGTAAATGAAAGGGACCTCAGGCTGGTGCTGTGGCATAGCTGGTAAATCCGCTGCCTGCAGTACTGGCATCTCATATGGAATCCAGTTCAAGTCCTGGATGCTCTGCTTCCGGTCTAGCTCTCTGCTATGGCCTGGGAAAGCATTAGAAGATGGTCCAAGTCCTTGGGCCCCTGCAACCATGTGGGAGACCTGGAAGAAGCTCCTGGCTCCTGGCTTTGGATTGGCACAGCTCCAGCTGTTGTGGCCATCTGGGAAGTGAACTAGCAGATGGAAGACATCTCTCTCTTCCTCTGCCTCTGCTTCTCTATAACTCTGCCTTTCAAATAAATAAATAAAATCAAGAAAGGAAGGAAAGAAGGAAAGAAGGGAGGAGGGAGGGAGGGAGGATCTCTCTATAACTGGGCTCCAGACGCGCATGGAGCAGAGAGAAGCTTGGGACGGTCATCTTGCTAAGCCAAGAGATAACCAGCTGAGGCCTTGGTACAGAGAAAGAAGTGATCAGGAACTACCAGGAGAGACCTGCACTCCAAGAATCTCAGCAACATTCATGGAGGGAATCTACATTTTAAAAATCAAACTTTCTGAATTCTTGGCTTTGGCCGCAGCCCAGCCCATTTTTACAGCCACTTGGAGAATAACTAGTGGATAGTAGCTCTATCTCTCCCTCTCAAATAATATTAAACAATTTTTCAGTGGCACTGATACCTAGAGAAATTAGGGGCACTCAGATTGCAAATGAGTAGCTTTTTCTGTCACAGAGTGAAAGAAATTAAAAAATGCTTTGGCCCTGCCTCTCCTCGCCCCCGTGTCAAATCTGGAAGTGAGAGAAAGAGCAAACGCAGGTGCTGTGGTTTTTTTAGGTCATTCAGAATCCCCGCGCACCAAGAGAACCTCACCCTCGACCTGTGAACGGCCTGACACACACTGTTCGTGTGATCAATGCCTTCAACAGGGAGACAGATAAGAGGTGCACTGTGGGGAATGCGGTGATGACAGCCTTCAACAAGGGAATGAAAGGAAGCTGCTGGAAGGGTGTGGGAATGCATCCCCAGGGCCCCTAACAAGGAAGGATCTGCAGCCAGACCTGGAGAGGGCATTCGGCAAACAGCCTCCACACGTCAGCGGGCTCAGCGACAGAGAGCCGCTCTGCTTGGGGTCCACAGCCCTTCTGGGAAAGGCTTAAACAAGGCAGTGGCATGCAGGCCAGTCACTCAGCACAACACAGGGCGACCCCCACGGGCACGCTTCACTCCCCAGCGCTGCCAAGGTCTGCTTTCTCAGCCCACTTCTGCCCCCTCTCTCTTCGTTCCATGAGTCTTGACCAATCACAAGCATGTTGCTCCTGAAACTCCATCTCACCTGGTTTACGTCTCCGGACAGGTGGGACTTCCAGGGGAGGGGATGAGGTGGGTAGTGCAGAGCAGTGCAAATGCAGTTGTTTCCTGACAAAATTTCATATTTAAGAGTCCCGGAGTCAAAGCCGGTTCCCAGCCCAGTCCTGTCCTGCAGTTGCCTGGCTCCTCTTTCCTTCCAACATGACAGATGCCGCTGTGTCCTTCGCCAAGGACTTCCTGGCAGGTGGAGTGGCTGTGGCCATCTCCAAGACCGCGGTAGCGCCCATCGAGAGGGTCAAGCTGCTGCTGCAGGTGCAGCATGCAGCAAGCAAATCACTGCTGATAAGCAATACAAGGGCATTATAGACTGCGTGGTTCGTATCCCCTAGGAGCAGGGAGTCCTGTCCTTCTGGCGTGGTAACCTGGCCAATGTCATCAGATACTTCCCCACCCAGGCTCTCAACTTTGCCTTCAAAGATAAATACAAGCAGATCTTTCTGGGTGGTGTGGACAAGAGGACCCAGTTTTGGCGCTACTTTGCAGGAAATCTGGCATCAGGTGGTGCTGCTGGAGCCACATCCTTGTGTTTCGTGTACCCTCTTGATTTTGCCTGTACCCGTCTAACAGCTGACGTGGGCAAAGCTGGAGCTGAAAGGGAATTCAGAGGCCTCAGTGACTGCCTGGTTAAGATCTACAAATCTGATGGGATTAGGGGCCTGTACCAAGGCTTTAATGTGTCTCTACAGGGCATTATCATCTACCAAGCTGCCTACTTCGGTATCTATGACACTGCAAAAGGAATGCTTCCAGATCCCAAGAACACGCACATCTTCATCAGCTGGATGATCGCGCAGTCTGTCACTGCTATTGCTGGGTTGACTTCCTATCCATTTGACACTGTTCGTCGGCGCATGATGATGCAGTCAGGGCATAAAGGAACTGATGTCATGTACACAGGCACACTTGACTGCTGGAGGAAGGTTGCTTGTGATGAAGGAGGCAAAGCGTTTTTCAAGGGTGCGTGGTCCAACGTCCTCAGAGGCATGGGTGGTGCTTTTGTGCTTGTCTTGTATGATGAAATCAAGAAGTTCACATAAGTTATTCCCTAGGTTTGTTCCCCTGTAAACAGGCATGTTGTATTATAATCTAGAGCATTCTGACAGGCTCTTATCTGTCTTATCAAAAGCAACTATGTGCTGGTTGAAAATGGGAAGCAATAATATTCTTCTGCCCAGTTTTCTCTTAAAGCCATTTCCATGATGATGATGATGATGGCACTCAATTACATTTTTTATTTCAGTCACTCCTGATAAATAATTAAGAAATAAAAATATACACAATAAAAAAATTTCATATTTATTCACCGTGGATTTTTTAAAAGATTTATTTATTTGAAAATCAAAGTTACACAGGAGAGGCAGAGAGAGAGAGAGAGAGAGAGGGGTCTTCCATCTGCTGGTTCACTCCCCAAATGGCCGCAACAGCTGGAGCTGCGCCGATCCAAAGCCAGGAGCCAGGAGCTTCCTCCAGGTCTCCCATGTGGGTGCAGGGGCTCAAGGACTTAGGCCATTTTCTACTGCTTTCCCAGGCCACAGCTGAAAGCTGGATCAGAAGTGGAGTAACTGGGTCTCGAACTGGAGCCCATATGGGATGCCGGCACTTCAGGCGGTGGCTTTACCCGCTATGCCACAGCACTGGCCCCTAAAGATTTATTTATCTGAAAGGTAGAGTTACAGAGACAGAGAGGCAGAGAGAGAGAGGGCAAGAGAGACTCTCATCTGCTAGTTTATTCTCCAAATGGTTGCAACTGCCAGGGCTGGGCCAAACAGAAGCCAGGAGCTTAAGCCTGGTCTCCCATGTGGGTGCAGGGGCCCAAGCACTTGGGCCATCCTCCTCTGCTTTACCAGGTGAATTAACAGGGAGCTGGATCGGAAGTGTAGCAGCCAGGATATGAACTGGCACCCATATGGGATGCTGGACTGCAGGTCATGGCTTTAACCCACTGTGCCGCAGCGCTGGCCCTATTTTTAAAATTTCAATGTGTAGAATACACTTAGATCCCATTTCAATTTGGACTAGCCACATTGCAAATTATCCTATTAGACAGTGCTGCCATATATAATGACATCTGGCAAAAGCCACAACAGTCAATATCAACAAATTAAACAAGTAGTAATGAGCACGCTTAGTACCCTGATATTGGCTGTTGTTGTTAAATTAGTTTATTTATTTGAAAGTCAGAATTAGAGAGAGAGATCTTCCACTGGTTCACTCCCCAAATGACAGCAACAGTCAGGGCTGCACCAGGCTGAAGCCAGAAGCCAGGAGCTTCTCCTGGGTCTCCCGAGTGGGTGCAGGGGCCCAAGCACTTGAGCCATCTTCTGCTGCCTTCCCATGCACATTAGCAGGGAGCTAGATCAGAAGTGTAGCAGCCAGGATTCAAACCGGTGCACATATGGGATGCCACCATCGCAGACAGTGGCTTAATTTGGTACGCCACAGTGCCAGCTCCCTGATCTTGGTTTTTAATACCATTTTCCTATAAAAGGAACCAGAGTTCCTTGGAGAAATGGACGATACTAGGGTGAGGGCAGAGAATACACAGGATAGGTTTGGAGGGTCTTGTAGTGCTAAAAAGGTAAAAATGTGCTGAAAAAATAAAACCAAGGGAATACAAAATTGACACAGGGATCAACCTGAAAGAAGTCCAATGCCTGATACTAGAATGATTAGCAACAAGACAGTGTCATGTTGGAATGGATCACAAGTAGTAAAGGAATCCCCATAAATGTGCAAATGTAAGTAACTTACTGAATCGACCAATAAATGAGGATGGAAGACAAGTGTCCTGTGTAGAAGGACTGCAAATAATATCTGTAGCTGCCTCCCCACAAGAAGACGGTACTTGGCTTCCCTTCCTTTGAGTGTGGGCTGCACTTAATGGCATATGAGGGCGGGGTCTCTGTCAGTTTTATGCCACTGTAACAGAATTCCTAAGACTGGGTAATTTATAAAGAGCAGAAATGTATTTTACTCATGGCTATGGAGACTGGGAGGTTCAAGAGCATGGTGCTGATGTCTGACGAGGACCTCTGATTGCATGATTCCATGACAGAAAGGGTAGAGAGCAAGAGGGGCAACAACTCACTTTTTTTCTTTTTTCTTTTTTCTTTCTTTCTTTTTTTTTTTTTTTTTTTTTGACAGGCAGAGTGGACAGTGAGAGAGAGAGACAGAGAGAAAGGTCTTCCTTTTGCCGTTGGTTCACCCTCCAATGGCTGCCGTGGCCGGCGCGCTGCAGCCGGCGCACCGCGCTGATCCGATGGCAGGAGCCAGGTACTTCTCCTGGTCTCCCATAAGGTGTAGGGCCCAAGGATTTGGGCCATCCTCCACTGCACTCCCTGGCCACAACAGAGAGCTGGCCTGGAAGAGGGGCATCCGGGACAGAATCCAGCGCCCCGACCGGGACTAGAACCCGGTGTGCCGGCGCCGCTAGGCGGAGGATTAGCCTAGTGAGCCGCGGCGCCGGCCACAACTCACTTTTAAATCAAACCCACTCTCAAGGTGAACCCTCTCTCATGACAATGACATTGGCCAATTCTTGAGAGCACAGCCCTCATCCCCCAATCACTTCTCAACACTGTTGCCTTGGGGACTGGGTTTCCAACATGTGAACTTGGAGGTACACATTCCAGCCATAGCAAGGGGAAGTTCCTGTGTAATGGAGAAACCTGGCAAACACTAGCTCAGTCAGGGGTCAAGGTTAATATCATCGGTGATGGACATATTGGTAGCAGAAGTCCTTGCTGTGATGTGATGAGACTGGCATTTCACTCCCGTGGTCTTCTCAGATACCATAACCCTGGTCTGTGAGAGAAACGTCAGACAAATGCAAATTGAGGCTCACTGTGCAAAATTCCTAGCCAGTACTCCTCAAAATTGGCCAGGTAATCAAAAATCAAATCTGAGAAACCGTCACAGCCCCAAGCAGGTTAAGGAGATGGAACCGCTAGGTGGAATGTGGTGCCCTGGAAGGAATCCTGGAAAAGAGAAAGAACACTAGGGAAAAACTAGATAATCCAAATAAACTGCGTGGTTAATAGCAGGACGAAGATTGGTTTTGTTTTTCTTTTTTAAAGGCAGAGTTACAGAGAGATGGTGGGGAGAGAGAGATCTTCCATCTGCTGTTTCCCTCCCAAATGGCTACAAGAGTCAAGGCTGGGCCAGGCTGAAGCCAGGAGCCTGGAGCATCATCTGAGTCTCCCACATGGATGGCAGGGCCCAAGCACTTGGGCCATCTCCCACTGCTTTCCCAGGTACATTAACCGAGTCCTGGATTGGAAGCAGCATGTCTGGGACTTGAGCCAGTGCTCATATGGGATTCCGGCATTGCAGGTGGTGGCTTAACCCACTGCATCACAATGCTGGCCCTGTAAGATTGGTTCTTTAGTTGTGACAAAGGAATCTTGTAATAAGATGATCAAAAAGGAAGGGTGGCTGTTGCAGCACAGGGCGTTAGGCTGTCACTTGGGACATGGGATCCCATATTGGAGTGCCTGGTTTGAAGCCCAGCTTCTCCACTTCTGATCTAGCTCTCTGCTAATATGCCTGGGAAGCAGCAGGAGATAGCACAGGTACTTAGATTCCTGCCACCTGTGGCGGGGACCCAGGTGGAGTTCCTGGCTCTTAGCTTTGGCCTGGTCCAGCCCCAGCTAATGTGGGTATTTGGGGAGTAAACCAGGAGATGAAAGATTCTCTCTCTCTCTCTCTCAGTGTCTCTCCCTTTCTCTGTCACTCTGCCTTTCAAATAAATAAATAAATGAAAACTTTAAAAAAATTATTTATTTTACTTGAAAGGCAGAATGACAGAGAGGCAGAGGCAGAGAGAGAGAGAGAGAGAGAGAGAGATCGAGATCTTCCACCCAATGGTTCACTCCCCAGATGGCCACAACGGCTGGAGTTGCACCAATCTGAAGCCAGGAGCCAGGAACAACTTCTGGGTCTTCCACACAGGTGCAGGGACCCAAGGACTTGGGCCATCTTGTGCTGCTTTCCTAGGCCATAGCAGAGAGCTGGAGTGGAAGCAGAGCAGCCAGGACTTGAACCGGAGCCCATATGGGAGGCTGGCACTGCAGGCAGCGGCTTCACCACAGCACCAGCCCCCTATAAAAATTTTTTTTTTAACAAAGAAGAAGCTGAGTCAGGGACTTTCTACAGGAATTTTTTATATGCAGTTCTTCTTTAAGTATAAAACTATTCTAAGTTCATTTAAAATTTAAAAGCGTTTTGTCTTATTTCACAATGGCTGTGTGGATTTTCAGGTCTTCAGTGAAATGGGCCCCAGACAGCTGGAGCCAGAGGTTGCAGAGCTAAGCAGGCACCCCAGAAGGAAGCTGAAGATTCATCTTCTTAGCCTTTTGCTGCCTCGCATGTGGCCCTATCATGTCATTGGCCTTAGTATTTCCCTTTCCCCAATTTAATCACCAATTCTGTGTCTCTTTTTTTCCCGTTTAATGACACAAACTTTCAATATTTTATTTCACATGGAAATGCAGCAGATATGTAACTAAACCTTTCCTTAGTCATATGGAAAAAGAAGGAAACATCAGTCATCCTTCCTGGTCTAAACCAAAACTCAGAGCCGGGGTTGTGGTGCGGCAGGTTAAGCAGCCGTTAGCGATGCTGGCATCCCATGTCTGAGTGCTGGTTTGCATGTCAGCTGCTCTGCTTCAATAGCTTCCTGCTAATGTACCTGGTGAGCAGTGGAAGAGGCCCAAGCGCCTGGGCACTGCCATCCATGTGGGAGATCTGGATGGAGTTCCTGGCTCCTGGCTTCAGCCTGTGGCCCAGTTATTGTGGCCATTTGGGAAGTGAACCAGCACATGGATGATTGTTCTCTCTCTAATACCCTGCCTTTCAAATAAATAAATACATCTTTAAAAAGTTATGAGTACAATTTAAAGATATCACATTGTTTTAATGATATTATCCTATCATTACTAGGATGATAAAGCATAATGATACAACCAATCAGAATTAAAGTGTTGTGCCTGAGTGAGTGCTGACAGAAGAGCGCCACACAATGATAATTTCGGAGTCCTTTATTGCTGGCGGCCGAGAGTGGGCTCATTTCCCAAAGAACTCTCGACCCCATGGCCCAAAGAGCAGGGTTTATAAAGGCAAAAACCACAAAATTGGGAGGGGAATACACGGTTGCTAGGATCAGGGGGAATACATGGTGACTGGGGTCAAGCTGACCTAAAACCTATGAGAAACTAGTATTAATTATTATTATTATTTTTTTTTTGACAGGCAGAGTGGACAGTGAGAGAGAGAGACAGAGAGAAAGGTCTTCCTTTGCCGTTGGTTCACCCTCCAATGGCCGCCGCGGCCGGCGCGCTGCGGCCGGCACACCGCGCTGATGTGAAGGCAGGAGCCAGGTGTTTCTCCTGGTCTCCCATGGGGTGCAGGGCCCAAGTACTTGGGCCATCCTCCACTGCACTCCCTGGCCACGGCAGAGAGCTGGCCTGGAAGAGGGCCAACTGGGACAGAATCCGGCACCCCGACCGGGACTAGAACCCGGTGTGCCGGCGCCGCAAGGCGGAGGATTAGCCTAGTGAGCTGCGGCGCTGGCCAAGAAACTAGTATTAATTATAATCTTGACAATCAGTTACAATCTTAACAATTTCAATTATAATCTTGATATTAATCCAGGTATTGGCTTAAATCATAAGTAGGACATAGACAAATTACATTTTTATCATTAACCCAGGTGCAGCCTATCCCCTTCAAGCTTGAGAGATTATGCTAAGGGGTTTCTATGCTTTGCCAGTGTGATGAAGTGGACTGCTATTGTCTGACTATTTTAGATCATAGTTTCAGACCAGAGTCTCATGGTGAGGGGTGGGGTGCCTTCCCGGGATGGAGTCTCAGGTGCTTTCAGACCACATTTATAAAGATAGCTTTTTGATGCCAGTTGTATCTGATTTAACATCCTCAGAAAGGAAAAAGGAACATCTGCCTTCTAATCTTGCTTACAGGTCATATTTTGCTGAACTTGACGGCTAAGTGCTAGAATGCCATGAGTAAACAGATACTAAAAAGCATGCAGAGAACTCCAAAAACTTACAGTGTGGGGGTGGTGGTAATTACAGAATAGGATAACAGAATAGGTAATTACAGAATAGGATCCACTAATACATGGAGTATAACCCATGTCAAAGTTTTAATTCCTATTAGTTACTCAAATAGATTACTATTAGCATTTAGATTAGTAGTGTTTTGTATAAGCTGAAAAGCAAACAATGCGTTTGTGTTGTTTTTAGTTAGGAGTGTACAGGTGCATTAGTCTTCATGGGCTTCAATAACAGAATACCAGACTGGGTAGTTTAACCAACAGAAGTGTATTTCCCATAGTTCTGCTGGTTCCCAGACCCAGGTGTCAGCAGGGTGGGGTTCATCATGAGGCCTCTTCTCTTGGCTTGTGGGGCTCACATGGTCTCTCATTTGCGTGCACAAGGGCAGAAGGAGCAAGCCCTCTGGCTCTCATCTTACAGGGACACCAGCCCTATCAGATCATGGCCCGCACCCTTAGGACTTCATTTAATTTTTTTTTTTTTTTTTTTGACAGGCAGAGTGGACAGTGAGAGAGAGAGAGAGACAGAGAGAAAGGTCTTCCTTTGCCGTTGGTTCACCCTCCAATGGCTGCTGCGGCCAGCGCACCGCGCTGATCTGATAGCAGGAGCCAGGTACTTATCCTGGTCTCCCATGGGGTGCAGGGCCCAAGCACTTGGGCCATCCTCCACTGCACTCCCGGGCCATAGCAGAGAGCTGGACTGGAAGAGGGGCAACCGGGACAGAATCCGGCGCCCCGACTGGGACTAGAACCTGGTGTGCCGGTGCCACAAGGCGGAGGATTAGCCTAGTGAGCCGCGGTGCCGGCCTCATTTAACTCTTATTTACCCTCTTACAGGGCCAAGATAATAGGGCTTCAGTGTATGACTATGGGGGTGGGGACGACACATTCAGTCTCTAACAACGGTTCACCAACTATGAAAGCAAAGAGGGAAAAATTACAGTTCAAGAATGATTAAAACCTAGGTTTTTGTGTTACAGAGAAACAAGTGGAAGTAAGCTGAGAAGTTGTGTTTCAAACACACTGATTTTTAAAGACTATATCTTTCATGGTTCTGTTTATATGAGAGCTCAAACACCTTTATTAAAACCAGATTTTAGTCTCTACAACTATCTCCCATGGAAAGCCAGAGAAATTGGGTTTAATCTTTGTTTTCTCTTGGCCTGTAATTTCTCTATAAAGTGACAGTTAATGTTTACTATCACAATTAATGCTTTGTGTGTGCCACTCAGAGAACAAACATTGGCAATGAAAATTTTAAAGGATTAAAAAAAAAATAGCAGTGTTCTTTGTTCTGCCAAAAAAATTAAAATTAACTCTGTCAGCAACTGAATTATCTTGGGAATCTCCCAAGACCTGAATCCATGCAGCAAAGGAAATTCAGGAATCAAGTTCTGCTTCTGGTATGGTCAAATAAGCTCTGAACAGATCACTCTTCTTCTTCTTCTTCTTCTTCTTCTTCTTCTTCTTTTTTTTTTTTTTGACAGGCAGAGTGGACAGTGAGAGAGAGACAGAGAGAAAGCTATTCCTTTTCTGTTGGTTCACCCCTGAATGGCGCGGCACACCATGCTGATTTGAAGCCAGGAGCCAGGTGCTTCTCCTGGTCTCCCATGTGGGTGCAGGGCCCAAGCACTTGGGCCATCCTCCACTGCACTCCCTGGCCACAGCAGAGAGCTGGCCTGGAAGAGGGGCAACCGGGACAGAATCTGGCGCCCCGACAGGGACTAGAACCCGGTGTGCCGGCGCCGCAGACAGAGGATGAGCCTAGTGAGCCGTGGCGCCGGCTGACAGATCATTCTTCTGCAGATAACAATGGAAAACTCTGGAACATTTCAGAAGACAAACTGCATGAAATCACTGAAAAAAGAAAGACTTGGAAGAAAGGCCACAGGAGGAGTTTTTATGGCTTTTCCCAGAGTGTTGGACACAGGTCTGCATTGTGCAAGATGCATAAAGTGCCTACAGGAAACCGCTATCTTTCTGGCTGGGAGAACTGGGGACAGAATTCAGCATAACCATAGCTGCCGGAAAGAACCAGAAGGGGTATCCCTGAACAGAGTGGGTCAGAGGGAGGCAGTTCCAAATTCCACATGTCAACTCTGCCCGAACCTCTAGCTGACTTGTGAATCAAAAAGTTCTAGCCAGTACCAAACAGACTATCACCCACCAACGTTTCCATAGCAATCGTCTCTCATTTTCACTGTGATTCTTCCTAACAGTCACCAAGCCAGAGAATATAGAGCTGCTGTTTTGCCCTGGAAGCCAGACAGGCCAGCAAATTGGGTAAGATGGCTGGGTCAGCTGTCTTTGGATGGATCCCAAACACGACATTCCTTTCCAGGCCTGAGAACCTCCGCACGCTGTCCAGCACAATGTGGTCACCCAAGATGTCATACGCATTGCTGAGCTGCACAATCCTTTTCTTCCTCATTGCTCTCAAGAGCTCATACTCATAATACTCCACTTCACTTTGGGTGCTGACAAGCACAGCAACATCTCTGGGAGAGTAGCCCCTTTCAAAGAGACCCCGACAGGTATCTGTCACATACGTTACTACTTGATCCCGAGTCAAGTCTTTCTTAATTTTCAAGGTTCCCTGAACACCTCGAACCCATTCCACTTCAGGAAGCATCTCTAGGGACATTGAGGGGATGTTGGGTGGGGGCTTTCTTCTGATCTCGTGCAGTTTGTCTCGCAGGTAGTAGGCTATTTTATCGGCATTGCGCACTACTCTAGTGAGTTCTTCTCTTGGATACTGGGCCGAGAGAAGGGGAAGGCCACTGCAGTCCAAGTGGCTGGTCTGGAAGTAGTCCAGAAAGATCCAGAGAATTCCTGGGTGATCCTTTTCTCGCTGAGTGATGGCTTTTGCCTTGTTATACCAGTCCCCGTTTTCGGTGCGGAAGTTCTGAGCTTCATCAATGATAATGTGTTGAATATTTTCAAAGTCCTCTTTCATGAAGGCTTTCCGGGTCGCTGCTTGGCAGATATTTTTCTTACTGTAAAAATTCAAATGACAGGGTCAGGTGTTTGGCCTGGAAGTTAAGACACTGGTTAAGATGCTTGTGCCTCATATGGGTGTGCCTGGATTTGATTCTCACTTCTGGCTCCCAATTGTAGCTTCCCAGCAATGGAGACTCTGGGAGGCAGCAGGCGGTGGCTCAGGTAACTGGATCACCTGACACCCACATGGGAGACCTGGATTGAATTCTCAGCTCCTCAGGCATCTGGGAAGAGAATCAGAGGACGGGTTCTCTCTCTCTCTCTCTCTCTCTCTCTCTCTCTCTCTCTCTCTCTCTTTCTCTGTGTGTGTGTCTGTCTCAAAGAAATTAAAATGACACACTCAGGTTTTCCCTAAATAAAAGGATAAAATTACTCCACCCTGATCCCCTGAACACGGTACCTTTGTCACAGATCCTGTTACCATCTGATTCCCAAGGAACAAGGTGACTTAGCAGAAAAAAATTAAGCCCAAATTAAATAACACACACAGACTTACGATCCAGCCCCTTACCTGATAAAGTCCTGTAGAGGCTTGTTTTCACAAATATAGAGAATTCTGTTTGCCTCACAGTGAAACATATTCCTGATCTTCTCCATGATCTTCACGGCCATGATCGTCTTCCCTGAGCCAGGTAAGCCATGCACAAACAATTCTCTGCTCTTGCACAGGTTTTTCGAGAATATCTCATACTGTTGTAACGTGAGCAGATTTAGAATCTCACAGCCGAGCTGGTCACTTAGGAAAGATCTGAAGCCCAGCAGGACCACCGCAAGCGACTGCAGAAAAGCGTCCATGTGTAGGGTGTTTGCAAAGCTGTAGGACAAGGGGTAGTCTATCGGAAAGGCTGACCCCTGCAGGGGCTCGACATGGGTCTTGGTACTCAGGCAGAGGACCCTGGTCTTGACGCACACCTTCTTTGTATAGCCCCCCATATTCACCAGCTTCTGCTTCAAAGTCAAGGCAGTGTTAGTGCAATAGCGCTGCCCGTCCACATCCTGCTCCCTGAGAATGGTGTGGAGGATGGGGGGGCTGTGCTCTGCTATCAGCAGAGCTTCGCAGATGACGCCCTGCTTGGCAGGCAAGTTCAGGTCCACTGCCCAGCTTCTGGAAAGGATCAGAATTCCTCGGGAGAAAGGACGCATCTCCTTACTCAGTAACTCCTCCAGCCCCTCATGCTCTGAGCACAGCTCCTTCCAGAGGGATTCAGGAGTGTACTGCAGGTGTCCTAGTGGCACTAGACATGGAAAAATTAAGACAAACTTTTTTAAATATCATTCTTATTTTGTACAAATCATATTCTATTTATAAGGGAGAGTAAGGCCCCCATAATAAAATAATTCCTTCTGGTGTATCTGTTTAAGCCATACCCTAACAAATCTGGAAAACTGAGTGATGTCGCCCCTCTACTATCTCATGGAAAGTAGAATGTGCCAACTAAAATGAGAATTTTTTTAGCTTAAGAAATTGAGAACCATGTATTTAATTGCACTTCTGTCTCAGAGTCTTATTATGGAACATTTAAAACGCCTTCTTATAAGCTAATGACTGCAAAGATCTTGAGTAAGTAAAGAAACTCTCTAGGTGCCAGCACTGTGGCATAGTGGGTAAAGCCGTCATCTGCAGTGCTGGCATCCCATATGGATGCCGGTTCGAGTCCTGGCTGCTCCACTTCCGATCCAGCTCTCTGCTATGGCCTGGGAAAGCAGTAGAAGATGGCCCAAGTCTTTGGGCCCCTGCACCCATGTGGGAGACCTGGAAGAGCCTCCTGGCTCCTGACTTCGGATCGGTGCAGCTCCAGCCATTGCTGCCGATTGGGGAATGAACCGGCGGATGGAAGACCTCTCTCTCTCCCTCCCTCTCTCTCTCTCTCTCTGCCTCTCCTTCTCTCTCAGTGTGACTCTGACTTTCAAATAAAGAAATAAATCTTAAAAAAAAAGAAACTCTCTGAAAATGGGTATAAGCCAGGCCCAAATATTAGTTACTTGACTGTTGATAAATGTTTAGACATACAGAAGACACATGCATACCATATTCTACTGTCAGGTCTCATATTTCATGTGCTCATTGTGTGAGGTTAAATATTTCCCTCCTCTAGAAATCTAGATTTCCATTTTCAAGTAGGAACTCCCATACAAAACCTGGCTAAAAAAAATGTTTGGGTAGAGGGGAGAAGGGTTGCCAAACATTGTCTAAGGTCTTGAATTACTGTTGTCTGCTACCCTTGGTACACTGCTGACTCATCTCTAACCTCTTCCAAGAGAAGTTATTCATGGTTTACTCTATGTTTTCATGTTCTACCAGGTGAGCATGTGTTCGTTCCTGTACAGGTAAAATCCCTCCACCCTGAACAGCTGACCAGTCCACCGTGCCCCCATCTGGTCACTTCGTGCTTTGCCTACAGTTAGACTCCATCAGTGGTTTCCAAACCCAGCAGGACATCAGGACCATCTGGGAAGCCTGCTGAGATGCACAAGCCCAGGATTCATCCTTGGCAATGATGTCTTTATAAGGTCTTAGTGGGGGCCTAGACATCTGCATACTTAACAACCCCTCACTGGGTTGTTAAGCTAGATGATTTTTTAAGGGCACCTGAAACTCATCCCCAAGTGCTTTGCAGCCCTGTCACTTTTATATATCTGGATTTACAGCATTGTAGTCTTTCATGGATTTGTTTTGAATCGAATGTATTACATGATCTCCCTTTCTCCTATGTAAAAATTGGCAGTCAGTACCTGGAAATAAATGTTGTTGGAGATCTTCTTTGTGTTCCAGACCTTTGCTGGAATATACTGGTTTACAAAGTGGAGGCCCACTGGACAGACTCAGCTGGGATTCAAAATCTTCGGTCAGCTCTGGAAAAAAAATAAAAGTCTTACCCTGTATGATTTCATTCCTCACCACTGGAGTAGACCTTCAAAGCAGTGTCTAAATTTCATTTAACACAATGCAATTCAGATAACGAAGTCAACTACTTCACCTGTTCTTGACTCCTTGGCAGGATTGTCAAAGCTCCATCTTTAAAGAACACTGCTTTTGAATTAAAAAAAATTTTTTTTATTTGAAAGAGCAACAAAGAAGAGGGAAGGAGAGAAAAAAACAAGAGAGACAGATTTTCCATCTAATGGTTCACTCTCAAAGGCCTGCTGCTGCCAGGGCTGGACTAGCCTGAAGTCAGGAGCCAGGAACTCCATGTGGGTGACTGTGACCCAAGAACTTGAGCCATCATCGGCGCCTCCCAGGAAGCTCAACTGGAAGCAGAGGAGCCAGGACTCCAGTACTCAGATGTGGAATGTAGACGGCTGGCAGCTTAACCTGCTGCACCGCAATGCCTGCCCCTGCTTTTGAATCTTGAATCATGTTTTCCCCCATTCAGGATAATACTCTCTCTTCTATATCAGAATAGCTCTTTGCTTGCATTAATATAAAGCAAAGACTCTCTTAAAATTATAATCATTGTGTGTTTTAGATCCTGCACCTTCATAACCTCAACCAAAGCTAACCTCACCCAACACTGGCTCTAGTCCCCTGGAGATGGTCTCACACTAAACCAAGGTACAGCGTAACAGCTATTATGAAGTTCTAGCAAATTCCAATGAAAGAATTATAAATAATACATAGTTAAATCAGGAATCCATTTCCAAGTTTTTTTTTTACTTCTTTTGAGGGAAATCACCATTTGCAAAACATATTGTTGGGGCCAGCACTGTGGCATAGTGGGTAGGGCTGCTGCCTGCAGTGCTGGCATCCCAGATGGGCACCAGTTAGGGTCCCAGCTGCTTCACTTCTGATCCAGTTCTCTGATGTGGCCTGGGAAAGCAGTAGAAGATGGCCCAAGTCCTTGGGCCTCTGCACCTGCATGGGAGACCCAGAAGAAGCTCCTGGCTCCTGGCTTCGGATTGGCACAGCTCCGGCCATTGCGGCCAACTGGGGAGTGAACCAGTGGATGGAAGACCTCTCTCTCTCTCTCTTTGTCTCTCTTCTCTCTGTGTAACTCTGACTTTCAAGTAAATAAATAAATAAATCTTTAAAAAATATACATTGTTGGCTTTTTCTCCACCAGCAAAACTTTCTAATATATGAAAACCCTGGGGCCAGCACCGTGGCTCAATAGGCTAATCCTCTGCCTTGCAGCGCCGGCACACCGGGTTCTAGTCCCGGTCGGGGTGCCAGATTCTGTCCTGGTTGCCCCTCTTCCAGGCCAGCTCTCTCGCTATGGCCCAGGAGTGCAGTGGAGGATGGCCCAAGTCCTTGGGCCCTGCACCCACATGGGAGACCAGGAAAAGCACCTGGCTCCTGCCTTCGGATCAGTGTGCTGTGCTGGCCGCAGCGCACCGGCCACGGCGGCCATTGGAGGGTGAACCAACAGCAAAAGGAAGACCTTTCTCTCTGTCTCTCTCTTTCTCACTGTCCACTCTGCCTGTCAAAAATAAAAAAAGAAAAAGAAAAGAAAAGAAAACCCTGGAGATTAGAGGAAGCGAATTTCAGAAGGTATGAAGAACTCAGTTATGGGATGAAGGACAGGGAGGGAGGAGTTTGCTCCTTCTTACTTGCTAATGGGTCTGGGTCCATTGTCATCTCCACCCACTCCTCGGTTGTCAGCTTGCACACCTGCTTCTCCTTCACCATCCAAGAAATGGGAGCTTCTGCAAACACTGCACAGCAGAATGGCTTCACTCTGATCACACAGAAGTAACTGTACAACTCTCCCTCGAGAAACACATCTTGGATTTTTGTCTCATAGCCCACGTGGGCTTTGGAAGAGCAGAAATGGAAAATGGGCAACTTGGAGATTGCTGTGGCTATGACTCTTTCTAAAGAGTCACGATTAACATTTTCCTTTACACACCCCAGGACTTTCTTAGTTTTATCTTCCACTCCAAGGAAAAGATAGCCTCCCTCACCATTTGCAAATGCAGAGATGTACTTTGGAATAGTTTCTTTCACATATTTTTCGATGTTTTTTGTACTGAATTGTTTGAACTCTACCAAATGGGACTCAGGAAGATGCAGGATTTCACCATGTTCAAGCCTGTCTCTTTGGAATATATGAAAAGCAAGATCAGATTCAGAGATGTTGTGACATACAGCTGTGAGAATTTTACGGGGTGGAGCTCCTTCGTTAACCGGCCGACGTTCCGCAGCTCTTTTCTTGGTCTTCAGGAACTTGAAGGCTTCTGTTGAATTCATGAGAAGCGCAGAGGTGCCAGATCTACAGTACAGAAAAGAACTCGAGCTGCAAATGCGGGGCTTTGTGGAGCTGTCTTCAGGGAAAGGCTCCCTGCTCCATGATTTTACAAAAATGTAAAAGCACCTCCCTTGTTGCTTGGTCTCAAAGAAAGTATGCAAATCTGAAGACTGAATAAGTTCTCTCCAAGACGCTTCCAAATCCAGTCCCGGCTCCACAGGATGGTCATCCTTGTTGGCCATTTCTAAGCGGATCACTCCTCCTCCTGAGTTTAATAACGCGCATGCAGCCTGTGCGACTTTCTCCCTCTCTTCGTTCTTCTGAGTTTTCTGCATCTTTTTTCTGTTGTCTTCACCAAGAGTCACTACTCCTACATCGATGACCAAGTCTGAGTAGGATAATTCTATCACCAAAGATGAATTATGTTCCTGCATGTTCATTCTGCAAGCGAAACCATTAGAACATATATCTCACTTTGATGATTACATAGATTGCCTGGTACACAAAATACATTCGTCAGTTTATTAAAACATATTTACTGAGGGGTGACTATGTGATACAGCAATTAAGCCATCACTTGGGACCCTGCATCCCGTATCAGAGATCCTGTGTTTGAGTCCCAGTTCCCCTCTGATGCTCAGCTTCCTGTTGATGTGCACCTGGGAGGCAGCAAGTAACGGCTCAAAAGTATTTGGATCCCTGCCACCCACCGGGGAAACCCAGATTGAGTTCCTGGTTCCTGGTTTGGTCTGGTCCAGCCCTAGGAGGTGAACCAGTAGATGAGAGAATTCTGTCTCTGTCTCTCAAATAAGTAATAATAAAATTTAAAAATACATTTATCAAGTTCTCCCATGGGGACTGGACATTCAGTTCAAGGATGGGCATAACAACCCTTATCTCCCAGAGCTTACAGAGGGAAAAGAAATGTGATTGAATAGATAATTGCAATAAAGTGTGGTGAGCAGCCTGAAAGGGAAAGCGTCTAATATCAACAATCAACCCGATATGAAGAGGGAAGGTTTTCTGGAGGGAAGTGCATTTAAGCCAAGATTCAACTTGGCAATGAAAAGGAGTCAGAGGTTATGAGAAGGACTTAAAGCATTACAACAATGTGTGGGGAAACCTGAAATCAACGAAGAAAATAGTGTAATAAAGGAAAGAGAGTGTTCAATCTGCCCAGAATTTAAGCTTGATAGGGAATGGCGGTGAGAAGAGAAATGGTGCAAGAGAAGGCAAGAGAGTTAGAAAAGAAAAACTGCTTTCAACAGTGGAAAGTCAAGGATTTTTAAAAACTAGTTAATTTTATTTGAAAGAGAGACAGATAGCAAGAAAGACACATAACAATCTCCCATCTGCTTGTTCACTCCCCAAATTCTCACAACAACCAGGGCTGTGCCAGCCAGAAGCCAGGAGCCAAGAACTCCATATGGGTCTTCCATATGGGTGACAGGGACCTGAGTACTTGAGCCATCACCTGCTGCCTCCAAGGTTGCACATCAACAGGAAGCTAGATTGGGAAGCACAGCCAGGACTCGAACCCCGGTATTCTGATATGACATGTGAACTCCCCAGGCAGCATAGCAAGAGACACATAAAGATCTTGCATCTGCTGGTTCACTCCCCAAATTCTCACAACCACCAGGGCTGTGCCAGCCATAAACTGGGAGCCAAGAACTCCATCTAGGTCTTCCACTTGGGTGGCAGGGGTCCATTTTTGGCTGCCTCCCCAGGCACACTAACAGAGAGCAGGATTGGAAGTGGAGCAGCCAGAACTTAAACTGGCACCATTTGGGATACTGGTGTTGCAGGCAGCAGCTCAACCCACAGGACCACGTTGGCCCCTCCCCTGGACTATTTTGTTGTTCCAAGATTTTATTTGTTTATTTAAAAGAGTTACAGAGAGGCAGAGGCAGAGAGACAGAGAGAGAGAGAGCTCTTCCATCCACTGGCCCACTCCCCAGATGGCCGGAGCTCTGCCGATCCAAAGCCAGGAGCCAGGAGCCTCCTCCTAAGTCTCCCATGTGGGTGCAGGGCCCAAGGACCTGGCATCCTCCACTGCCCTCCCAGGCCATAGCAGAGAGCCGGATCGGAAGTGGAGCAGCCGAGAAACGAACTGGCGCCCATATGGGATGCCGGCACTCCAGGCGGCGACTTTACCCACTACACCACAGCGCCGGCCCCTCCGCTGGACATTTATAGGCTTTGAGCTAAGCCGCCATTTGTCATCCCAGCATCCCACAGCACAACACTAGTTCCCTGATAATGCTCCTAAGAAAGCAGTGAAAGATCCCAAATACTTGGACCAACTCTGCCACTCATAATGGGGCATAAGGGTGGAGTTCCTGGTTCCTGACTTCCGCCTGACTCAGTCTTGGCTGTTGTGCTGTTGTGGGCCTTCGGGGGAGTGAACCAGCGGATGGAAGATCTCTGTCTCTCTGCCTTTCAAATAAGTAAAAATAAACAAGTAAAAAATAACTTACAAAAATAAATTTCATGGTGCCAGTGCTGTGGCATAGTAGGCTAAGCCTCTGCCTGAGGCACCAGCGTCCCATATGGGCACTGGTTTATATCCAGCTGCTCTACTGCTGATCCAGCTCCCTGCTGATGGCCTGGGAAAGCAGTGGAGGATGGCCCAAGTGCTTGGGCCCCTGCACCCTGTGGGGGAACTGCAAGAAGATCCTGGATTCAGATTGGCCCAGCTACAGCCGTTGCAGCCATCTGGGGAGCGAGAACCAGCGGGTTGAAGACCTTTCTCTCTGTCTCTTCCTCTCTCTGTCTGTAACTCTACCTCTCAAACAATAAATAAATAAATCTTAAAAATTTTTCAAAAACTAGGCAGAGAAAAGTCATATGTAAAGTATCACTAGAGGGAACACTTGAACTGATCAAAAAAATCGTTAGATCCAGGAAAGAGGTGCTCTCAAGCAAGATGGAAAAATTACAAATCATGGTGGAAGCGGAGGCTGCCGATATCAAAACCTTAAACCTTCAACCTGACAAATGATATCATATTATTCCTGGATATGTATATGTAAAATGTCTCTGTGTGAGAAAAATTAGTCTTAAAGATATAAAGTAAATTTAGGATCTTGGTTGCCTCTAAGAAATGGAGAAAACTGGAAATGAGAATGGAAGGCAAAGAGAACTTCAAATTGACCTTAAGTACTTTATTTTTTGAGTTTAAGAAAGGCTTGAGATACTATGGCAAAAAGCTAACAGTTGTCAGTTTGGGGTAATGGTATAACAAAATTTTAAAATATGCGCACACACACACGCACAAGTTAGGTTATCCCAGAATACAAGATTATCACACAAAAAGCCACATTAACTTATATATTAATTGTTAATAAAATATACAACTTACACAAAATGCCATATGCACAACTAATAGAAAGTCACTACTACTTCAGTAAATACAAAAATATTAACAAAGTATTCCAGAGAAGCTTTTTTTTTTTTTTTTTGGACAGGCAGAGTTAGTGAGAGAGACAGAGAGAAAGGTCTTCCGTTGGTTCACCCCCCAAATGGTTGCTATGGCCGGCGCGCTGGGCCGATCTGAAGCCAGGAGCCAGGTGCTTCTCCTGGTCTCCCATGGGGTGCAGGGCCCAAGGACTTGGGCCATCCTCCACTGCACTCCCGGGCCCCAGCAGAGAGCTGGCCTGGAAGAGGAGTGACCGGGACAGAACCCGGTGCCCCGACCGGGACTAGAACCCCCAGGTGCTGGCACGGCAGGCGGAGGATTAGCCTAGTGAGAGGCGGCGCCCAGTGAGAGGTGGCGCTGGCCCCGGGAAGCATTTTTTAAGAATAATAGCTGCAGAGAATTATCTTGAGGAAGCACAGAGGCATCAGTCTCAAGATACACACACTTATGACACACGTCTCTTGCACACTCTATACACACACCTCAGGTAAGCCCTTGTACACACGCCACACGCACACGACTCACACACATTACACCCGTCAGGTACTCACGCGAGCCCGCCTGCGCCGGCGTGCTGGCACACTCCCGCGCTCCCGCCCTCCGCGCTGAGCCTGCGCCTGCGCGCCTGGCTCCCGGCCGGGCTCCCGCGCAGCTTTGCCGCTGGCTCCCAGACCGTGCCATACAAGGGAACAGTGGACTAGGGAAGTGGGGTTCTGCGCCTGCCGCGGGGGTCTGACAGACGCAGCTCCCGGAGAGCGCCGCAGCCCGAGGAGACCTGTGTTCGGGCCACCTGCCCTAGGCTTCCTGGCCTAGACGCTCCTCCAAGCGGCTGGCTCCTGCTGCTCGGTATGAACCCAGATTTACCTCTCCCTTCGATAAAGCCCTCATTCTCTATGCACCTTTCTCACTAAATAAAAGCTTAAAATGTACCATACTGCCTTGTTTATCTGTGCCGGTATTTAGAATTCTCTAAATATTAGGCAAGAACCTCTTGGGCTTATTAATATTGGGGATTTATTAATAAGCATATGGTGATATCGTATGGCACCCCAAATTCCGGTAGCAATTGTGGCACCCCAGATGGCGCTTCAGGGGAACTTTAAGAGGCCACATTTTTTTTAATAGATTTTAGGGGGTCATTTCTGATATCACCTCTAGAGATCAACCAATTGGGTACCTGATAAAGAATTTCACAGCCTCCCCTTACCACCAAGGCTCTGGCACCAGCCCTGCCGGCTCTGCAGGCTGCTCCCCGGAGATCTGATAACCCTCCACACCTCCGAAAGCAGCCACATCTGGGAGAGTCTGTAGTCACAGGAGAGTTTTCATGCTAGCGTTCTGTGGTCGCTCTGATTTGAGACCATCCTGTGTGTTGAATAGGCCTTCTCCAGATAAAGTGTCCTTACCTTGGGAATTCAGTGATTCCACAGGGTTGGGTGCTGCAAAGAAGAGACCTCGTCTGTTGGGCGGCGGGCAGCGCGTCTGAGGAGGGTAGGACCCTTCAAAAGAAGAACAAGCACTGCAGGGAAGCCAGTCAGGGAACACGTGTCCAGATTTTGGCGCCTTTGAAAGCGAAACTGCCTTTTATTTATTTATTTTTTTAGTTTCAGTTTCTCAGGCGACGAAGGATATTCTACTTCCTTTATGCCTGCCATTCTGACCTCAGATTTATTAAAGAGCTCTTTCCTGTTTAACAATAGGAATTTATCACTTAGAATGAAACACTAGCTGGTGGTTATCGGAAGAAACACTTTAATACCCTGGAGGAAAATACTAAAAAATTATTTTCAGGTACATAATAAAGTGCTTTTGAGGATTACCCTCCCTCTTTCTCTCTCTGCCTCTCCTTCTCTGTAATCCTGCCTTTCAAATAAATAAATAAGTCTCAAGAAAAAAAAAAGGATTGCCTCTGGGGAATGGAATTGGGAAAGAAGAAGATGGAGGGAGAGGGAGTGAATTTTATTTTATATGTAATAAGGCTGAGGTACTCAATATTTTTGTCAATGAACAGGGGAGGAAGAGGGAGAAAAGAAACAAAGCGAGAGCCAGCCCTGGGTTTGAGCAGTTTGAGCAGTGTGCCTTGTTAACGTTCTCAATTAGCTTGGAGCCGCCACCCCCCTCAGTGGTGGCTGAACTCCCGTTCCCCAGTGCGACCGCTGGAACTGTGGGTAAGGCGGGGCTTTCTGTGTTTACTCCCTTGCCCCGCTCCCTCCCTCACACCTGTCACACAGATCTCGGTTCCCTGGAGCTCGTGTTTGCTTTCTTGTTCAGTTTCTTTTCTAGGTTGCTGGAATTATTATATCCCGGATTTAGCAATCATTTTTAGCTATGAGAAAAAGGTGTCATGCCTTTCCCTGCCTCTCCTTTTTCTGTGTAACTCTGACTCTCAAATAAATACATAAATCTTTTAAAAAAAAGATTTATGTATTTATTTTAAAGAGTTGCAGAGAGGGAGAGGTCTTCCATCTGCTGGTTCACTCCCCAAATGGCCAGAGCTGCGCTGATCCGAAGCCAGGAGCCAGGCTCTCCTCTTTTGGGTCTCCCACACTGGTGCAGGGGTTCAAGGACTTGAGCCATCTTCTACTGCTTTCCCAGGCCATCGTAGAGAGCTGGATCAGAAGTGGAACAACCGGAACTCAAACCAGCACCCATATGGGTTGCTGGCACTGCAGGCACGGCTTTCCCTAGGCCACAGCAC
Organism: Oryctolagus cuniculus; assembly: GCF_964237555.1. Lineage (NCBI taxonomy): Eukaryota > Metazoa > Chordata > Mammalia > Lagomorpha > Leporidae > Oryctolagus > Oryctolagus cuniculus. Next base: position 39,082,406 of record NC_091448.1, on the reverse strand, counting down.
TGGCCCCATAGATTCTTACATATATATGAGAATTCCCACAAAACAATAAAGACCTCAAGACGAAGCCTGAATGTTGGAAATGAGCAATTAGTCTAGTGGTTAAGAAACCCACATCCCACCTCAAAGTGCCTGAGTTTGAGTCCCAGCTCCAACTTCTAATTCAGGGTCTGCTAATCCAGGCCCTGGGAGACAACAGGTTATAGCTCGAGCAGTTGAGTTTGTGCTACCCACATGGGAGACTTGGATTGCGTTCCTGGCTCCTGGCTATGGCCTTGCCAGCCCTGACCATTTGGGCATTCTGGGTATTTGAGGTATGAGCCAATGGGTGGGTTCTCTCTGTCTGTCTCTGCCTCTGTCTTTCCTGCCTCTCAAATAAAAACAAAGCACCCTGAATGCTTGTGTAGGAGGTTGAACAAAGAATTGCAATTATTGGAAAATAATTTTCTTTGGAGGAAAAAGAAAATAAGAATTATTTTAGCAGGGTCTGTGTGTATAGAATGCCATTGGCTGTAACTTCTGTCAAAGAATGTTTCTTTTCCTGGTCCAGAGGGGACATCTTTCACATGGGAGTTTTCAATCTTGTGTTTTCAGGAAGAAAAAAAGGAGATTAGAATTGTATCTGCTGTTTTTCCGTGCCTTTAGCTCAAAATAATCCTTGTGCCCAAGTGGCATGATGGGAGAAGGCCTATTCTGCCATCCTTCAGGACCTCTGGGCAGGCAGAGGTTTGTTTTTCAGGATTCTGTACCTGGCAGTCGCCACTCCTAGAGGGGGGTACATCCTCCCATGCCAGCTTCTCAGTGACCTATGGGGAAATGAGGGAAGGAGGCCTAATTGTGTTACTGCTGCTAAGTCCCCTCAAATGTCTCTACTCTACCTTCTCCCCATATTTCAAGAATCCTGATGAAGAGCTTTTTTGTCTTTTGCTTGCTCATCACCCTCTTCCTCTCTATAGATGTGAATTCAGCTTGCACCAAGAAGCCACTGGGAACACGGGGGATCACCCCTCCGATTGAGAACCCCCCACCCTGGGCTGCAGCGTGGGAAATGTCTCCCCTGCCATCCAGGAGGCTGCAGAGCGGGATGGGGCCAGAACAATCAACCCAAACAGGATGCACACTGCAGTGCACGCTGAGATCACAACTCTGCTGAAACATATCTGCCAGTGGCTGACTCTGGAAATGAGTGAGCAAAAATGAAAACAGCTGTGGCACGGTGGTAAGAATAGGGACGAGGTTTCTCTTGCGGTTCTCAGTTTTTTAACTGAGAATGTCATTATACAGATCTTATATAATGTCAACACACAGACCTTGTAGTGAAAGGTATGCTGCTACATTTTCTCAGTGTAGAAAATGCTTTTCTCTGAACATTTCCTGTAGGTGAATCATTTGAGTGATCATATGATCTGTAGAAAAATTTTAGAAGCTGAGAATAACCAAGTTGATTAATCTCATAAATATTCTAAGGGCATCCAATCCTAGTTTCAACATAAAATCAAGTAAATTACTGTCAATATGAAGATTCTTGCCTTTAATGCTGTTGTACGGGAGACAAAATAGAAGCTAACATAGACTTTGGAGTCAGATTTGGGTTCAGATCCTGGGTAAGGTATTGATCTGTTAAGTTGCAGCTTCCTCAGCTGTAAATTAGAGATAACAAGGGCCAAAATTTCCTGAGAGCTGTGCACATGTCAAGGCTTAATGTGGTATTTAGTTCAGTCCTCATCTTTATCTTAAGGCACAGCTATACGGTTTTTTCCTCTGTTTTACAGATGAGAAAACTGAGTCCTAAAGGGGTAAAGTAACTTGCCCAAAGTCATACAGCCAATGGAGAACAGGACTGGAACTCAAGGCCAGAGTCTGCCTCCAGAACGCGAGCTCTTACCACCGCCTTGTCCTGCCTTACCCACGGCTGCTGTATGGAATTCAAAGGGTATCTGGAAGAGTGAAAGATATATTTCAAACAATTCTCACAGTATCTTACATGTAGTAAGCATGTAATATATGTTAGCTATCATTATATGTATCGGAGGAGTCAGGAGTGGGCTGTAGAGGTATTCTGAGACATTAGCCATTGATGGGTGGGATATATCTGTCCTGTCTGGCTGGTGAAGAAGGGAGCACCTGCCCCCATCAGTTTCTCCCTCTTGGCCACGTGCTTCTTCCCAACTATACAGCTAGGCAAAGAAGAGAGCATTCCCTGATTAAAATGGGGAGAAGGACTCTAACAGCAGCCAGCCTGCAATAATTCTGATGTAATAATTCAGCTGAGGCACAGAGGGCTATGTTGGAGTGCCGGTTTGAGTCCTAGCTATTCCTGATTCAGACCCAGCTCTCTATTAATGTGCCTGGGAAACCAGCAGAGAATGGCCCAAGTACTTGGGTCCCTGCCACCCATGTAGTAAATTATAATAAGAGAAAGTACATGATGAACCTTTTTTTTAAAGTGTTATTTATTTATTTATTTATTTGAGAGGTAGAGTTACAGACAGTGAGAGGGAGAAACAGAGAGAAAGATCATCTGTCCGTTGGTTCACTTCCCAAATGGCCACAAAGGCTAGAGCTGCGCCAATCCAAAGCCAGGAGCCAGGAGCTTCTTCCCAGTTTCCCATGTGGGTGCAGGGCCCCAAGGACTTGGGCCATCTTCTGCTTTCTCAGGCCACAGCAAAGAGCTGGATTGGAAGAGGAGCAGCTGGGACTAGAACCAGTGCCCACATGGGATGCCAGCGCTGCAGGCGGAGGATTAACCTACTGTACCATAGCGCTGGCCCTGACCCTGTCTTAATTCTTCATTTATCATTTGCATTTTGGGCTGAGATAAAAAAGGAACACAATTGAGAATCCCGGTTATTTCAAAATCATGTTTGCCTTCTGTCAGCTGAGGGTACTGAGTGATGCAGTTGAAGGTCCTTGCTTGCCCTTGTGGATAGGGTAGGTTCAGAGGGAAAACACTGTCCCTGGGTTTCCAAATGCCCATTTCTTTTGGCAACCAGCAAGATCTACTCTGATATAATACATGCTTTTCTTTTTTAAGATTTATTTATTTGAAAGTCTGTGTTACACACAGAGAGAAGGAGAGGCCAAGGGAGAGGTCTTCCATCTGCTGGTTCACTCCCCAGTTAGCTGCAGTGGCTGGAACTGTGCCAATCTGAAGCCAGGATCTGGAGCTTCTTCCAGGTTTCCCACATGGGTGCAGGGGTCCAAGGACTTGGGCCATCTTCCACTGCTTTCCCAGGTCACAGCAGAGAGCTGGAGCATTCGGAACTCGAACTGGTGTCCATATGGGATGCCAGCAGCGCAGGCAGCGGCCTTACCTGCTACACCACAGCGCCGGCTCCTCACACATGCATTTGTAGGAGGTTTTAAAGGAAGGCAGGCTGGGAACACACTTCTACTAAATCACTGCACGGTTGCAGTGGGAGAAGCTGGAATGCAGCAGCCTTAGAGGGGATCAAGCAGTTCATGTCGGGACAGCCTGGCCTTGGACAGGTCAGGAATACCACCAAGGTCTGGTGCTGAGCTTTGTTTATCAAGGAATCCAGATCATTCCAGAGTGATCAGAGGCTCTGTGCGGACTGACAGGTGCCAATATAAATTAGTGAGCTGTTTTCTCTCTGAGATGAGAGTTTGACAGAGGAACCCGATGGTGGCAGACTTGCTTCTGCTTGTTTACTCTGGCTCCTCCAAGAGCCTCTGCAGAGCTTTTTCAAAGCATTTATGAATTCTCAGAGTTGGAGTTACTGGATCAAGGACTCTATTTAAGTGTTATGTTTAACCAGCATGGCTACTTCCTGGATATGTGACCTTGAGAACTTTATATTCTCTTGTGTCAGTTTTATCATCTATAAAATGGGGACAATGCTGGAGATAATGGAGTGTTGAGCACATAGTAGCCAGTTGTAGCAAAACTTTTTTTGAAAGTTTTTCTTTTTTTTTTTAAGCCAAAGTTACAAAGACAGAGTGGAGGTGGGGGGAGGGGGTATAGAAAGAAAGGAGAGAGAGAGTGCTTTCATCTGCTGGTTCACTCCCCAAATGGCCACAATGGCCAGAGCTGTGCCGATCTGAAGCCAGGAGCATGGAGCTACTTCCAGGTCTCCCACATGGGTGAAGGGGCCCAAGCACTTGAGCCATCTTCTGCTGCTTTTCCAGATACATTAGCAGGGGTCTGGATCGGAAGTGGAGGAGCTAGGACTTGACCCACCGCCCATATGGGATGCCAGCATTGCAGGTAGAGGCTTAACCTGCTAAGCCACAACACCAGCCCCGCAAAATCTTTTTTTATATATATATATTTATGTATGTATTTATTTGAAAGGCAGAAGGACGATGGGGGAGAAAGAGATCTTTGGGGCCATCGCTGTGGCATAGCAGGTAAAGCTACTGCCTGCAGTGCCGGCAACCCAAATGGATGCCGGTTCGAGTCCTGGCTGTTCCACTTCCGATCCAGCTCTCTGCTATGGCCTGGGAAAACAGTAGAAGATGACACAAGTGCTTGGGCCCCAGAAGAAGCTCCTGGCTCCTGGCTTCAGATTGGCACAGCTCTGGCCATTGCAGCATCTGGGGATTGAACCAGTAGATGGAACCTCTCTCTCTCTCTCTCTTTCTCTCTGCCTCTGCCTTTCAAACAAAAATAAATAAATCTTTTTTTTTTTTTTTACAGGCAGAGTGGACAGTGAGAGAGAGAGACAGAGAGAAAGGTCTTCCTTTGCCGTTGGTTCACCCTCCAATGGCCGCCGCGGCCAGCGCGCTGCGGCCGGCGCACCGCGCTGATCCGATGGCAGGAGCCAGGAGCCAGGTGCTTTTCCTGGTCTCCCATGGGGTGCAGGGCCCAAGCACCTGGGCCATCCTCCACTGCACTCCCTGGCCACAGCAGAGAGCTGGCCTAGAAGAGGGGCAACCGGGACAGAATCCGGCGCCCCAACCGGGACTAGAACCCGGTGTGCCGGCGCCGCTAGGCGGAGGATTAGCCTAGTGAGCCGCGGCGCCGGCCAATAAATAAATCTTAAAAAAAAAAGAGAGAGAGATCTTCCATTTGTTGGTTTACTCCCTAAATGGCCACAATTTTGGGGGCTGGGCCAGGTAGAAGCCAGGAGACTGGAACTCCATCCAGGTCTCCCACATGGGTGGCAGGAACACAATAACTTGAGCCATCACCCACTAATTTCCCAGGCTCATTGGCAGAAAGCTGGTTTGGAAGCAGAAAATCCAGGACTGGACGGCAGTGTTGCAAGTGGCAGCCTAACCTGCTGCTCCACAACCATGGCCCCTGTAGTAAGATGTTAACAGATCACGTGGCATACAGTTATTACACACTCTGTACTTGTTTAAATTGGAAGATTTTTTTTTTTTTTTTGGACAGGCAGAGTGGACAGTGAGAGAGAGAGACAGAGAGAAGGGTCTTCCTTTTTCCGTTGGTTCACCCCCCAAGTAGCCACTATGGCTGGTGCGTTGTGGCCAGCGTGCTGCGCCAATCCAAAGCCAGGAGCCAGGCAGAGAGATAGATGGAAAGAGATCTTCCAGCTGCTGGTTCACTCTCCAGATGCCCTCAACAGCCAGGGATGGGCCAAGCCAAAGTTGAGAGACTGGAGCTCAGTCCTCGTCTCCCACATGGGTTTTGTGGGCTCAAGTACTTGAACCATCATCTGCTGCCTCCTAGGGTGTGCATTAGCTGGAAATTGGATTGGAAGCCAGAGTAGTCAGGACTGAAAGCAAGAACTCCAAGTGTGAGATGCAGACATCTCAAAGGTGACTTAACCTGCTGCCTTTACCTTCTTTTTTAAGAGGAAGTTTGAGAAGCTATCACAGCAAACAACTTTTTTCTTTTTTTTTTTTTAAGTTTAAATGATTGGTTTAATGATGAGATTGTCTTCAGAGGTGTGCAAGGAGAAGAAAAGTAACAAAATGTGGTAATATATTTAGGACTAGCTCCATCAAGAGGATGATCCCATCCTAGTTCTGAAGCGACAAGGAGCCTGAATTGGCCTTAGCCAATCACCAGGAGATGTCTCTGTAGGTAAAGGAATACAGACACTCCCTCAGCTGTGGCCTGGCAGAACCAGATTGAAGGGATAAAAACCGTGATCTTTCTGACATCTAACCCTCTGAGTTTATTCAGAAATAAATTTTATGTTAATACAGTTCAGGGCAGTCTGTTTATGAGAACAGTTAGGAAAAAAAAAAAATACAAACCAGTACAGAATGACTCTGGAATGTAGGCCAAATGGAGGATTTTGCCACACTCCAAAGGAGAAGCAGGACACAGAGTAGAGGGTGAAGAAGTTTTTATACAAAAAAACAGTGTTGGCCGGCGCCGCGGCTCACTAGGCTAATCCTCCACCTTGCAGCTCCAGCACACCGGGTTCTAGTCCCAGTCGGGGTGCCGGATTCTGTCCCAGTTGCCCCTCTTCCAAGCCAGCTCTCTGCTGTGGCCAGGGAGTGCAGTGGAGGATGGCCCAAGTGCTTGGGCCCTGCACCCCATGGGAGACCAGGATAAGTACCTGGCTCCTGCCATTGGATCAGTGTGGTGCGCCGGCCGCAGCGCGTCAGCTGCAGCGGCCATTGGAGGGTGAACCAACGGCAAAGGAAGACCTTTCTCTCTGTCTCTCTCTCTCTCACTGTCCACTCTGCCTGTCAAAAAAAAAAAAAAAAAGTAACAGTGTAAGGTCGCCACAAAACACACTGGGACACTGGAGTTAAGGGAAAGATTTATTGTCAGATAGGGGAAGCCTGACCGGTGGGGGTGGGGGTCGGGGTGTCGGGGAGAGGGCAAGAGAGTAAGGGAAAGATCAGGAGAGAGCACTCTGGAGATCAGAGAGTGTGCTGGAAACAGGTCCTGTTAAACCTTTGCCAGGGTCAGAGAAGCAGGAGCATCGAATCCCATTAGGGTGGGGGTGGAGCTGACACCTGTTGTTGGGCCCTCTGGTCCCCTGGGTTCCAGCAATGGCCACCAGGACTAGAGCCTAGGATGGTGTCCAGGACATAGATCACCCCACAGATAAGATGACACCATTTTACTAGCATTCCCCCTTTTTGGCTAACAACTCTTGTATCTTAGTTATTTCATCAAACCAGTTGTGTTATCCATAATAGTAAGGTTTTGTAGAAAAATTTAGAATTCTAAGTACAACCAGCTTTGTTATTCTTAGTCTCCACCAATTCCAAGTCTCAAATTCAAATCTAATGAGCTATTGTCATAGATCTTTAACTTTGCCTATTGTCTAAAAACAATATAATTGCCTTCATCTTCTTAGTCCTCACTATTACAGTGTTGAAGATGATTCTCCACACTGACCTCTTCGAAATCTCTAAAAGTAGATATTCACTCACTGAATGGAAGCCTTTTCCCTCGCAGATTCTAATTTTATGAAAGCATCAAGTCCATCCAACAAATAGTTACTGAGTACTTGTTATGCGCAAGGCACTGCACTAGGTGCTTGGAGGGAAATCAAGATGTGTAAGTGCCCGTCCTTAAGGAGCTCACAGTCTACAGGAAACAGAAGTATGTACACATCTACTTGAGGACAGGAAGTACATATATGGTAGGCCAAGGATTCAATGGTTCTCCACCCTAGCGGCACATTAGAATCGTCTGGGCAACACTGATGCCTAAACTTTAGCGCAGAGACGCTAATTTAGTTGGTCTCATGGTCTCTTATCTGACCTGAAGCTGTTCTTGTTGTTGATCCACTCCTCAGATGCCAAGGCTTGGCCAGGTTGAAGCAAAGAGTCCAGATCTCCCTTCAGGTCTCCAACATGGGTGGCAGAGACCCAAAATTTGAGCCATCACCTGCTGCCTCCCAGAGTACACATTAGCAAGAAGTCAGATCAGAAGCAGAGGCGGGACTACATTTCAGACACCCAGATGTGGGAGGTGGGTATTCCAAATGGCAGCTTAACCTTGCTGTGCCACGACAGCTCCCCCTAGTCACTGGGAGGTAATTCTAGTTAGTAGCCAGGGGTAAGATCTAGACATGGGTCTTCTAAACTTTATCCTGGTTGAACGGTTTAATCAGATCAAGAACTGACAAAGATGGTTCCAAATTCAGTATTTAAAATAATTATTTAATAATTATTTACTAAGGCCAGCACTGTGGCACAGCTGGTTAATGCCCTGGCCTAAAGCACCAGCATCCCATATGGGCGCCGGTTCTAGTCCCTGCTGCTCCACTTCTGATCCAGCTCTCTGCTATGGCCTGAGAAAGCAGTGGAAGATGGCCCAAGTGCTTGGGCCCCTGCACCCACATGGGAGACCTGGAAGAAGTTCCTGGCTCCTGGCTCCTGGCTTTGGATTGGCACAGCTCTGGCCATTGCGGCCAATTGGGGAGTGAACCATCGGATGGAAGACTCTCTCTCTTTCTCTCTCTCTCTCTCTCTCTGCCTCTCCTCTCTCTGTGTAACTCTGACTTTCAAATAAATAAATAAATCTTTTAAAAAATCAATTACTTTGTCCAAAATTAGATAATGCATGCTTATAGGCTTATGACTAAAATGTAGCATTTCCCTGTCCCTCCCATATATCCCTTATCCTTGTCTACTTTTAACTTATTTTGCAGAACTCACACATCTCCCTAAGTCAGAATGCTAATACACTGGTATATTTTGCTTTATCAAACACTAATTAATTGCTGAACTTTACTTCTTCCTACCCAAAAGTCACCTTAATCCCCCAAGGAAAGGTAAAAAGGAGGAAAAGCTAAATAACTGCAGTGGCATAGGCAGGGGGAAGGTTTTCTGTCCAGTCCCTGTCTAGGACAGCTGCCTCCAGGTTCAGACTGGCCCCTCTGGCAGGCTCAGGCAGTTCAGAGTGGCAGCTCGGAGGATCCTACAAGCCTGCTTGAGGGGCTTTTCTGAAATTGCAACCAAAAGAATGTTTCCACTCTCCCAGATTCAAGCTCCTTGGCATGAATCAAGCACTTTTCTAAAGTTAAAAACAGTCTGGAAATGGGAGTATTTCCCAAGAAACTTAAAAATCGTTATCATGAAAGATTGTATTGGAGAGCACAGGATTGGCTCAGTTGTTTTTGGAGCTAAGAGAAAGGAAACTTTGGTTTCATTTCTAACAAAAGCAGATATAATAAGTTATTACATAGATTTTTGCAAGAACAGAACAATTCTGGCACAATTTGAAATGAGTTTGGAGCATCAAGATATTTTCTAAAACTATAGAGTGGCCCAAGAAGAGCGACTGAGAGTTTAATTTAGAGGACCAGTGGGGGCTTCACTGAGGAGGTGGGCATTTGAACAAAACCTTGATTGGTGGAGTAAGGATTTCAAAGGTGGAAGAAAGCACAGGAAAGGGCTTAAAGCCTGAGAAAAAGGCACAGGCAGAGGCCAGGAACCAGGATTGTGTATTGGCAGTGTAGGTGGTCGAGTTGCCATCCAGGCTTCCTGTGAGCTCTGAGAGTTTGATTATAAAATTAACATCAGCTCATAGGGGGGAGATCAGAGATGTGCAAAGGCCCCTTAAAGACCCAGACGATTTTCCAGGGCAGCAGCAGGGTGCAGATTAGCTGAGTGTATTAACCTAAGTAGAGAATGGGTATGAGCTAAGTATGTCTGTGTGTTTGGGAGCAAATGGGAAGATCAACCTGGAAATTTTAGAAGTCAGGAGAGAAAGGATTTTATCTGAGGCAGTGAATGTCAGACTGTTGCAATATCTATACAATAAAGTTGCAATTATCTCTGAGATAAGCATATTTCCATCACAAGGACTAGATTGGTCAGGTCACCTTTAGCTTTCCAAATTTGCTTTAGCTCATAAACCTTACTGTCTAGTCCTTGTGATGGAAATATCATTTTAGAGATGATTACAATCTTATTTTATAGATTTTACAGTAGTCTAATGTAGCCTGAAGACTCCTTGCATTTGAATTGGAGTCCCAGCAGTTCTTACTGCAAGAGTATGCTCACAGAATTGACTTCCTATGGGACTAGCAAAAGCACCAGCCCACTTGTTATTGCAGTCCGGACTGTATGTTAACAGGGTGGCATTTTCATTCACACACTGGTCTTTTGTGATCTTGCTTCACATAAAATCGCCCCCAAGAGACTGGTCTATACTTGGTATAAAGAAGATACCAAGTTCTGGACCCATAATATCCAATTACAAAGTGCCAGCCAAGGTGCTGCCATTGAGACACACAAAGTAACTAGCCTGAAGGGTACCCTACGACCACTCGTAAAGTAGGCCAATGAGGTGCACAGAAACAGTAGGAAATGGAGAAATGATAAAGGGTGTGGTTAGGAGAGCACGTCAGGGTGTACCACAGGAAGCCTTGAAAGTTGGTTTGGTTTGAAAGCTGTGGAGACTCACTGATAGTACATTAGCAGGGGGTTTCATAAAACCAGCTCTCTGGTTGACAGGCTGAAAGCTCGAGTGGACTAGAGAAAACTGGAGGCCAGGAACCAATGATAAGTCTGTTGTAATCGTACAGGATAGAGAAGTGCTCTAGGAGAACAGGAGGCAGCCCCAAAGAGTCAATCCCAAGAGACATTTCTATGGCCCCAGGCATTAGGGATGTGCTTTGATTTCCTTACTTGCAATAGTAAAAAGGAGTAGTTGCCGCTTGTCTGGGAGAAGGGGCTCTGTGCTTTCTGGCCTCCTGTATTATTTATAATAATTTTCAGAAACCTGCCCCCTTTCATAAAGCAGATAGAGGTGTTTAATGGCTTTTGAGGCAAAGCAGAGCTGGTGGAATTCCTCTGACAGGCGTTGCTCTGGACTAAGTCCAAACACAATGTTCCTATGTAGGCCTGAAAACTGTTGCACGCTGTCTAAAATGATGTGTTCGCCCTGAACACCAGCAGCCTGGCTGAACACCACCTCGGTTGCACTGTGGGTCTCAGTTAATTCCATCGCTCTTAGCAGCGCAAGCTTATAGCGTGCTCTGTCCTCCTCTCTCCTGCACAGAATTGCTACATCTTTGGGGAGATAGCCACACTGGAACAAGCCGTGACATCTTTCCGCCACGTAATTCGCTATTTGTTCTACTGTCAGGTCCGCCTTTGTCTCACACACCCCGGGCAGAGCGTGTGCACCCAGTGCCTCCCCGCAGGCAGCTTCCCTGAACAGTGCCAACGTGTGTGGAGACATGTTGGAGGGAGGGTTCTCTGTGATCCTCTTCATTGCTCCTTTCATGACCTTCGCTATTTCTTGAGCACAGTGGATCCCATTGGTGATTGTTTTCCGAGGAAACTGAGCAGGTGGAGGAGGGAGGCCATTGACATCCGAGTGACGGACTTGGAAAGGGTCCAGAAAAATCCAGAGAATCCCATGGTGAAGGTCTTCATTTCCAGCCCCTCTCACTCTTGGATGGGTGATGCTCCTGGCCTTCGAGTACCAATCTCCATATTTACTGCAGAAATTCTCAGTCTCGTCCATCACTATGTGCTTAATCTTTGGAAACTCCCCTTGCATGAAGGTTTTCCGGGTCACAGCCAGGCAGGCGGTCTGGTGGCTGTAAGGGTGAAAGAGAGAACAGTTTCAGGTGTATATACACAGAGAGCACCAGCACTTATTACTGTCTGCATTAGATGATTCAGGCGTATATGCACAGAGAACACCAGCACTTATTACTGTCTGCATTAGACTGAGGGGCCAATTCTCTTCTGCAGCTGAGTCATCGATTCTCTGGTGTGAATACCAAAAACGTTGCCCCACTTCTAGGTTACCTGACAGACAGAATGCGTGACTTTACACCGTACTCTTTGGGGTTATGTTGTTAAATCTGCATGTGACACTTTCTACGTGAACCCAGGTAGGAGACTTTGTTTTTTTATTTTTTTTTCTATCACTAGTCCATTTCAGCTGCTTGACAATCCTTGAAGACAAGCTTTTTGAAGGAAATCTCAAGTGTAACTTAGATTTGTTATTACCGTTTCTTTCCTTTCTGTCCTTTTTAGAACTGGAGAGCAATCAGCTAGTGGCATATTGTAACTTTTGCATGTGAAAGAGGAAGGTGCCTCTAACATAAATCCTATTTTTCCACATACTTGTGGTGCAAAACCAGAAACTTCTTTAGGTTTTAGTAAGGGGAACATCAAAAGATTACTGAGTTCCAAGACATGTCAGGTAGGGTAACAAATGTATGGGGCTCTGCCTCTTTCAGCTCAGTTTTTCCTTATAGTGTATTGTAGCAAATCTGATTGTTTCTTGCCCTTCTCTAATTTTGATCCAAGTAGTATCACTCATTCCCATAGATTCTCTGATTTCCTACTCACAGTTCCTGGGTTTTACTATTTATATTCTTCCCTTCTAGTTTGGAATGCATGGATACTCTTACGGGCACTAAGTCTATCACTCTCCCCTTAGGGGTTCAATAGGTACTTGTTGAATTAGCCTTTTGACTAATTTATTATTAATTAGCCTTTTGATTATTTTTAGCTTACCTGTAAAGCTTACTAAAGAACACAGTCCTTAACATGACTGATAGGATCCTTCATCATCTGGCATCTGCCACCTTTTTGACATCACCACCTTCCATATGCTGGCACTCCCTCACTTCTCTACTCACATCTACAATTCTAGCTCTGTACCTTTTTTTTTTTTTTCAAGATTTTATTTATTTATTTGAAAGGTAGAGTTACAGACAGTGAGAGGGAGAGACAGAAAGGTCTTCCTTCCATTGGTTCACTCCCCAGATGGCCAGGAGCCAGGTGCTTCCTCCTGGTCTCCCATGCAGGTGCAGGGGCCCAAGGACGTGGGCCATCTTCTACTGCTTTCCCAGGCCATAGCAGAGAGCTGGATTGGAAGAGGGACAGCCGGGACTAGAACCGATACCTATTTGGGATGCCAGTGCCGCAGGCAGAGGATTAACCTGCTGTGCCACTGAGCCGGCCCCTGGCTCTGTACCTTTGAACTTGCTGCGCCCTTTGCCTAAAAACTCTTCCTGTTTTATTCACTTCTGGTGACTTAAGGGTGTGCCGGGGGGTCTCCTTCACCAGGGAATATTTGGTTGACCGCCATGCAGCCTCGTTTAAGATAAACATATCTCTATTATTAAACTATTTACACAACATTCACATTTTTATTTTTTTAGTATGTTCTCCCCCAACACTCCACACAGTATCTAGTATATATATAAACGATGCTGAAAAAGAGCTGCTGGATAAATAAACAGACCAACAAAGTCAAAATGAATTTGCCAAAGTGTATAGCAACCTATTAATTTTACTAAATTGAAAACTAGAGATTTAAACCAGAATTAGACTGGCATGTTTTCTAAAATTATTGATGCAGAACAAGTCAAACAATGAAAATATTTTAAAAACAAAATCAAAGTGTATTTAAAGTTCCTGCTAACTACTGTGTCTAGTTAGCTGAAATAGTCTGATTTTAAAACATCAAGTATTAAGTAAAAATACATTTAAAGCATAATGGGTTCACTTATTTCTGCTTTTCTTACATTTAAGGCTACTGATTGTGGGAAAAATTGTTTCTTGTTCTACAAATTGAAGGTTTTGTCTGCTTGGTTTATTTCTAAGTTTTTTTTTTGTTTGTTTTTGTGTTTTGTTTGTTTGTTTGTTTGTTTGACAGGCAGAGTGGACAGAGAGAGAGAGAGAGAGAGAGAGAGAGAGAAAGGTCTTCCTTTGCCGTTGGTTCACCCTCCAGTGGCCGCCGTGGCCGGCGCACTGCACTGATCTGATGGCAGGAGCCAGGTGCTTCTCCTGGTCTCCCATGGGGTGCAGGGCCCAAGGACTTGGGCCATCCTCCACTGCACTCCCTGGCCACAGCAGAGAGCTGGCCTGGAAGAGGGGCAACCGGGACAGAATCCGGCGCCCCGACCAGGACTAGAACCCGGTGTGCCGGCGCCGCAAGGCAGAGGACTAGCCTAGTGAGCCGCGGCGCTGGCCTATTTCTAAATTTAAGCTTTACAATAAATGGAGTATCCATTTGCCAACTCCCTGATCACTTGGAATCATGTATATAGTTTGGGCTTTTGCATTTATGAAGCTAAGGCATTTGTAACTCAAAATAAAAACAGAAATTACTCTTGTGACACTGTAGAAAAAGACCAAATACACATTAGTTGGTAGAACTCTTACATTACAAAATCCCTTAGGAAGTCACTTTCACAAACATATAGGATCTCTTTTGGTCTGCAGTGGAACAAGTCCCTAATTTTCTCCAAGGTCTTTATGGCTAGTGCAGTCTTCCTGGTTCCTGGAAAGCAGTGGATGAACAATTCCCGGGTCTCCTGAAGGCTCTGGGAAAGCACCTCACACTGCTCAGCTATAAGTAGGTTGAAAAATTCACAGCCCAGCTGGTCGCTCAGGAGAGATCTAGAACACAGCGAGACCACCACAAGGGCCTGCAACAAGTCTTCCATGTCATCCTCAGTAGCAAGCTGGTAGGACTGGGGGTAGTGCACAGAGCCATCCCCAGGTCCACACCACGTGCCGGCCAGCTGAATCAGCCTTGGGATGATACCCACTTTCCCTGGGTAGCCGCCAACACTTTGCAGTTTCCGCTTTAAATGAAGAGCCACGTTCCAGGCATATTCACGACCGCCAGCCCAGCTGGGGTCTATTAGGACTGTGTAGAGTACCAGGGGGCTATGAAGTGCTATTAGGAGAGCATCGCACAGGACTCTGTCCTCTTTCCTCAAGCCAACATCACCAGCCCAGCTCCTGGAAAATACCACGATCCCCTGAGAGTAAGGATACGTCTGTGTCTTCATAAGGTCCTCCAGTCCTTTGTGATCTGAGAAGAGCTTCTTACAGAAGGATTCTGGCTTAAATTGTATCGTTTTCTGTGTCACTGGAAATTCAAGGAATACGATTAAGTTACCAAAACTGAATGTGTATGGTGAGGAGTCCTGCAACATTGGGGGGAGAGCTGATCCCATCCATGAACTACAGGCTTCCTGGTCTGCAAAGAGAGACTCCTCATCACACCCCAGACCTGTGGCTAGAAGGCGTTCCAGCACAGGGGAAAGTTGTCAGGGAGGGGTCTTCACAGAACCGCCCCCACAGCATCCTCCCTCAACCCGGGTGGCCCATTAGTACTGGAAGGCACTCCTGCCTGTTACAGACGTTTGGTGAACCCTGATGCTTTTGGGAAACTAAGAGATTTCCTTTAGAATAATGATTCTTAACAATTGTGTTCCCCTCTCCGACTCCCTGGACATTTGGCAATTGACACAACTTGAGAGGTGCTGCTGGCATTGAGCAGATAAAGGTCAGGAATGCCACTAAGCATCCTCTAACTCACAGGGCACTCTCGTCCCAACAGAAAGTGATCTGCCAAAATGCCACTAGTCGTGAGGTTAAGGAACCCTTAACTAACCCTTAACTGATCGAGAAGGAGTCCAGGTCACCCCATGGCTCCTACTGCAATGAAAGCCAGCGGACAGTTCTCTTGTGCTGGAGACCTAAGGAATTCCCAGCACCCCCATATTTGGAGACTAAGAGCCACATGTGAGTGGAAGCCCCAAAGCACGTGAAGTACAGTGGGATTTGATGATGGGGAAACAAGAGCCAGACGTACGTATTATTTCAGGACTGCTACGTCTGATTAAATCCCACCTTTGACTTTCTGATGTAAGGAGACGGACTAATTGCTACCAATTCCTCTCAATTTAATTTTGGAAAACGAATAGTTTCTTCAGCTGCAATCAAGAGGGAATACCTGGAAACAAATGTCGCTGCAAAGCACCCTTAAACTCCAGGACTTTTGTGGGACACACTGGGCTCCTGAAAGCAGACGAAGCTGGCGACTTCAGGTGAGCATTGGAGTCTGTGACCAAATTGCAAGGAGCTAAACAATTACATAGAAAGTAGTTTCAGACAAAAGAAATAAATAAACAGTGGAAATAATTCTTTCATCGCCCTTCCTGCTGGAGATGTATGATGTAGATAGTGCCTAGCTGATGTCACATCTACTGTGCCTCAGTTTACCTGTCAGGGAATTCCTGCAGGGCTCATGCATATTCTAACTCACTGCACCATGTCCCCTCCCAAGGAAAGGGGGAGATGATGCTCCCTAAGGCTCCTCCCATCTCAAATAGTATGATTCCAGGTCATCTCTAAGAAGAAAGGGCTTCTAGTAGGGGTCAGCAAAGGCATAGCATAATATTCTTTTTCAAAATGTATTTGAGAGGCCGGCGCTATGGCGCAGTAGGTTAATCCTCCGCCTGCGGCACTGGCATCCCATAAGGGCACTGGTTCCAGTCCCGGCTGCTTCACTTCCGATCCAGTCTCTGCTGTGGCCTGGGAAGATGGCCCAAGTGCTTGGGCCCCTGCTTCTGCGTGGGAGACCAGAGGAGGCTCCTGGCTCCTGGCTTCAGATCGGCACAGCTCTGGCCAGTTGGGGAATAAACCAGTGGATGGAAGACCTCTCTCTCTCTCTCTCTCTTACTGCAACTCTGCCTCTCAAACAAATAAATAAATTCTTAAAAGAAATGTATTTGAGTGGCAGATAGAGCTCCCATCTGTACCGCTACTCTCCAAATGCTTGTAAAGGCCAGGACAAGGCCTAGCTGAAGACAGGAGCCTGGAATTCAGCCCAGGTCTCCCACATGGTGGCAGGGACCCAACCATTCAGGCCATCATCTACTGCCTTCCATGGTCTGTATTAGCAAGAAGCTGGAATCAGGAGTAAGGGCTAGGAACAGAAACCAGGCGCCTCAATATGTGTTGAGAGCATCCCAACTCCTAAGCCAAACACTTGCCCCAAGCATAATATTTTTATGGGGCCAGTGCTGTGGTATAGTGGGTAAAGCTGCCACCTGCGATGCTGGCATCTCATATGGGCACTGGTTTGTGTCACAACTGTACTACTTCCTAGCCAGCTCCCTGCTAATGCACCTGAGAAAAGCAGCAGAAGATGGCCCAAGTGTTTGGGCTTCTGCCACCCAGGTGGGAGACCTGAATGAAGCTCTTGGCTCCTGGCTTCAGCCTGGCCCAGTCCTGGCTCTTGCGGCCATTTGGGGAGTTAACCAGCGGGTGGAAGCTCTCTCTCTCTCTCTAAATATGACTTTCAAATAAAAATAATCTTAAACAGAAATAAATGTTATAGTTTTTTTAAGTCCCCATCCAAGGTTAGAATCAAAAGCAGTAGGATTGGGGCCACCACTGTGGCGTAGCAGGTAAGGCTGCAGCCTGCGATGCCAGCATCTCATATGGGCTCCAGTTTGAGACCCGGCTGTTCCCCTTCCGATCCAGCTCTCTGCTATGGCCTGGGAAAGCAGTAGAAGATGGCCCAAGTCCTTGGGCCCCTGCACCCACGTGGGAGACCCAGAAGAAGCTTCTGGCTCCTGTCTTTGGATTGGTGCAGCTCCAGCCATTGCAGCCATCTAGGGAGTGAACCAGTGGATGGGAGACCTCTCTCTCCCTCTCTCTCTGCCTTTGCCTCTCTGCAACTCTGCCCTTCCAATAAATAAATAAATCTTTAAAAAAATAAACTGAAACAAGGAGCCTACCTTCTTAGCCAATTCTAAAAAATGCAGAAGCTATTGAAAAAAAAAAAAAAGCTGTAGGATCTCTAGTTTGACAAGGCAGGATGAGGTTGGGGGAGAAATTCAAACAAATTTAAGATAAGAGAAAGAATAAACCAAAAAAATTCTGTAACTGCTCAAGCCTTGATCTAAGCTTCTTGTATCAATTTTGTACCATATTGATCATGAAGGCAAACTGATAAGCTTAGTTCAGCCT
Organism: Oryctolagus cuniculus; assembly: GCF_964237555.1. Classification (NCBI taxonomy): domain Eukaryota; kingdom Metazoa; phylum Chordata; class Mammalia; order Lagomorpha; family Leporidae; genus Oryctolagus; species Oryctolagus cuniculus. Next base: position 39,064,757 of record NC_091448.1, on the reverse strand, counting down.
GTAAGTCCTATATGGATTGATTAGGAATCACCCAGGCTGATTCTGGGCAACACCGTGGGAGAAGGGAGAACACTAGGCATCCTCCCACCCACCCTTTCCCTGCCCTAGCAGCTAGCGCCTTTCTTATTTATTATTTCTTAAAGATTTACTTATTTATTTGAAAGTCAGAGTTAAAGAGAAGGAGAGAGACACAGAGAGAGACTAGCATTATCTCCTTTTGCTTCACTTTTCCCCACTTGGTGTTGCCACAAGACCGGTGGTTTAAGGTGTCCGCTTCTAATGTTACTGAAACAATTCATATTTATCGAAAAGGTTTCCCTTGAAAGAATTGGTGAAGAATTTGTTTTTTTAAAAAAGGTTTATGTGTTCATTTGCTTGAAAGGCAGGGTGATAGAGTGAGACAGAGCGACAGAGAAGAGACAGAGAAAGGTCCTCTGTCCGCTGCTTCACTCCCAAATGGCTGCAATAGCCAGGTCTGGTCATAGCCAGGATCCAGGAGCCAAGAGCTCCATCGTGGTCTCCCATGTGGGTGGCAGGAACCCATGTACTTGGGCCATCATCTACTACCTTCCCAGGCACATCAGCAGGAAGCTTGAGTGGAAGTGGAGAAGCCAGGTCTCCAACTGGCACTCCATTATGGTATGTGGGTGATATGTGGTAGCTTAACCCACTGCACCACAATGCTGGCCCCTGGAGAGTTATTTTTAAATCATGTTTTTTCACGTATCTTCTTTAGAGTTAAAGTATTCCTATTTAGACTGAGAATATCAGCCTGCAAATTTTTTTTCAAGAGGTCTTTACAGGCATAAGAGGAAAATTTCACTACTTCATGGCTGATGCCATATTGTAACTTTCCCAAAACAGACTGAAATCCAAGCACTTCTACACTTTAAGAGTTAAGATTCTTAGTCAATGGAACTAAAAATTTTAGAAAAAGAACTAAATAATAAGAAAGCATTTGTAAACAAAAACATATTTATGTTTATAACTAAATTATATGCACAATATTCTGGGAAAGGACTCAAGTGCTTGGGTCCCTGCCACCCTCGTGGGAGACCTGGAGATAGAGTTCTTGACTCCTGACTTCAGCCTGGCCCAGCCTTGGCTATTGAGGAAATTCGGGGAGTGAACTAGCAGGTGGAAGATTCATTCTCTCTCTCTCTCTCTCTCTTTCTCTCTCTCTCTCTCTCCACACACACACTCTGCTTTAGAAAGAAAATGAAATTAAATAAATAAAAATTTAAAAGATATGCACAAATACCCACACACAGCAGAACTGCAGAGAGGGGGTTGCTCTGTCCACTGTGCAATGACTTGGTCCCACTTTACCTGATGGAATATCCAGCATCATGAGCACCCAGTCCTCAGCCGTTAGCCTGGTGGCAGCGTTGTCCCTCATGACCCAGGAGTCCGGGGCCTCTGCAAACACTGCACAACAGAAGGGCTCTACCTGAACCACACAGACATAACCATACAGGACATCTTTTTGGTACACATTCAGGATTTTGGTAATGAAGTTAATCTTTGGCTTCTCATGGCAGAAGTGGAATGTAGGCAATTTTTCTATGCAGTTTTCTATTTCTTTTTTTAATAAGTCAGGATTCACTTTTTCTTTCTTACACCCAAACACTTCTTTGCTCTTATCATCAACCCCAATAATTAGGTATCCTCCTTGGGTGTTGGCAAATGCGGAAACATAATGAGGCAGCATTTCTTTAATCCGAGGAACAACCTTTTTGGTGGTGAACCTTTTAAATTCAACATGTGTTGACTCAGTAAAGTTAAGCTTCTCCTTATACATGAGCCTGTCTTTTTTAAAAACTTCTGAAGCAAGCATCTTCATATCTTCCTCTTCCTGAAGGTTGCTGTTGGGAGCCCTCGGAGGATGCAGCCTCCGTCTTCCTCTTTGGGCTGCATGCTGTTTCTCTCTCAGAAGCTCCAGGGCACTACTGGCACTCAAGTTGATGGCAGAAGTCACATCTCTCTGATACAAATTGGAGCGCAAGCTGCAAATCCTTAGAGGGAGGAGGCTGGAAACATCTGGGTTCCAGGACTTCACAAAAATCAAGAGCTTGTGCCCCTGCTGCATGTAGTCAAGGTATTTCTGTGAACCGAAAGGAAGGAGCTTTTGAAAAGAAGTTTCCAAATCATGCCCCAGCCCATGGCATTGGTAATTGTAGTTTTTATCGTGAATTTCAGCTTTGATCACACCCCCACCAGAATTTAGCAGTGCACATGTAGCCTTGATGATATTCAGATTCTCAGTTCTTTTCAAACAGCTGTTGGTCATTTTCTTCCTATTCTCTTCTCCAAAAGTCACTCTGCCCACTTCTACTACAAACTCAGGATAGAGTGTTTCCACACCAGTCTTGGGAATCTCCATCTTAGCAGCCTCACTGTGGGTTCCTAAAAGTAATCAGGACAAAAAAAAATTATATATATATATATATAAAAGTAATCAGGACAGAAATATTGTTGAATTCCAGAGATGTCAATGTTTTATTGGGAACTATTAGTGATCAGAAATACATTTTAACATTGGAAATTGCCAAATACCCTTTACTTTTTCAGCAAAAGGCATAGATAAAACTGAATGCTATCATGGAAAAAAGATTGCTGAAAATTTCAACCATTGACCATTTAAAATCAGAAAACATCAACAGTGAGCCCAGATGTGGAGTGGGTGGGTTGGCACAGGAGCCAAGGCAAGTCATTAGAGAATATGCAGAATTAGAAGTTGAATTCAAAGATGCTCCTGTTTATAATTCAAAGGGAAAGAAGGGAAGGCAGCAGAGAACCAAGGAGTGTTGAGTATATGTGTTGCAAAAGATCTTGCTATAAATCAACAAAAATGGTATTAAAAGCTTTATTCTACTCTTGAAAGAAAACCAGTTGATACCTAATGCAGAAATGTTTTTAGCTCTTCACACATTCTAAATTCTAAAAATATGTGTCTTCACACACAAGAGTACTCCAAAAAGTTTGTGGGGGAAAAAAAGAATTGAACAATAAATTTATTTGGGTGCAAAACTTTTTTTGAAGCCCCCAGATAGTGTTTCCATAAAATGCATTTTCCCGTGACCTATTGAAGGCCCCTCGACATAGGGGTAATGTGGGAGCAGAAGTTTTCCTCCCCTCTAAGAGTTCTGCCCTGCACTGCAGGGGCCTCCGAGACTTGGATGAGAACTGATGTTCTTGAGGCACAGTCATGAAGCTGTGGTCAGCTTTCCCTTTGCTTCATAGACCAGAGAATAAGCACCCTACCCTGAAATTTGGCCTCCGAAGCACTTCAGAGTTAGCTGTCAAACAAAAAGTTACTGAGTCAACCAAAATTATTCTTCTGGGGGAAGAGAGCCCATCTCTGCGTGACTGCACGGCACAGGGCGCTGCGGACGTTGTCGGTGCTGAGAGGGAGAGTGCAGGCATCCAGCCGGGCACGGACTCTCGCACGCACACTGGCGGCTCTAGGCTGCCTTCTCAGCACCGGCAAGCACATCAGAATCCCCCTAAGGTACGGTGTTCCCGTTTCTCAGCCTCCCCGACTGGTGCGTGTAAACGTGGTGTTTTATGGCTCCTTAGAGAAATTTCTTATGACATTTTAGTTATATCATGGAACCACAGAAGTGTTGAAAGGGACTTTAAAGATTTTCCAGTCTGATATTTATCCAATTCCCAAATCCCTCCCACAATATTCTTAACTTCCAACAAATTACTGTTCACCAACGGTTTGAGCATCTCCAGTGACTGGTAACACTTTATCTCTCCCAGTGTGGAGTCCCTTTGATTTCCCACAGCTCTGTTGAAATGACTTTCTTACTCTCAGCTGCAGTTTGTCTCCCCATAACTTCCATGAACAAAACCCCTGGAACAAACCTAATTGATGTTGCACTAACAGACCCTGTAGTCTCATCACTCCTGATGCTCAATGGTATTACTTGGATGCTGATAACTCTGATAAAAGTTTTTTTCCTGAGAGTCTATCTCCACATGAATATTCTTACCACACTTCTCAGAACTCCTCACTCATCTCCTTCACAACTTTCTCCTTTAGCTACTCTAACTAGGCCCTTCGTTCTCTGAGACACAAGCTGCTCCTAAAATAAGATGAATGAGATTTTTAAAAAGTTTTTTTTTTACCTGATGCTCTTGTATTTCCTCTGGTGCTTCAGTCCCGCATCTGGCTTTGGTCTGAGTGTGGGCCCTTCTAGGACAGCCCTGTTGCCCTTTGATATCAGCTTGGGTGAAGCAGGAACTCTGCCAGTCCCCCAGTCTTCATAACATTCACCTCCTGAGGAAGGCTGATAAGGGCTCAGAGAGACTATGACAAGGCAGATGCGCAGGCCGGGGTCCAACCTCTGGAGTGAGTAAGGTCGTTGCAATGGGAAAGCTCAGAGCTTTTCTAGTGAGCAGCCAGAGTCACACTTACTATGTCTGGGAGAATGAGCATCAGGTCCATGCAACAGTCACTTCCTGGTTAATTTTGTTTGCAAAGCTCTACATTAATTTTTTTTTTTTTTTGACAGGCAGAGTGGACAGTAAGAGAGAGAGACAAAGGTCTTCCTTTGCCATTGGTTCACTCTCCAATGGCTGCTGCGGCCAGCGCACCACCCTGATCCGAAGGCAGGAGCTTCTCTTGGTCTCCCATGGGGTGCAGGGCCCAAGCACTTGGGCCATCCTCCACTGCAATCCCGGGCCACAGCAGAGAGCTGGCCTGGAAGAGGGGCAACCGGGACAGAATCCGGCACCCCGACTGGGACTAGAACCCGGTGTGCCGGCGCCGCAGGCGGAGGATTAGCCTAGTGAGCCGCGGCGCCAGCTCTACATTAATTTTTAATGAGACCTGTCCTGGGCCCAGTCTGAGCAATAGGAATTCATTTCATTGCATTCCAAGTTGCTCGTTCTATTCCATTTTTTTCTTTTGTCTACTCTTTCACTCTGCAGTTTTTGCAGTCTTTAACGTAAGTCCCAGCCTAGAAAAATGCTCAGAGATAAGCAGCTGGCTCTCCCAGGGTGGGAGCATTGTAGGTGATTGTTCATTTATTTTCCTTTCCTTTGTTTAACTGTGTTGTATTTTTAAAAAAGGTCAACACTGACTGTTGTTTTTATAATAGAAAAAGTTAGTGGGGTGACTAGTTCACAGTAACATATTATATATTTTATCAAGAACCAGGAGACAAAAGCTTGATGACTCCAAAAATAAAGAAATAATGAGCTGAAAATGTTCATTACCTTGATTCGATCAGGACACATTGTATACCTGTATTGAAATATCACACTAAATTCCATAAATGTGTGCAATTATTATGTGTTCATCAAACATTTTAAAAAATTGGGGCAGCATTTGGCCTAGTGATGAAGATGCCATTTAGAACGTCCACACCCCACATCAGGAGGTACTTGGCTCCTGACTCCAACCTTCTTCAAATGGAAGCCTGGGGAAGCAGCTGTGATGGCTTGTGGGTTTCTGCCACCCATGTTGGATTGAGTTTCTATGTCCCAGTTTGGGGCATGGCCCAGCCCCAGCCATCACAGGCATTTGGAGAGTGAACCAGCAAATGGGAGCTTTATTTCTCTGTCTCCCTCTCAAATTAAAAAAAAAGTGTTTTCACTAAAATATTCTTCACTTGATCTTAGCCAAAAGGCTGAGAAGTGATCAATAAAATATTCTTAAAAAACAATTAATGGTAAAAATAAATACATGGGAGACCGGCGCTGTGGTGCAGCAGGTTAAATTCCTGGCCTGGGCTGGTGCCACAGCTCACCAGGCTAATCCTCCATCTGCGGCGCCGGCACACCGGGTTCTAGTCATGGTCGGGGTGCTGGATTCTGTCCCAGTTGCCCCTCTTCCAGGCCAACTCTCTGCTGTGGCCCGGGAGTGCAGTGGAGGATGGCCCAGGTCCCTGGGCCCTGCACCTGCATGGGAGACCAGGAGAAGCACCTGGCTCCTGGCTTCAGATTGGCATAGTGCACCGGCGGTGGTGGCCATTTGGGGGTGAACCAACGGAAGGAAGACCTTCTCTCTCTCTCTCTCTCTCTCTCTCTCTCTCTCACTGTCTAACTCTGCCTGTATAAAAAAATAAATAAATAAATTCCTGGCCTGAAGTGCCTGCACACCATATGGGCACCAGTTTGAGACCCGGCTGCTGCACTTCCAGTCCAGCTCTCTGTGTGGCCTGGGAAAGCAGTAGAAGATGGCCCAAGTCCTCGGGTCCCTGCACCCGCATGGGAGACCCTGAAGAAGCTCCTGGCTCCTGGCTTTGGATCGGCACAGCTCCAGCCGTTGCAGAGACCTCTCTCTCTCTCTCTCTCTCTCTCTCTCTCTCTCTCTGCCTCTTCTCTCTCTGGGTAACTCTGACTTTCAAATAAATAAATAAATATTTTAAAAAATAAAATATAGATGGGAGTCAATTATCTCAATTGGGTATGCTCCCTAAACTGGCTCAAGTTTCTTGTTGTAGGCCACTATTATTATCACAATTATTAGGAAACTGTAATGTTGTTTTATAAGGAAAAACAGTGTTTGCTGGCATGATTAAATCAAGGATCTGGGAGAATAGCTGGTGGGTACTAAAACCCAATCACGTGTGTTTTCCTAAGAGAAAGAGAGATTTAATTTACACACATCAGGAGAAGTGGTGTGGTTGTCGAGGAGGAGATCAGAGTGACGTGGACACAGGTGAAGGAATGTTGGCCACCACCAGAAGCTGGAAGACAGAAGAAAATGCTCGCCTAGAACTTCTGGAAGGCACATGGCCCCACCAACACCTGGGGTTCAGCCTGTGACACTGATGTTGATCTTATAGCCATCAAAAACTATGAAAGAATGCGTTTATGGTGTTTCGAGCCGCCAAGTTTGTGGTGATTTTTCACAGCGGCCACAGGGAGCTGATCCACTTCTCTCTGTCCCAATCAAAGTAACGAACAGTTGTGTGGGTTTTTTTTAGAAAACTTTTCTCAGTTGTGTGTTTGTATTTCAGTTTGTTTATGACACCTGTAAGTAGTTCTCGGTGTGTCATTTTTCTTGTTAATTTGTATATTTATTTTTTTCAAATGCAGTGAGGCACAGAGATAAAAGAGACAGACAGATCTTCCATCTACTGATTTATTCCCCAGATGCCCACAACAGCCAGGGTTAAGCCAGGCCAAAGCCAGGAGCTGAAAACTTGACCTACATCTCCCACCTGAGACCCAAGCACTTAAACCACCACCTGCTGATCCCCAGGGTGCACATTAGCAGGAAGCTGGAATCAGAAGTAGAGTTGGGACTCAAACCCAAACACTCTTGACATGGGATGTGGGTGCCCCGGGTGGTGTGCTAACCAAAAGGCCCTCCACGTATGGTCTCGTTTTGTTTGTTAACAGAGGCTACTGCCCCTACAAAGTTCTGCTTTACTGGCATTACTCTTTGTACCTGTTCGACTGAATGGAGTTTCTAGGATGGGAAGCAGAACAGACACTAAGATGTGTCATCAGCACAGCACAGTCAGCTCCAAAGCCTGCTTTCAGCTTCCACTTTTATCCTTACCAGCTCTTGTCACTCCTGTCCAATCTCGCTTTAGTCCTACTGTCTGCCTTCATTCTCAGCCTCATTTTCACACTGAAATCCCCCTGATATTATTTACTTTTAGATGAATAAAAATGACCAAAACTTGCCAGAAATCTGCTTCTTAGATGCCCGGGGCCATGTTGTGTGCTCAATCCACTCCATGCATCCGGAAGTTATGTGGCCACTAAGTGAAAGGGCTGGGGCCAGAAAATGGGTCTGATTTACATATTCCTCCTCCTTTCACTGCCTCTCAAGTTTGGGATTCCGGATTGCCAGAGAGCTTTCAAAATCAGAAGTCTCCCGAAGTACCTCCCCTTGTGCTTCCCAGTCAGCAGGAAGAACATCATTTGGGCAGGGAACTGGGGACTGGATTGGTATCCCCGTTACTCTTCTGCAGAGCCTTATGGGGGATTAAGCCAGAAGGGGGATGGGCATCACATGGAAGATGAACAAGAGGAATTTCCTTTCCTTCTTCAAAGCTCCTTGGTTAAGTTCTGGGTATGAATTAGATTGTGAGGCCAGGGGAGGCCTCCTCTTGGCTTTTATATCTCTTTGATATTTTAATCTCTTGTTTTCTGACACAAAACAGTTTGAAATCAGAAGCTTGCTCCGTGCATTTTCCTAGTCTTGGGAGAGTTACCTGGCCATGCTGTTGATGACTAGCTAGGAACCATAACCCCATTTATTTAAGATGTGCTCTAAGCACTTTACTAAGTACTTAGTTTACCAGGAATGAAAGCTCTGCTATAGCCTGTATGCTCACCAAGCACAAACTGCCAAACACCAGTCAAAGGAGAAAGGGGGTCTCTTGACCTGCCAATAACTCCATCTCACCCTGAATTCTTTTAAAATATTTATGTATTTATTATTATTATTTTAATATTTATTTGAGAGGTAGAATTACAGAGAGAGGGAGAGACAGAGAAATCTTCCATGTACTGGTTCACTCCTCAAATGGCCACAACAGCCAGAGCTGGGCTGATCCAAAGCCAGGAGCCAGGAGCTTCTTCTGGGCCTCTCATACAGTGCAGGAACCCAAGCCTCTTCTACTGCTTTCCCAGGCCATAGCAGAGAGCTAGAATGGAAATAGAGCAGCTGGGACAGTAAATGGCACCTATGTGAGATGCTGGTGCCACAGGTGGAGGCTTAGCCCACTACACCGCAGCGCTGGCCCCCTTTACTTATTTTATTTGAAAGGCAGAGTTATGGTGGGTGGGGGAGATCTTCCATCCACTGGTTCACTCCTCAGATGGCTGCAATAGGTGGAGCTGAGCCAGACCGAAGCCAAGAGCCAAGAACTTCATCCAGGTCTCCCATGTGGATGGTAGGGGCCCAAGGATTTGGATCATCAACTGCTGCCTTTCCTAGTGCATTAGGAGGGAGCTGGATTGCAAGAGTAGCAGTTGGGTCTGGAACTGGCACCCATATAGGATGCCAACCTCACAGGTGGTGGTTTAACCCTCTAGGCCACAATGCCAGCCAGCCTCAATCTGAATTAATTTTTTCTTTCTTTCCTTCCTTCCCTTTTTTTTTTTTTTTGAAGATTTATTTATTTATTTGAAAGTCAGTGTTACACAGAGAGAGGAGAGGCATATAGAGAGAGAGGTCTTCCATCTGATGGTTCATTCCCCAATTGGATGCACCAGCTGTAGCTGTGTTGATCTGAAGCCAGGAGCCAGGAGTTTCTTCCAGGTCTCCCACACAGACGCAGGGGCCCAAGGACCTGGGCCATATTTACTGCTTTCCCAGGCCATAGCAGAGAGCTAGATTGGAAGTGGAGCAGCCGGGACTTGAACCAGTACTAATATGGGATGCTGGCACTGCAGGAGCCAGCTTTATCCCTTACACCACATCACCTGCCCTTGAATTCTTTCATAGAGGTGATTAGACTACTACAGATAACAGAGCGAACAAGAGCAACAGGCCTGCCTCCACCATACCACTACCTGACTCTGGGTAAGTTTCCTCACTTTCATTCTTGCATCTAGTTATTTTGGAGTACTTAGTTTGTTCCAATCTAGGCCTGCCACATTCTAGTTCTGAGATTAGGTTATGCTAACGTAAGCTTCAGAGCTCTCCTGGTTATATGGGAGATAAAAATGCCTTCCCCATGGTGCTTGACATGCAATGCCAGCTTTCATTCAATGATCAATTATTATACCCCACGGCTACACATCAAAATAAAACTGTCATTTAGTGATTGCTGCCTTTGGGCCAGATATGCAGCTTTCATTCTCTCATAACTACTTTTAAGACCTGCATTATTTTTACCATCTTAGAAACTCAGTTCATAGATATACAGCTGAAAGGTTGCACATCTAGTAAGCAGCAGAGCTAGAATTTGAACACTGGCCTGTCTGAATTCAAAGCCCATCTGTCTCACAGCCCTACTGTTAGCTGGAAGAATAAGACTCATGTACCATTCACAATTTATTTATTTTTATTTTTTATGATACTTTTTTTATTTAATAAATGTGAATTTACAAAGTGCAACTTTTGCATTGTTGTGGCTACCCCCTGCAATCTCCCTCCTACCCGCAGCCCTCCCATCTCCCACTCCCTCTCCCATCCCACTCTTCATCAGGTTTCATTTTCAATTATCTTTATATACAGAAGATCAACTTAGTATATACTAAGCAAAGTTTTTTTTTTTTTTTTTTTTTTTTTTTTTTTTTTTTGACAGGCAGAGTGGACAGTGAGAGAGAGAAACAGAGAGAAAGGTCTTCCTTTTGCTGTTGGTTCACCCTCCAATGGCCGCTGCGGCCGGCGCAACGCGCTGATCTGATGGCCGCTGATCTGATGGCAGGAGCCAGGTGCTTCTCCTGGTCTCCCATGGGGTGCAGGGCCCAAGCACTTGGGCCATCCTCCACTGCACTCCCTGGCCACAGCAGAGAGCTGGCCTGGAAGAGGGGCAACTGGGACAGAATCCGGTGCCCTGACCAGGACTAGAACCCGGTGCAGTGCGCCGGCCCAAGCAAAGGTTTCAACAGACTGCGACCACACACCTGCACAAGATACAGAGTACTGTTCAACTAGTAGTGTTATCGTTAACTCTCATAGTAAAACACATTATGGACAGAGATCCTACACAGAGAGCATGTGCCCAGTGACTCCCATTGTTGATTTAACAATTGACACTCTTGTTTATGACATCAGTAATCACCTGAGGCCCTTGCCATGAGCTGTCGAGGCTATGGAGGCCCCTTGAGTTCACCAACTCTGAACTTATTTAGTCAAGGCCATATCACAGTGGAGGTTCCTTCCTCCCTTCAGAGAAAGGTGCTTCCTTCTTTGATGGCCCGTTCTTTCTGCTGGGGTCTTGTTCACGGAGACCTTTCATTTAGGTTGTTTTTGCCACAGTGTCTTGGCTTTCCTTGCCTGTGAGACTATCATGGGCCTTTTAGCCAGATCGATCTGAATGCCCCAAGGGTTGATTCTGAGGCCGGAGTGCTGTTTAGGGCATTTGTTATTCTATGAGGCTGCTATGTGTCCTGCCCACCCCCCACCCCCACCCCGCCGCAGGCTCATTCTCTCCCTTTTAATTCTATCCTTCATTATTTGCAGACACTGGTCTTTTTATTTATTTATTTATTTTATTTTTGACAGGCAGAGTGGACAGTAAGAGAGAGAGACAGAGAGAAAGGTCTTCCTTTGCCGTTGGTTCACCCTCCAATGGATGCCGCGGCCGGCACGCTGCGGCCGGCGCACCACGCTGATCCGATGGCAGGAGCCAGGTAATTATCCTGGTCTCCCATGCGGTGCAGGACCCAAGCACTTGGGCCATCCTCCATTGCACTCCCTGGCCACAGCAGAGAGCTGGCCTGGAAGAGGGGCAACTGGGACAGAATCCGGCGCCCCGACCGGGACTAGAATCCGGTGTGCCGGCGCCGCAAGGTGGAGGATTAGCCTAGTGAGCCACGGCGCCGGCCTGCAGACACTGGTCTTATTTGTGAAATCTCTTCTACCCTTACTCTATCTTTTTGATCAATTATGTACTTAAACTTAACACTTTAACAAGTGAGATGGGTCTACCATTGGAGGTAAGTCCGAGTGAGCATGTGCCAACCTGTATATCTCCTCCCTCTCTTATTCCCACTCTTATATTTAACAGAGATCACTTTTCTGTTACTTTTGCCTAAGAATTATTGCGTATTAATTACAGAGTTCAACCAGTGGTATTAAGTAGAACAAAAAGAATAACAACAACAAAAATACTAAAAGAAATAAAATAGTAAGTTGTTCCTCAACAGTCAAGACAAGAGCTAATCATGTCATTGTTTCTCATGGTGTTCATTTCACTTCAACGGGTTTCCTTTTAGGTGCTCGGTTAGTTGTCATCGATCAGGGAGAACATATGATATTTGTCATTTTGGACTGGCTTATTTTACTCAGCATGATATTTTCCAGATTCCTCCATTTTGTTGTAAATGACCAGATTTCATTGTTTTTTTTTTTTTTTTACTGCTGTATAGTATTCCATAGAGCGCATATCCCATAATTTCTTTATCCAGTCATCTGTTGATGGGCATTTAGGTTGATTCCATGTCTCAACTATTGTGAATTGAGCTGCAACAAACATTGAGGTGCAAACAGCTCTTTTTTTTTTTCCCATTTAATTCCATTTGGATAAATTCCAAGGAGTGGGATGGCTAGGTCCTGTGGTAGTGCTATATTCAGGTTTCTGAGGACTCTCCAAACTGTCTTCCATAGTGGCTTTACCAGTTTGCATTCTCACCAACAGTGGATTAGCGTCCCTTTTTCCCCACATCCTCGCCAGCATCTTTTGTTAGTTGATTTCTGTATGTGAGCCATTCTAACTGGAGTGAGGTGAAACCTCATTGTGGTTTTGATTTGCAATTCCCTGATTGCTAGGGAACCATTCACAATTTAAAGAAGGAAAACTGGATGGGTGTTGTGGCACAGTGGGTTAAGTCACCGCTTGGGATGCCTGCATCTCAAATCTGAGCACCTGGATCGAGTCCTGACTCTCTGCTGCTGATCTAGCTTGCTGCATCCTGGGAGACAGCAGGTAATGGCTCGAGTCCTTCGGCATAGCAACACTGCTGCTGTCGTTTCACTCTCCAGTTGTATGGAATAGCCAGGACTGGGCTAAGCTAAAACCATGAGCTAGAAACTCAATCCTGATCTCCCACTTGGGGGGAAAGGGACCAAGCCCATGGGCCATCTTCCACTGCCTTCCTAGGTGCATTAGTAGGGAGCATGATCTGAAGCAGAGCAGAGGGACTTGAAACAGCCCTCAGATATGGGATTGGATGGTGGCATTGCAAGCAGTGGCTTAATTTTCTGAGCCAGTCTCATCATCTTACAACCGCTCTATGAGGTAGATGCTTTTATTGTCCCCCCCCCCCTTTTTTTTGACAGGCAGAGTGGAGAGTGAGAGAGAGAGACAGAGAGAAAGGTCTTCCTTTGCCGTTGGTTCACCCTCCAATGGCCGCTGCCCCTGGCGCACTGCGGCCGGCGCACCGCGCTGATCCGATGGCAGGAGCCAGGTGCTTCTCCTGGTCTCCCATGGGGTGCAGGGCCCAAGCACTTGGGCCATCCTCCACTGTACTCCCTGGCCACAGCAGAGAGCTGGCCTGGAAGAGGGGCAACCGGGACAGAATCCGGCACCCCGACCGGGACTAGAACCCTGTGTGCCGGCGCCGTAAGGCGGAGGATTAGCCTAGTGAGCCATGGCGCCAGCTTATTGTCCTTTTTTTTACAGATAGGGAAGCTGAAGAAGAGAGTTTAAGGATGCGTGCTACATGACCACTATATGTTAGAAGTGCATAAGCAACGTGCTGTGGGTATTCTGAAGAGTCAGAATAACTGCTGTGACAATCAGAATAGCATTCCTGGGGCCGGCACTGTGGTGTAGTAGGTTAAGCTTCCGCCTGCAGCACTGGCTTCCCATATGGGTGCTGGTTCGAGTACCAGCTACTCCACTTCTGATTCAGCTATCTGCTAATGTGTCTGGGAAAGCAGCAGCAGCAGATCTCCCCAGTGCTTGGGCCTCTGCACCCTCATGGGAGACTTGGAAGAAGCTCCTGGCTTCGATTTGGCCCAGCTTTGGCTGTTGCGGCCATTTGGGGAGTGAACCAGCAGCTGGAAGACCTCTATCTCTCTCTCTAACTCTGCCTCCCAAGTAAATTAAAAAAAAAAAAAAAATAGAGTTCCAAGTGGCATGACAGGTGAGCTGTAACCAGTAAGAATGCATGAGGTTGAGAGGGAGATGGACGGGGAAAGGATACATCAGGCAGAGGAAACAGGTCCTGCAGAGGTCCATTTTCTTCACGTCTCACATCCCTAAAGTCCAAGGGCGGTCCTGAATGGTCTGGTACGGAAGACACTCCACTTTCCTCCATTCTTCCCTTGCATTTCTTCATGTCCTTCTACCCATCCCTGACACTCCTCACAGTTCTCATGTGCCTGTCACATGCTACCTTTCCATTCCACTGCCAGTCCAACCTAAGCTCTTCTTAACTCACAACTGGACCTTCTCAATAGCTTCTCCAGTTTCACTCTCTGCCCCTCTCCAACCAGAACAAAGTTGCAGACTGAGTTTTCTAACAAGCAGCTCAGACCACATAACCGCTTGGCCTTTGAAATCTTCAGTTCTCCCACCTTCTCCAGAGTAGCCTGAACTTCACAGCCAGCTGTCACCCTCCGCACAGCTTTGCCTTGTCTTCCCCGTCTCCTTACATTCCCCTTCTGAAACACTAACACTGGTCCTAAAACTTTGGTGTGAATCAGACTCACTCCTGGGGCATTTATTTAAATACACACGCCTGACTGCAACTCTATACGATTCGGCAGATCTGCGTTGGGTCCCAGACACTTTGGAGTTTTTGTTGTTTGCTTTTTTCCTGTGCTGGAGGACATCCCGTCTGTCAGATTCCTCTGAGTGTTCTAACAGCATTTTTGAGATGTACCCCACCGATTGGATCAATTTTACCCAAATCTGGTAATTTTCCCTAAGCTTTTTCGGTTATTTCAAGAGCTTCAATGGCTCCTCCCAGAGTCTCCTTATTGTCAAATCCCAACGATTCTTCAAGATGAAATGCCAGCTTTCCCCGCAGGAAGTCTGTCCTGCTCGCCTTTGCGCTTCATTGCTGTTTAGCTGCACTTTTCTTGTGGCACCTTTTGCTTATTTAACAAATGTCCGAGCCGGCCGCCAGCCAAACGGATTCCCCCTGTAGAGAGAGGAACATCTTCACCAGTGAGTCTGCCCAGTCCCTACCCTTCAGCCAGAATCCGGGACCAGCGCAACGAATACTATGGGTTCGCGGAAATGAATCAACTGTTCCCCCTAAAAGTCCAGGGCACCCGCACACTATCATTGGCCCAGATGCCCTTCCCCAGCTGTGCAACGACAAGGCACTGGCAAAACTCCGCCTAAAACTGGTCCGGAGGTCCGAGAGCAGGGGAATCCTGGCTGGGAAACAGGTCAGAGTGTGGAACACCACCGGCCTGGAACAAGCGACGCAGGAGGTGCGTCTGCGATCCCGCCAGCTCCACCCCCGAGGTTCGCCTTGGCCTTCGATTGGCTGCTCCACAAGCCCAAGCCCGCCTCACGTTCTCCACGTGACCCACTAGCCTCCGTGGGATTGGCTATCCGGCAAGTGCCGCGCTGGACTATGGGATGCTGGCCAGGCAGCGAGGCGGAGGGGAGGAGACGCGGCACGGTAGTGTGGACCGGAGTAAAGCCCCTGGCTCGAGACCTGGGCTATTATCATCCATTCTCTGCTGCCGGGCCAGGCCTAGTGAGAGGTTCTGGCGCATAGGAATTTTAGGAAGTAGCAGAGCGGGCTGTGGGTCTCTGCCGAGGTGTTTAGTTTGAGCCCTGGCTCCGGCCTTACTCGCCGCAAGGACGCCTTCAGTCTTTGCTGAAATTGGTAGGGTTGGGCCTTATTTTTATTTTTATTTTATTTAAGGGTCCACTGTATCTAGGCATTTGTTGTCCTGCGCGGGGAATGTGTGCAGAGCACCGTGGGGTAGAGGCTGTGGGGAGGAGGGCTTGGAGATGCTAGCGGTGTGGTCCTTAGCCGCGTGAAGTGTTAGAGGTAAGTCGACTTTATAAATTGTGCGGATCCTTTTCTAATCCAGGAGCTGGGGGCTTAGTAGGGAGGGTCGCTCATTTAGGAACTCATCCGTGTACCGGGCACCATTCACCATTCTGAGTGCGTTGGCTGCTAAGGCCAGTAGAACAGTCCTGGTTTTTTTTTTTTTTTTGGACAGGCAGAGTGGACAGTGAGAGAGAGAGACAGAGAGAAAGGTCTTCCTTTGCCGTTGGTTCACCCTCCAATGGCCGCCGCGGCCGGCGCGCTGCGGCCGGCGCACCGCGCTGATCCGATGGCAGGAGCCAGGAGCCAGGTGCTTTTCCTGGTCTCCCATGGGGTGCAGGGCCCAAGCACCTGGGCCATCCTCCACTGCACTCCCTGGCCACAGCAGAGGGCTGGCCTGGAAGAGGGGCAACCGGGACAGAATCCGGCGCCCCGACCGGGACTAGAACCCGGTGTGCCGGCGCCGCTAGGCGGAGGATTAGCCTAGTGAGCCGCGGCGCCGGCCCAGTCCTGGTTTTTTAGGAACTCGCTCGCTGTGATGGGGGACGGTGGAAGTAGTTCCGCGTGTGACGCTTGCTGTAGTGTAGAAAGAGCCTTGGGAGTCAGAAAAGGGTATGGCTGAGGGAGGTAGGGTCACTTAATAGAGAAGGTAACATTTGAGTAAAGTTTAAATCTGCGACCAGGCGTTCTCCCCGTTGAAAGAGCTGAGGGAAGGCATTCCAGGCAGAGCAGAGGACCAGGAACGGACATGGCTAGAGAGCATGGCCAGGGTTGCCCAGGGGCTTAAGATGAAGCAGTTAAGTAAGTAGAGGTTAGGCTTTTAAAGTTCTTTAAAAATTTCTTGTTCGGATTCGTATTTAGGTTAAAAAAATACAAAAGTGAAATACATACCACAAAATCGATAAAAATGTGCTTCCAGCATCAGAGGAAAGATGGTGGCTTGCTGGAACAAGGCTTCAGACAAAAGGTGACATTTGGGGAGGCTCACAGAGTGGAGAGGTCGGACTGAAGTACAGGAAAGGGAGGAAGGATTTTCTAGGTGCAGGACACAAGGTCAAATAGAGCAGGTGAGGACTAAGGACTAGTTTGGCTTGGTTAGACCAAAGTATATGTTAGGGCCATTAGGTCAGTTTTGAAACATCTCGAATGCTAAACAAAATCAGTTATTTCCCACACCATAGAGAGCAATTGAATGCTTGTAATGATGTAAGCACACCTCCAAATTTTAGAGTTAGTTTGTGCAATATTCGTAGTACATTGGATTGGAGAGAACCTGGAGGCAAGAGACCTATTGAGGTGGCATTATTGTCTGATTGAGGAAACATGGTGGGCTTTAAAGCCAGGCACTCACTGGTTCAGAGCTTGGCTGTCATCCAGAGTTTCAAGACTGTTGGCAGTTATTTAGGCTCTGTCGGCCAGTTTCACCTGTAGAGAATGATGAGCTAAATAAATGGGCACGCATAGATAGTAGGCACTTTATAGTTTCCATCTCTTTATAGAGCTCAGCTGCTGAGTGAACCCACACCACCAGCTGTCAGAGGATTATCAGTCTTTTGGCCCTTGTAAGTGTGTGGAGGCCCCAGAGTTGTCACTTATTGAGATTCAGGATCACGATGAAGGTATGGGCAGGGCGCTCTTTCATGTCAGCAATAGTAAACAACTAGAAGATGTCATTTGGAATAAATGCAGTCAGCTTTCTTTTCCAGGTTCAGAATTGCCCAGGCTTTTCCGTGCTTCCTTTATCTTGCTCATAGCCTCCCTCCCTCCTATCAGTAAATCTAAGGGTAGGAGCCTGGAGAACCTGAACTCAAGCCTTTTATTTAACTGGTGGTAAAATGTAAATCTGCTAGTCGGCCTCAGTTCTTTCCAGCTCTGCTGTTGATTTCCTAAGGACCTGTGGCAAATCATAGCCTCTCTGGGTCCCATGTAAAAATGTCATGACTTTTCTTAAATCTTTGTTGGCAGCAGAATTCCAAGTTGAATTGTATACTAAGTGACCTGGACTTCATAGAGGAATTTAGTAGAAAAACTTGTCTAAGTCCTCTGCATTAGAACTAAGCTAAAATTCCCTTTACAGACATTCCTGAGATTTTATCATGCATGGCTCATAACAAAGTTTTTGAACAGTAACTGCTCTCTCTCTCTCTTTTTTTTTTTTTTTTTTAAAAGATGTGTTTGTTTGTTTGAGAGGCAGAGGCAGAGATCTTCCATCCTCTGGCTCACTCCCTAAATGGCCACAATGGCCAGAGCTGGGCCGATCTGAAGCCACGAGCTTCTTCCAGGTCTCTCATGTGGGTGCAAGAGCCCAAGCATTTGGGCCATCTTCTGCTTTCCCAGGCCGTAGCAGAGAGCTGCATCGGAAGTGCAGGTGGTGGCCCCAGTAGCTGCTTCTTAATCTTTTGTGCTTCAAAAACAAAATACTTAAACTGGTTCATGTTTGCATTTTTATTTAGTGGGGTTGCTTAAAGCAAAGCATAGAAGATAATAGATTTATTGAAAACCTGTGGGGGCTGATGTTGTGGTGGAGCAGGTAAAGTCACTGCCTGCAGCACCAGCATCCCATATGGGTGCCGGTTGGAGTCCGGGCTGCTCTACTTCTGTCCAGCTCTCTGCCATGGCCTGGGAAAGTAGTACAACATGGCCCAGGTGCTTGGACCCCTGCATTCACATCGGAGACCTGGAAGAAATTCCTGGCTTCGGATTGGCCCAGCCCTGGCTTTTGCAACCATTTGGGGAGTGAACCAGTGGTGGGAGACTCTCTCTCTGCCTCTCTAACTCTTTCGAATAAACAAATAAAAAAAAAAAAAAAAAGGAGAGGCCCCCCCCTTCCCCCTTTTTCTGTAAGCAAGCCTGAATTTTTCTTTCTTTTTTTTTTTTTTTTTTTTTTGACAGGCAGAGTGGACAGTGAGAGAGAGAGAGACAGAGAGAAAGGTCTTCCTTTGCCGTTGGTTCACCCTCCAATGGCCGCCGCCCCTGGCGCACTGCGGCCGGCGCACCGTGCTGATCTGATGGCAGGAGCCAGGTGCTTCCCCTGGTCTCCCATGGGGTGCAGGGCCCAAGCACTTGGGCCATCCTCCACTGCACTTCCGGGCCACAGTAGAGAGCTGGCCTGGAAGAGGGGCAACTGGGACAGAATCCGGTGCCCTGACCGGGACTAGAACCCGGTGTGCCGCCGCCGCTAGGTGGAGGATTAACCTACTAAGCCGCGGCGCCGGCCCCTGAATTTTTCTTAGATGTGAAAATAGTGAGTTGGACTGTTGCTTGGTAACAAAGAACCGAACGCAATGATGAGTGAAGTATAGTCTGACCTGGTATTGCCACTGTTTCAAAGTTGGCTTTGACCAGGGTATGATCCCTTAATCTTCTCTCTGAGCTGATTCTGGTTGTGGTATTTCCACACAGATGTATTCTAACCTATTTGGATACTGGTTTTATTACATGGTAAAAGTGTTTCTGTGACACTCCTTTGAATTACTGATACTTTCATGTTTTCTTCCTTCCTTAGGCTGTGGTGAGAAGTCTGGCTCTAAAATCTTCGTGGAGAACTACATCATTTCAATCCTGAATCTGGTTCAGTTTCTCTATTGACTTACTGTTGTATTAAAAATGTATTGCTAAATTAACTCTGGTGTTTGTTTTGGTATAAACCTTTCAAGTTTGGGCCTTTGTTCTGTGGCACAGTGGGTTAAGCTGCTGCCTGAGATGCCAGCATCCTATGTGGGCGCTGGTTCCTGTCCCGGCTGCTCCACTTCCTATCCAACTCCCTGCTAATGGCCTGGAAAAAGAAGATGGCTTGAGTGCTTGGTCCTCTGCCACCCACATGGGAGACGTGGATCTGGCTTCTGGCTCCTGGCTTCAGCTTGGCCCCACCCTGGCTGTTGGCGCCATTTGGAGAGTGAACCCATAGATGGACACTCCCTGTCTCTCTTTCAAATAAATCTTTAACAAAAAAACCCGTACAAGAAGCTTAAAATCCATTATGCTCTTACAGTAGATAAAGGCTTTAATATTTAAAATCTGTAGGATATCCCATTACAAAATTTAGCTTTATATTCTTTGTGCTATCAGAAAATGTCTTCAGAATTGCTGAAATTAATTAAAAAAACTGTCTTGGCAAAGACAAATTATTTTCATTGTCCTATTGGTTTTTTTTTTTTTTTTTTTTTTTTTTTTGACAGGCAGAGTGGACAGTGAGAGAGAGACAGAGAGAAAGGTCTTCCTTTTTACCGCTGGTTCACCCTCCAATGGCCGCCACGGCTGGCGCACCGCACTGATCCGAAGCTGGGAGCCAGGTGCTTCTCCTGGTCTCCCTTGCGGTGCAGGGCCCAAGCACTTGGGCCATCCTCCACTGCACTCCCTGGCCACAGCAGAGAGCTGGCCTGGAAGAGGGGCAACCAGGACAGAATCTGGCGCCCCGACCGGGACTAGAACCCAGTGTGCCAGCGCCTCAGGCGGAGGATTAGCTTATTGAGCTGCAGTGCTGGCCCGTGTTTTTTTTTTTTTTTTTTTTTTAACCCATGTTTACTGCAACCTGCCAATGCAGTGACATATTTTTTATATAAGGAATTTAAGCGTTTCTGATAATAAGGCTTAATTTTGAGTATTGGAATAAAGTTTTTTACTTATATGAAAGATTAAGACAAAGAGATCCTCTGACTACTGATTCACTCAGCAAATGCCCACAATAGCTTGCCTTGGGCCAAGGAGAAACACAGAGCCTAGAACTCAATCTGGGTCTCCCATGAGGGTAGCAGGGACCCAACAGAGTCGTTCTCTGCTACCACCCTGGGTGCATATCAGCAGGAAGCTGGAGCAGAAGTGGAGGAGCTGGGACTCAAACCAGGCACTCTGAGGATGAAGGTATCCTAAGTGGTGTGGCAACTGCAGCATCCAGTGCTTACCTTCTGTCCCAATTACTGGATTAGCGAAAAGCAAAAATTTGAATCAATACACAAATACCTCAAAAAGCCACAGTAGTATGAATGAAAATTTATTGTAAATACCTCAAGTAATCTTTTAAGTTTACACATTATCCTGCTAACATGGAACAGTTCTTTGTTAGAAACATTCTTAAAATTGATTTAAATGTTTTAGTAATAGCCAGAATAATTCATGCCAGTTTAGCAAACTCTTAATAGCAAGCAGAAAAAGCTTATTAAAAGATCCTTTCTTTACACAGTTAAGTATTTTACTTCATATGTTTTTATTAGCTTTGCTTTCACACTGACATCTTCAGACTATGTTTATGTAAACAATCTCTGTTTTAACCGGTTTCCCAATAAAAGACATGTATGGCTCAGAAAAGAATCTTAAAAATCTGATAAACTGTCCCAAACGTCACTGGGTCACAGTGTACAGCAGGAGCATTGTTCTGTAGTGCTCTGAGTGTTTCTGTGAAGAGCAGGTGCACATTTCACATTGTTTGGTAAAACCACCACTTCAGGAGGCAGATAAATGCTTTCTTTTACCACCCACTTCATGAAGTCTAACCTGAGTTTTTTCCTGAGAACTTCTATTGCTCTTAATTTAGAAAAGGATAGAAAAACCTTCCCCTAGTTATCCTTATATCCCCTGCCAATCTCAAGTCTCCTACTTAAACCAGCTTGGTCATTTGTAAGTAGGGGTCTAGAGAGTAGACTAAACAGTTAGGATCAAATGGGTCTGTCCTTTTAAAAAGAGATTCTTACAGTTGTTTGAAGTTCATAGTTATCAGTTGAGGCTGAGAAGAATGTGCTATGTGCCATTCTGAAAACCAGCCCTGGGGCCTTGCAGTGCAGCCCCTAGGAAGGAAGGTGCTCAGTCCCTTCAGTTCTCAGGGGAGTACAGTTTGATCAGATGTTGTACTTCGGTAGGATAGCCTGTGATGGGACAGGCTTGGTGACTCCTCACATAGTTAAACACACAGCGGTAACAAAACACATAGCCAGATGTGGCAAGAACGGTATCATTCACTCGGGTTTTACGACACAGTGGGCACACTGTCTTCAATTTAGGTAACAGAGGGGAATCAGAGTTGTAGTCTAGGTGTACAGGGGGTGGTGGAGTAGGCAGGGCAGTCAGTGATTTGATGGTTTCTTGATTTTCCGATGAGTACCACCAGTCCAGGAACTGCAGGAAAAATACGCCCACAGAAAGGCCAGTGGAGAGGGATATGGCCACGCCCCCCACAGCTTTCTTTAGAGTGGACTTAATCTGCTCACTGATGCTGTTGGGAGAAGAACAGAGGCAAAGAGACTTTAGGCATAATCACTGAGTGACCAACAAATGCAGTGATCACAGGTTTGGCATTTGAATAGGTGTGAGATTGGCACTTCCTTAAGGATCCATCCTAAGCAATCCCTTTCTGATCTTAATGTTTGAGGGGTACAGAATTTAAGCTTTGTTTTTAATGACAAAGGGTCAGGGTTTTGTTTTGAGGAAGAAATTAAGTGGAGAATTTTTCTATGGAAGATAATGCAACCAGAAAAAGAAACAACTAACACATGAGCTCAGCAGCACTGAGCAATGTGTACCTTTAAACATGTAGAATACACAGTAGCTAGAAGTGACACAGCATCAAAGAACACAGCTGTTAGAACTGTACTGCCGGCCAGCGCCGCGGCTCACTAGGCTAATCCTCCGCCTTGCGGCGCTGGCACACTGGGTTCTAGTCCCGGTCGGGGCGCCGGATTCTGTCCCGGTTTCCCCTCTTCCAGGCCAGCTCTCTGCTGTGGCCAGGGAGTGCAGTGGAGGATGGCCCAAGTGCTTGGGCCCTGCACCCCATGGGAGACCAGGAGAAGTACCTGGCTCCTGCCTTCGGATAGGCGCGGTGCGGATAGGCGGCCACTGGAGGGTGAACCAACGGCAAAGGAAGACCTTTCTCTCTGTCTCTCTCACTGTCCACTCTGCCTGTCAAGAAAAAACAAAAAACAAAAAACAAACAAAAAACAAAAAAAAAACACAAAACCTGTACTGCCCTCACCTGAATCTCAGCTCTGCAACCTTCCAGCTATGTGGCATTGGCAAGGTAGTCAGCTGTTATGGATTAGTTTCCTCAACCTCATTGGTTTGTGATGAGGATTGAGCTAACAGAAATGGACCTTGTATGATAAAGGTGACCAGGATGTTGGTCCTTGTTTTAAGGACAAATAACTTTTCTATGATTCTCTCAAATAACTCAAAGGAGACAGGGTGGTAAATTTCCTGAAACTGGGAATCTTAGAATTTATTAATCAAAGCTTTTCTTGAAATGTTAAGGCCTTACCTCTTTGCCGGTTGCTGGATCTTGCTGGCTTCAGCCAGTTTGTGCTCCAGAGCTTGAATATCCTGAACCGTCAGTCGACCTAGCCGAACGCCAGCCAGCTGCAGCAGCGGCGAGTGATGCTGAGCTTTCCCTAGGATGTAGCGAAGCTGCTGTACGAGAAACCAGCCCTCCCATGCCATGTTAACGAATGGATAGGCTGCCAGGAAGGCTCTGTAAAACCGTTTCCAGTGAGAAGAAGGGGGATGGATGGAATATTCATCCTCTTCTCGCAGGCTAGAAACCAGCTTCTCCAGCTTCACTTTCAGGTATGGAAGAAGAACCAGGAACATGACCGATTTCCACAGCTGCTGCCTGGGGAGACCAGCACTGGCCAGCCGCTGAACTGCGTGTGTGTCTCGCATGACAATCCTCTTTAAGCCATAAAAGTTTTCAGAAAAGGAGGCACTGGTTTTAGATAGATAGTGCTGCTGAAGCAGAAGATCCAGCAGAGTAAAGATCTCATCAAACCATCGCCACAAGAAGCCATAGTAGGCAGGGTTTGATTCTGCAAGAACCTGAGTCAAAGTAAATGGACAGGTGAAATTAATTCCATCCCACACTACTGAGCTTTTTATTTAAAATTATCTTTTCCCCTCTGAATTCTACACACTTTCAGCTTAAACAAGTCATTTGGGTCCCACCCTAACCTCCCTGAAGTGCTAAGTATTCAGGTATTCAGTACAGAGCTTCACCTAGAACAGTGACTCAGTAACGTCTAAGACATAGGATATGAATTCTATGCAAATTGGTTATTTCAAACCCGAGGCTACCAAATAAACACAACTCACTGGGTTGGTTTCTACCCACTGGTCCTAAGAACCTTCCGAGAATACCTTACCTTGACCACGTGCTGAAGCGCAGGTCTCACTGCTGTCATTAAACTGTCCTGTGCTACCACCTCAAAGATGGAAGGTTGGTCATCGGCCACAGAAGCAGTTGTGATGTGCGCCCCGTGCTCAGCCATGGTTTCCCCACCAACTCTCTCGTTAGCATGAAAATTTTTTCTTTTTGTATCAAATGCTCAGTCTTAAAGGTAATCTTTCTGCGTAATTACTCCAAACTCCAGTTTTACAGGCAAAATTGAACTGGAGAAAATAGACCCAGAGGTGAAGAGAGGGGGCAGAGGAGAGGGGTCTGAAACTGAGGTCAGGAAAGACGTTAACTCGGACCTGGTTTGTGGAAAGGGGTATGTGGGGAGAAGGTGACTTGTCAAATGCTGCACCCCACAAGGCAGAACATGATTTGGAGGGACAGCTACGGGCGAAGGAGCGCTGTCCACGAGCGGGGTCCTGGAGCTGCGAACCCGGGACCCTCAATCGCGGTGGCTCAAAATCTCGCTGGCTGGGAAGGATCAGGAGAGCCAACGCGGGCCGGGGACGCGACGGCCGGCTCCAGCTGCGGGCTGGGAAGCACCGTCGCCCACGGCCGTCCTTGCGCGCTGACCGCGGGCACGGAGGAGCCCCCGACACCACGCTTGAGGAGAGGTCTCCGCTTTATGACAGAGCCGCACCCGGAAATGGAAACCTCCGGGACCCAGCGGAAGAGAGGCGCTCTAGGCCCGCAAGAGGCCCTGACACCGGAAGTTGGGGACTCTATGACCCCGCCGCACTTCCGCCGCCGCCTCGCTGGCTTTAAAGGAGGCGCCCGCTGACTCTTCTGGGCGCCGACTTGTCGACTGTGTTGCACTTCCTTGCAGGGTCGGCAGCGTAGCTTCGGTGGAAAACCGTCGCTCTGAACTCTCTGGAGCCTTTCTGACGAGGCGGTTGGCGCCACGCCCGGAGCCGGAACCTGCTGCTGAGCTGGGTGTTGGCGCAGGGAGAGGGGCAGGAGAAGCGCCGGCGCTTTCCGCTCTCGCCTGGGCGGAGGTGGTTAAGGGCGTGGGGCCACAGAGCGGGAGAAGGAATCTTACGTGGTCGGTAGCGATTATAAAGAAAAATTACCAGGACGACGAAGGGCCTGTTCGTCAGAGCCCGGCACGGTGGCTTTGTACGCGGGCTGGCAGCTTAACTGGCTTCCAGGTGTCCGTTAGATTCAAGCGTACCCTGGCCGCGGACGCGAACGGGGCTGACAGACCTGCCTGGGTTTCCGTCTGTATACCCAGCTCGGGTCTGCCTCACGACTGCAAACTACAAAGCCCATTCAAGTTTGCATCGTTTGAGTCGCTGGTACAGGTGTGTTGGAGTTTTTTTTTTTCTCCAGATGTACTGGAGTTTCGTTAATTTTTTTAATGTTTTTTTTTTCCTCCGCCCCACCCCCCTCAGGTGTAGCCTCTTCCCCACCCCTGGGCTAAATAGCTAGAAATAAAAGG
Organism: Oryctolagus cuniculus; assembly: GCF_964237555.1. Lineage (NCBI taxonomy): Eukaryota > Metazoa > Chordata > Mammalia > Lagomorpha > Leporidae > Oryctolagus > Oryctolagus cuniculus. The sequence continues at coordinate 39,039,558 of NC_091448.1, read as the reverse complement.
TATTATTCACTGCGCTAAGGACCTCACGGCATAAAGATAAACTGGTTTGCATGAGAACTCTGAAATACAGAGTTTGCGTTTAGTTTGTTTCAATAGGCGAGAAATAATTCATGCACATTGCTCTTAATGGTAGTTTTAACATGTATCTTTTTACTCTACCAAAATACCTGTCAAAGACACACATGGGATCATGATTTATATTATATACAGACTTACCAAACAGGAAAAATACAAAAGAGGAATAGCATCAATTAAAAAGTGGGGAATTAGGCCGGTGCCACGGCTCAATAGGCTAATCCTCTGCCTGTGGCGCCGGCACACTGGGTTCTAGTCCCGGTCGGGGCGCCGGTTCTGTCCCCGTTGCTCCTCTTAAGGTTCAGCTCTCTGCTGTGGCCAGGGAGTGCAGTGGAGGATGGCCCAAGTACTTGGGCCCTGTACCCCATGGGAGACTAGGAGAAGCACCTGGCTCCTGGCTTCGGATCAGCGTGGTGTGGCGGCCTTGGGGGTGAACCAACGGAAGAGGAAGACCTTCCTCCTCTCTCTCTCTCACTGTCTACTCTGCCTGTCAAAAAAAAAAAAAAAAAAAAGGAAATTAGCTACATATAGTAACAAAAAGGCTAATTTAAATACAAAGTTTTTTTTAGGAGTTTATGAAGTAGCTCAGGAAATAAGAAAGGCCATCCCTGACAGAAGAGGATCTGTAGCGTCCTTTTTCTTTAGCAGGAATTACCAGAGCTGTGTCATTCAACCGTGGAGGATGAGACCTGTCTCTCATGTTCTCACGAATGCTGTTCAGCCAATTTTTGTTTGTCATTGTGCTCATCACTCAAATTCCAGTGAACCAGTATCTAGATTCACGTTTTCTTTCTACAGCCACACTCACCCAGAGGAGGGCAAGGCATGTTTATTCATAGTGGAGGCTACCCCAAAAGTAAACACGTTATTACATGAGAAGAGGCATTTAAAGGAATATGTCCAGTATTAGTCAACAAACCTCATGAAGGATCCTATTCTCTGTAGTGTAAAGGAGATAAGATGCTCAAAAAGTGACTGCCCTCAGGTTAAAAGGCAGCAAGAGCCGTGAGATATATTAATTTGGCATGAGTTTGGAGAAGAAATATCTACCAACTGGGAAAAATAAGGCAGTTCTAAATCTGTTGAACAGAAGGCAAATATATTGTCCTATGTAACCAAGCAATGGGAAGAACAGTGTTTCTGACCTCAGCTTCTCCCTGGCAGGTAAATACAATGACGTGACCCAGTATCTCCTGGACTCCATGTCATAACATGTTCACTTAAAAAGTTCAGTGGCTACGTTAGGCCTCACAGGATGAGTACATCTCGGGTAATTCACAGCAGTGGTGAAGGCCTTCCCAGGGTAAGGGAGTAGCAGAGAGTGAGTATAGAGAGGAAATTTGTTTTCTTAAAACATAAAGCAATAGGACTAGTAGAGGTGTGCTGAGAAGTAGATTCAGGTAGTTTTAGAGGGCTTAGATGCTAATTTTAGACCTTATCTGTGCACACTCATCCACCTATTCAGTATCTATCGAGGACCTTCTGTGTGCCAACCATTATGTTCAGTGCTGGGCCCCTCAATTTTAAACATTTTTTTTTTCTGGTGACATCTTTATGAAATCCACCTCTTTCTGCTGAGAGTTATACCTGGAACCAATTTTTTCTAACATTCTCCACCCACTTATGATTTGTTTAATTTTAGTAGGTCGTAAATATAGAATTAACAGTTGGTGTGGTTAATAATTGAGTGATGAAGTTTGGGGATAGATCAAGGATACAGTTAGTTATATGAGTACAAAAGATAGTTAAGGGCTGGTGTTGTGGCAGAGGAGTAATGCTGCCTCCTGGCATCCCATATGGGTACCAGTTCAATTCTTAGCTGCTCCACTTCTGATCCAGAAGCTGCTAATTGTGTGTGGGAAAGCAGCAGAAGATGGACCAAGTGCTTAGGCCCCTGCACCCATATGGGAGACCAGGAAGAAGTTCTTGGATCCTGGCTTTGGTCTGGCCCAGCCTGGACCATTGCAGCCTTTTGGGAAGTTGAATCAGTGGCTGGGCTGGAATTCTCTCTCTCTCTCTCTCTCTCTCTCTCTCTTTCTCCATCTGTTCCTCTCTCCAACTCTGCCTTTCAAAGAAAATAAAATCAGTCTTAAAATAGTTAAACCCATGGTATTGCTAAAGGGTTAGTGTGAAAATGTATGACTGTAGAACTACAAAATATCATTGCCATTCTCTCCCTCAAATGCCACCCATTTTAAAAATATATATTTATTTGAAAGGCAGAGCAACAGAGTGAGAGGGAGAGAGAGAATCTCCCATCCACTGGTTCACTTCCCAGATGGCTAAAACAACAGCCAGGACTGGGCCAGGCTGGGCTGGAGCCAACAGCCAGGAACACCGTCTGGGTCTTTCACGTGAGTGGCGAGGGCCCAAGCACTTGGGTCATCTTAAGCTTCCTTTGTAGGTGCATTAGCAGGAAGCAGGATCTGAAGTTGGGCAGCTAGGACTCAAACTAGCACTCTGATATGGGCTGCCATTGCCACGCTACCCTCTCAGATACCTTCCTATATATCTTCCCTCTTCATTCATGCTTTCTTAGGCATTATCCATAACTCTTTATTCCTCATCTCCAATTCATCATCAAACTTCTACAGCATGGCTTATGTTTTCCCAGCTCTAGTGATCACAGCAATAATTTCTAACACAGTGTTGTTGAATACTGTGGTCACTTTTCAGCCCTTCCTTCTCATTATAGCAACTGATATTGTTGACCACTTATTCCTAAATATATTTATTCCACATATACTAACATACATTTCTGGGGGAGGCTAGGCCTCAGGGATACAAGAGTGAACAGATTGGTTTATATTCTACTTTCATGAAACCCTGAAAACATCCTACAACATCATAGCCTCCTGCTTTTCCTTCTACCTCTTGGATTATTCCTCAGTTTTTTACCACTCAGACATCTTCACCCGAACTCATCACTTCCCTATCATTCCTCAAACCTGCGGCATCTATTTTCAGTGACTAGAGCCACAATTCAATCCTTGACCAAACCCAGAATGGACATTATATTCCTAGTGTCAGACTTCCTGGGTTCGAATCTTAATTCTGCCATGCAACCTTCCTGGATCTCTGTAAAACAGGGGCAGTAATAACTACCTGGTTATCAAGTTGTGAGGATTTAAACATACACTGAAGTCCTTAGAACAGCTGATAGGTAACAAATGCTCAATAAATATTCCCTAGATTGATATTTAAGCCACCACCATCCTGTAGCTGATCTCCCTGGTGAGCCTGCTTTATTTAAATAGAGTTGGATCTCTTGTACAGTTCCTGACCAAAGTAGCCTTCCATAAATATTTGTTGAATTAATAGTGGAGTGGGAGAAGACAGAGATGGGTAGAAGTACCCAGGAGGTGAACAGTCACAAAAGGGGGAGATCAACCAATACTTTCACCAAAAAGTGGAGAAAGATGAGATCTGAAAAGCTTTTGGAATGATGGTGAATTTTGAAAACAGCACGTATTCATACTTTCTTAAGACACATACACTTCTTACAGAAAGATGTGGGAAATCCAAGGAAATATAAAGAAAATAACTTTGTAAACCACCAAGCAGATAGAACCACTGTTATAGTTGTACATACTTATATTTCTCTCAATTTGGAGTTTTATATTTTATTTTTTCCTTAATATTGCAAAGCATTTTTCTTTATCATTAAGGATTTTTCAAAAATATGATTTACCAAGCATTTTCAGTGTTAGAATTAAATACACGTTCACTGCAGAACATTTGAAAAGCATAGAAAAATATTAGGAGGAAATTAAAACTCTGATCCTCCAGCTCTCTCCTATGGCCTGGAAAAGCAGCAGAAGATGGCCCAAATACTTGGGCCCCTGCACTCATGTGGGAGAGTGGGAAGAAGCTTCTGGCTCCTGGCTTCTGATTGACGTAGCTCTGACCGTTGGGGCCAACTGGGGAGTGAACCAGCGGATGGAAGATCTCTCTCTTTCTTTCTCTCTCACTCTCTCTGCCTCTTTGTAACTCTGCATTTCAAATAATAAATCTTTAACAAAAACTCTGCTCATCCAGCAATAATCAGTTTTAACATTCTGTTGAACATTTTTCTAGCCCCTCCTTTTTTTTTTTTTTTTTAAGGAAATTTATTTATTTGAAAGACAGAGGTCTTCCATCTCTGGTTCATTCCCCAAATGGCCACAATGGCCAGAGCTGAACCAATCCGAAGCCAGGAGCCCGGAGCTTCTTCCTGGTCTCCCACGTGGGTGCAGGGGTCATCCTCTGCTGCCTTCCCAGGTACGCTAGCAGGGAGTTGGATGGGAAGTGGAGCAGCCAGGACTTTAGCTGACGCCCATATGGGATGCCAGCACTGCAGCCTGGGGTTTTAATCTGCTGCGCCATAGTGCCAGCCCCTATTTTTCCAGCCTTTTTGCATATGCAGTCATGTCGCAGGTATTGTTTTGTGTACTTTTTAAGCTTAACCGTTTTATCAAGATTTTCTTGCATTATAAAATATTCTTCGACAACATTATACAGTTCTCTAATTTATCACAAATGTTTAATTTCCAACTTCTCCTATGTTAATAACAGCATAATAATACATAAGTGTTATATGAAGTCTTTATATACTTCAAATTACTTCCTGCAGAATGAAACTTCAAAATATTTTATTTTGATACTCCCAGAATTGATGGGCAAAAATTTGGAAGAAAAAACCCCAACCCTCTCTCTTCTCCCTCACACCCTCACATAAACCTTAGGGAGAGCCTGGTTCGCTGACAGTTTCCTGCGCCCTCGTCAACTTTTTCCTCCAGTTTTAGATCTTAGAATCTAGGGCGTAGTTCCCGAAAGCGCCTTACTTTTGTGTTAGTAGGTCTACTACATTCTCAGCATAGTGCTTCTTTATCTCATTTAAGCTTCACAAGACAAGAAGACTAAGGTTATTAAACTACTTTCCCAGTCGCACCGGGGCAGGGAATTGAACTCACGAACTCACATGATGCCGCCTCAACCTCTTTTCCTCGCATCACTGCCTATGAGTTCTGGGCTGGATCACTGTTGTTTTCTGCTGGACCGCCTGCCAGGGAAATTAGCCGATGTTTTAATTTTTTTTTAATAGAAGGGAACAGGATACTTCAATTCCTTGCGAGGAAACAATTCCAGCGAATTTCAGCTTGTTTAATATATCCCTTGGAATAGCCATTAACCATCCTCTGAGGCCCAGGTCTCCAAGCCTTGCCTGAACCAAGGCTGGGTGGGGGAGGGGAGGGCAGGACGCTTTTTCGTCTCCAAGGTAACGGGTCGCCGCCTTTCTGGTTCTCCCGCGCACTCCGACTACGTCACGCGGCGAGGTTCTCTGACGTCAGGGTTTCCGGCCCACCATCTTTGTCGCTGGCAAAGTGGGTTTTGCGCAGTGGCTTAGACCTAGAGAAAGAATCGTGACGGGCAGGAAACCATTACAACACCACCCGGGCTGTGCTCTCTGGCTGCTCCCGCCACCCCCGCCCTTGCCTCCGGTGAGTTCAAGGCAGCTGACTCTGGGGTGTGTGTTCCTTAATTGATTGGGGTGGGGGAGAGGGAGGAGATCCACAGGCTGAGTCGAAGGCGAGCGGAGGCGAGGAAATCTTAGGAGCGTGACCGTTGAGGGTGGAGGCAGCCGTCGGGTGTGACCGTTGTGAGGAAAAGGCTTGGAGGAGAGGTCTCCGCCGCGGTGGCTGTGGTGGGCTGAGGGAATCCTCGGGGGTGGCAGCTCGAGGTGCGTGGGGGGAGGTCTGTTTCCAAGTCGGGGTTCGCACGGGCCAGAGGCCAGGGGTGTGGCCGGAGGCCGAGGGGAGAACCTTCCTTCTTCCCCCTTCGCCGACGTGCATTGAGAGGCTGGGACGTGTCCAGCGAGCGAAAGGCAAGAGGGATTCCCCCGAAGCTTTGCCCGTTAATGGACACACCTCGCGCGTCTCCGTAACTTGAGGCTGGGGACACCTCTCCCTTATCTCGTAATGGAGGCCTCCCACCTGGAAGCAGAAGAGCCATTCCTGACACTTTTAGGGAAACCTCCGGAATCGGCCCGATGTGAGAGGGGAAGCGGTACATTCTCTGCTCGGATTTTTTTTTTTTTTTCTTTTCTGGATTTAGCAGGAACAGTCTGGCTTGGGGAAGGCTGCAGACGAAGGCAGAAGTTCAGAAATTGGAACTTCCTGTTATTTTCATACTCTCTGAATCCAAAGATTTTAAGCTGCTGGGTTGTTTTCATAGCAGGGGAGGCCAGGCTGTTCCTGTGCTCGCTCGGCCGCTTCATTATGAAGTGTGGATGTTTCGTAAAACTTTGACCTTTCAGAAAATACGCCTTTTTTTTTTTAACTGTCAAACTCCGTTACCACATAGTATTGTGGTTTAAAAGCAAAAGTAAAGAAATACGCTCGGAAAGGCAGAATGACTAAGAAGGAAGGTGGTCTTAATGAGGAACGGTTAGTTCCCGCCCGGTGTAGGTCCGCAGCGTAGCCTCGGGGTGCACTCACACAGTAATAATAGAAGGCAGCAGGTGAAGGAGGTGCAGGTAACACGTTGTAAGGATGACTAAGCCTGGTGGGGAGGTGAGAAGCCTTCGCAGGTAGCTTAGCAGTTGGAAGTCCCCAGGGGAGCAGACAGGCGCCTGTGTTCTGCCAACAGCCTTGCCCACGTTGAGTGGCAAAATGGATGTAAAGCTCACTCGTTCTCTTTGAGTCCGGGACGTTCAGGTCTCTCATCCTTGTTTGTCTTCCCCTTTAAGGCCCATATTGTGAAGTAGTATGTCTCAGGTGCGGGTTTGAACCAAGGACAGGTTCTCCATTCCTTCTTCCCTTCCTCCCAGGCTTACATTTTCCGGGCTTATGATATTTCAGTTAAGAATTGGAGGTCAAACTTTGAGCTTTCTTTCTGTGTATTACTGTATTAACTTTGCAGTTTCTTGTATTTAAATAGAAATCACAGGTGATTTTGGCTTTTCAGGGTTTGATAATTTCTTATGAGCCAAATGATATTTAAAGATACTGTTGTCTTTTCACTGTTGTTGAATATTTAATTAGAAATGGAAACAGCACCTCTCCCGTTATTTTTATTAAAAAAAAGATTATTGGAATGACCTTTCTGCTTTATAATTCTGTTAATTTGGGCCAGTTTTTCACTTTGAACCTTAAATGTGTGAATCTCAAATTTATGTGAAAAGAAGGGCTTAGTGAGTTCATCAGCTCTAATTTGGCCACCATTTCCCAGAGAGCCGTTTAAAATTAAGATCCTATTAATTTTTTTCTGCCCTTATTTTACCCAAGCTATTAATCTTACGTCAGTCTTTGCCTTTTGGGGAACTGAGGGGAGGAGGGAGGAATAGAAGAGGGACTTTCACAACCTGTATCTGGCAGAAACTAGGCTGTGTTAAATCTAGATACATCATCCTGTGCGGGAGGCCCTCCCGAAATGCAGGGACATCCCTCTCTGGACTGGGCCAAGTGAGAGTGATTATGCGCTCTGACCCTGGAGCTTTGTTGTTCAACAGTGGCCCTGGGCCGACCCTAAGTCTTCAGAATGTCCAGTGACTTGTCTGATTTAATCTGGTAGAAAGATGATGTGGGCTTAAATTCCATCATGGCTTTGCTTATTTCTGGAGCTCTCCAGAGAAATAGTTTTGTTTTTGTGGCAGGAATTTGACTTTTTAAGGCACATCAGCAAATACTTGCTTGTTTGTTTTTGTTTCTTGAACTCCATCTTGTCTACTTTTCTGTGACCTCCTATACAGACTTCAGTTTTCACCATCCTGAATTTTAGAGAATCTTGGCTATGTCCATATTTATCAAATGATTAACTATATCTCATCTAAAACACAACTTTTTTAAGGTGAAATTTGCATAACATAAAATTAATCATTTTATAGTGAACAGTGGCACTTTTGGTACATTCACAGAATGGTGCAACGACCACCTCTTCCCATTTGTTTTTGTTGAGACTGTTTTCATTTTTATTTCTTTTTTAAAATTAATTAATTTATTTTAAAGTCAGAATTACAGAGGGAGAAGGAGAGAGACAGAGAGTGAGATCTTCGATCTGCTTGTTCACTCCTCAAATGGACACAACAGCCAGGGCTGGGCCAGGCTGAAGCCAGGAGCCAGGAGCTTCATCTGAGTCTCCTGCATGGGTGCAGGGGCCCAAGGATTTGAGCCATCCTTCGCTGCCTTTCCAGGCACATTAGCAGGGAGCTGGATCAAAAGTGAAGCAGCCAAGATTGGAATCAGTGCCCATATGGGATGCAGGCACTGCAGGCAGCAGCTTTACCTGTTATGCTACAGAGCCGGCCCCTGTTTTCATTTTTCTTGGAATTTCCTTTGGCTTAAGGCAGGGACCAAGGTACAAGGTATCTGTACCAATGTGGATAAGAGAGTATTTCATTACTACTTAAGGTGTCAGTTAAGTGGTATGTTTCTCCTTTCTCTTTAGAGCAGGGATTCTTAATTTAGGATCTGTGTTAAGAACTTCTAAAGGTACTTGGATTTCTCTTCTCTAAAGGTTCTTGGATTTTGATGGTAGGTACATTGTTCTGTAGTTAAATGTTTAATGCTCACAACGAACAGGAGAGAAATCTATCCCTTCACATTAAAATTTCTTAGAGGAAATCATGAAATGTATGTGCTACTAATAAAGGAATGACTTAAGAATGTGGTGAAAGGGGCCGGCACTGTGGCATAGTAGGTAAAGCCGGTGCCTGCAGTGCCGGCGTCCCATATGGGTGCTAATTTGAGACCGGGCTGCTCCACTTCCAATCCAGCTCTCTGCTTTGGCCTGGGAAAGCAGTAGAAGATGGCCCAAGTGCTAGAGGAAGCTCCTGGCTCCTGGCTTTGGATCAGCTCAGCTCCAGCTGTTGCAGCCATTTGGGGAGTGAACCAGCGGATAGAAGAGCTCTCTCTCTCTCTGCCTTTGCCTTTGCCTCTCTGTAACTCTTCCTTTCAAATAAATAAGTAAATATTTAAAACAAAAAGTGGTGAAAGTTCCTGTTAAGAATTTAATTGTGTGTATGAGAGTTTTAGAAAACAACACTTTTGTGTATTTTTGAAGAAATTGTATGGAAATTTCCAGGCAAATTTTGTTTTTAAATTTTAAGCAGGTTTTAAGTTTTAATGATCCCACTGGACTTAGAATGGCATAATAGTAACCTAGGCAGAGCATACTAGACTTGCGCTATGTATAGCCCCCTTGTCAGACTCCTGTATTTTTCTCTTATTGATTTTTCTGTTTAAAAGTGTAAATTCATAGATAATACCTTGAGATGTCCTCAAGGGTTTGTGTGAAGGATTTCTTCTTTGGCTGATTCCACATTTAGTTTATATTGTGAATACATTAAATGATGATAGCATTCTTTGAATTTTTGCTAGAAAGGAATTACAAAAACATTGAGTAAGGCAAGCCTGTGTAACAGTTTGATTTTTTTTTTTTTTTTGACAGGCAGAGTGGACAGTGAGAGAGAGAGAGAGACAGAGAGAAAGGTCTTCCTTTGCCGTTGGTTCACCCTCCAATGGCCGCTGTGGCCAGCATGCTGCGGCCAGCACACTGCGCTGATCCAATGGCAGGAGCCAGGTACTTCTCCTGGTCTCCCATGGGGTGCAGGGCCCAAGCACTTGGGCCATCCTCCACTGCACTCCCGGGCCACAGCAGAGAGCTAGCCTGGAAGAGGAGCAACCGGGACTAGAACCCGGTGTGCTGGTGCCGCAAAGTGGAGGATTAGCCTAGTGAGCCGCGGCGCCGGCGTACAGTTTGATCTTTAATTATGACAAATATTAAAACAAATTTATGTATAATGATATTTGATAGTTCTGGGTTACTCTTTTTTTTTTAACAAGGTAATTCAGTGAAATTCTTTTTTTTTTTTAAAGATTTATTTAATTTATTTGAAAGACAGAGTTCAGAGAGAGTTAGAGACAGAGAGAGAGGTCTTCCATCTGCTGATTCACTCCCCAAATGGCTACAATGACTGGAGCTGGACTGATCTGAAGCCAGAAGCCAGGAGCTTTTTCCTGGTCTCCCTTGTGGGTTCAGGGGCACAAACACTTGGGTCATCTCCCACTGCTTTCCTAGCCACATTAGCAGGGATCTGGATCAGAAGTGGAGCAGCTTGTACTTGAACTGGCACCCATGTGGGATGCCAGCGCTGTAGGCCAAGATTTTAACCTGCTGCATCATAGCACCACCCCTGAAATCCTAGTTTGATTAAAAGAACTATTAGGATCATGACAATAAATAGGAAGTAGCTGTTGGAAAGATAGCAAATGAGTGTAATTTCTGTTAGATTTTACAAATAGCACATTTTAGGGATCAGATTTGGATCAGGCTTGTTTCATTATTTTAGGTTTATTTGACTTTTTTTCCCTTTTTTCTTTAATTATATTGATTTGTTTAGTGCATAGGTCATTTGTCCCAGATCTGTATTTAGTATTGTTTGCCAAATGTGTTTTGCTAAACTGCCAAATATATCATCACTCATGTTGTATTGACTTGATAGTAATGAACAGGTACTGGGATGCCTTGTCTTGAAATTGCAGTGAGTATTATTAATGATGTTCCTTGGAGAAGTTAGTCATTTTTGAGTGCAGAAGGAATATTATTATTTTAAAAAGATTTATTTACTTTTTTATGAGAAAGGCAGAGTGAGAGAGAGAGGGCGAAACAGAGAGAGGTTGAGAGATCTTCTATCTGCTGGTTCACTCCCCAGATGGCCACAACAACCGGAGGTGAGCTGGTCCGAAGCCAGGAGGCATGAGCTTTTTCTGAGTCTCCGACGTGCGTGCAGGGACCCAAGGACTTGGGCCATCCTCTGCTGCTTTCTCAGGCACATTAGCAGGGAGCTGGATCAGAAGTAGAGCATCAGGGTCTTGAACCGGTACCCATATGGGATGCTATAGCCGCAGGTGGTGGCTTCACCTGCTGTGCCACCGCACTGGCCCTAGCAGATCTGTCCCTTTCTGACTCTCCCTCTCTCTGTCTCTGTAACTCTGTGTTTCAAATAAATAAATCTTTAATGTTTTTTTTTAATATAGTTAAAGAACTCAAGCAGATTGGACAGGGTCCTAGAGTTACTCAAGTCAGAAAGCATTGCCTCATTATTTTGGGAGAATATACCCAGTCTGCTGTTGTTGTTTTACAAGGGTACTTCAAAAATGATATGGAAAATGGAATTAAAAGATAAGTTTATTTTAGTGCAAAAAATTCTGAAATGCGTGCATACAAGGGGTCTTAAAATATTCATGAGAAATATGTTTGATTAAAAAAACTATGCATAGATTTCAAAAGTTTTTTCTGTCAAAGTAAACCTTTTTTTTAAAAAAAAAATTTATATAATTGGCAGGTAGAGTTTACAGACAGTGAGAGAGAGAGACAGAGAGAAAGGTCTTCCTTCTGTTGGTTCACTCCCCAAATGGCTGCAATGGCCGGAGCTACGCCAATCCAAAGCCAGGAGCCAGGAGTTTCTTCCTGGTCTCCCTTGTGGGTGCAGGGGCCCAAGGACCTGGGCCATCCTCCACCTCTATCCCAGGCCATAGCAGAGAGCTGGACTGGAAGAGGAGCAACTGGGACTAGAACTGGCGCCCATATGGGATGCCGGCTCCACAGGCGGAGGATTAACCTAGTGTGCCACGGCACCGGCCCCCAAAGTAAACCTTTTAACTCTCTTCCCACTAGCTTTTTGAACTCCCTTCCTAGTAGTGGGGTTAATTCTCCTGGAATTGAGATGGAAGACGTACAATTGAGGCTGAAATCTGTGGCCTTCCTTTCTTTCTTTCCTTTCTTCTTTCTTTCTTTGACAGAGTTATAGACAGTGAGAGAGAGAGACAGAGAGAAAGGTCTTCTTTCCGTTGGTTCACTCCCCAAATGGCCACCATGGCCGATGCTGTGCCGATCTGAAGCCAGGAGCCAGGTGCCTCCTCTTGGTCTCCAATGCAGGTGCAGGGCCCAAGCACTTAGGCCATCCTCCACTGCCTTCCCAGGCCACAGCAGAGAGCTGGACTGGAAGAGGGGCAGCCGGGTCTAGAACCTGGCACCCATATGGGATGCCAGTGCTGTAGGCAGAGGGTTAACAAAAATGAGCCATGGTGCCGGCCCTCTTTCCTTGTTTTTAAAGATTTGTTTATTTACTTGAAAGAGTTACACAGAGAGTGATGGAGAAGCAGAGAGAGAGAGAGAGAGAGAGAGAGAGAGAGAGAGAGAGAGTCTTCCATCCACTGGTTCACTCCCCAGATGGCCATAACATCCAAAGCTGATCTGAAGCCAGTTGTTTCCTCCAGGTCTCCCACACAGGTGCAGGGGCCCAAAGACTTGGGCCATCTTCTACTCTTTCCCAGGCCACAACAGAGAGCTGGATCAGAAGTGGAGCAGCTGGGTCTCAAACTGGCACCCATATGGGAAGCTGGTGCTGTAGGTGGCGGCCTTACCCACTACACCACAGCGCCAGCCCCTGAAGTTTCAACACAAGTACTGATTGTCTTGTGTGCTCAATGTGACACAACAGTGACCTCAGTCTTTTGCCTGATTTTTGAGTGTAAACTGATGCTATTTTGTTATTTAGGAATACAATTGGGCTGGATGTAGATTGGTGGAAATATGAAAAAACAGCTCTTAAAAAATCCATGTGTAAAGTGTGTTTGCCTCTGTAGATATTTCAAAGCTACTTGCAGTATTGAATAGGTAGGAAGAATTATTTGCCCTTTGACCTTGTGCTGCTTTGGAATTTGTGCTTTGGAGTGACTGCTTTTTGAGGCAGGGCGATAACCAGATTTTCCTAGATAAGAAAGTAATGGTGAATGCTTTCAAAATAAACTTTTCCATACTTCTAATGCTGGAGTACTGATTGAAGATGTATGAACAGAAAGGTCTCTCTTTAGCTCTTAATGGCTCTTAGGAGATCTTGTGGATAAAATCACAAAATCCTAACAGGTTCAGAATGGGTTATTACCCTATGTCATTTGGCCCTTGGACTACCTCTAGTAGCTTTTGAGGCAGGAATTACATTTTTAATTTTCTTTGCATCCCTTGAATCTGCAGTGTTGGTGATAAGGAAGAGGATGCTCATTTTTGAATGCAGAAATTCTTAAATCTTAATGTTCTTGCCTTGCTGGATGTGTATAACCTGGGTAAAGGAATTCTTTTCCTCTTTCTGTAGGTACACATTAAAGATCCAAAATCATGACTGACTCCAAGTACTTTACAACCAATAAAAAAGGTAAGTAGAGAATCTGATCAGATCTTTGGAATTATTTTCAAAAGTTGTGGTATAAGACCGTCCCAAGTAGAATGTACCTGACCTCTTCAGACATATGTGTTGTGCATAGTCTCATTCGGAATCTACTTTTACAGATGAGTATGTTTGAATAAGTTTTATTAAAGTAGAGATTTTGGGCTGGCATCTTGGCATAGCAGATAAAGCCACCACCTGCGAAGCCGGCATCCCGTATTAGGGCCAGTTCATGTCCAGGCTGCTCCACTTCTGATCTAGCTTATTGGTGGCCTAGAAAAGGCAGTGGAAGATGGCCCAGGTATTTGGGCCCCTGCCACCCATGTGGCAGAGGAACCATTTCTTATTGAAGGAGACTAAAGAGACATGACAGTAAGTATAATGCAGAACCCTGAACTGTATCCTTGCTCAGAAGTGAGAAGTCTGTGGGGCCGGCACTGTGGCATAGCAGGTAAAGCTGCCACCTGCAGTGCTGGCATCTCATATGGGTGCTGGTTCGAGTCCTGGCTGTTCCACTTCTGATCCAGCTCTCTGCTTTGGCCTGGGAAAGCAGTAGAAGATGGCCCAAGATCTTGGGCCCCTGTACCCATGTGGGAGACCCAGAGGAAGCTCCTGGCTCCTGGCTTGTGATCGGCACACCTCTGGCTGTTGTGGCCATCTGGAGAGTGAATCAGCAGATGGAACACCTCTGTCTGTCTCTGCCTCTGCCTCTCTGTAACTGTTCCTTTCAAATAAATAAATAAATCTTTGAAAAAAAATAAGAAATGAGAAGTGTAGAAGTATGAGTAGGCTGGGAACCAAGTCAGTATTTGAAAGGGTATTGAGATCTTTAAATAAGATTTGTGGATTAAATTATGATGTATCCATGTTAGACTGCCTGATTTTGACCCTTTTATTATGGTTCTATAAAATAATTTCCTCACCCTTACAAAACATACACTGACATGTAAGGGATCTTGTAAAAGTTGATGGAAAATATATGTTGTGAAAAAACTGCATGAGTTTAAAACATGTATGCATCAAAACATCTTTTAATTCCATTTTCCTGAATGAGAGAGAGATCTTGCATCTGCTGTTCACTTCCCAAATGCCTGCAACAGCTGGGGCTGGGTCAGGCCAAAGCCAAGAACTCCATCTGGGTCTCCCACATGGGTGGCAGAAGCCCAAGCATTTGGGCCATCATTTGCTGCATTCCCAAGCATGTTAGCAGGAAGTTGGATGGGAGGAAGAATTTGAACCCGTGGTCCAGTATGGGATGTAGGCATTGCAAGTGGTGGCTTTAACCCCCTTCCCATGAACTTTTTTTTTTTTTAAAGATTTATTTATTTATTTGAAAGTCAGAGTTACACAGAGAGAGGAGAGGCAGAGAGAAAGAGAGAGAGAGAGGGAGAGAGAGAGGTCTTCCATCCGCTGGTTCACTCCCCAGATGGTTGCAATGGCGGAACTATGCCAATCTGAAGCCAGGAGCAAGGAGCTTCTTCCGGGTCTCCCTCACGAGTGCAGGGGCCCAAGGACTTGGGCCATCTTCTACTGCTTTCCCAGGCCATAGCAGAGAGCTGGATTGGAAGAGGAGCAGCTGGGACTAGAACCGGTGCCCATATGGGATGCCGGCGCTTCAGGCCAGGGCGTTAACCCACTGTGCCACAGCGCTGGCCCCCCCATGAGCTTGATGTCTGCAACTCACTGCTAAATGGAGCTGGGAAATGATAATGTAAGTGTGGCAAAACGTTGACAATTGGGGAATCTGCTTGAAATTACTTTAAAAAAGTTAATAGCAGAGAGAGTACACTGTAGGGGCCTGGAATAAACTAGGAAGCACCACAACATTTTCCAGAAAACTAGAGCTATCTGTCTTTTCTGTCATTTGGAGTTAAGTATTGGTAAATAAATTCTTTTAAAATTCAGAAAACGCCTGAGTGAGTTGCTTAATTATATCTACTACTAGTCAGTGGTTTTCTTTTGTTTTAAAGATTTTATTTATTTAAGTGAGAGACAGATTTACAGAGACAGGGAGAGACAGACAGAAAGGTCTTCTATCCACTGGTTTGCTCCAAATGGCCACAACTGTGGCTGATCCGAAGCTAGGAGCTGGGAGCTGCCTCCATGTCTCCCACAAGTGTGCAGGGGTGCTTGCGCATCTCCCACTGCTTTCCCAGGCCATCAGCAGAGAGTTGGATCAGAAGAGGAGCAGCCAGGACACTAACTGGCCTGTATGCAATGCCAGTGTTGCAGGCAGAGGCTTGGCCTACTACACCATGGTGCCAGCCCCAGCCAGTGGTTTTCAGCCTTGGCTGCACATTGGAATTACCCAGGGAACTTTAGAACAATATTGATGCTGGGTTGCAACCCCAGATAATCTGATTGTGATAGTCTGGGGTATGATCTGGGTGTGGGTTTTAAAAACTCCCCATGTGTGGGCATTTGACACAGGGGTCAAATGCTTGGAATGCCTGCACCCTGTATTGGAATAACTGCTTTAAATCCTGGTTCTTCTGCTTCTGATCCAGATTCCTGCTAATGTGTACCCTGAGAGGCAGCAGATGATGGCTGGGTCCCATGCTACTCAGATGGGAGACCTGGATTGAGTTTCAGATTCCTGGGTTCAGCCTGTCCCATCTATGGCTGTTGCAGGCATTTGGGAAATAAAGCAGTGGTTGGAAGAGCTTTTTCCGTTTGTCTCTCAGTCTCTTTCACATAACGTGAAAATAAGTAAGTGGAAACTTAGGGAAAAGCTAGCTCCCCAGATTACTGTAATGTGTAGCCAAGGTTTAAGAACCATTGCAAGCTTCTAGCAATGCCTGATGAATTTGATTTTGGGAAGGAGGAGGTTAAAAAAGATAAGAATTTATTGTTATAGTACATAATCATAAATAAGAAATTTTGCTTTTCCTGGTGACTCTTTTTTGGTTCCACCAAACTTTCTCCCCCCTACCTGTAACTTTTACCTCATATTAGCCCCTTGTCATTTATTTTCAGCTTTTTCGGATCTTGTTATCTTTTGGAAATCTATTTGCTTTTTCCTTTTGTTTCAACTTGTGTGTTTTTCTGACCAGCATATTGTCTGTAATGACATAAAGGGATATAATTTAAAAACTCAGCTAGTTCTTCAAATTTTATCTTGTAACTTTTTTATTTGGGCATTTATGGAAGTTTGAGAATTACAACTGAATCACTGCCGGATAAATGCCATAGTTTAAAAATAAATGGATAGATTGTGTTCTTTTGCTTCCTGCAACGCCTACCAGAACTGCCACTGGAGAACATATTCTTTAAATGTATGCTGTTGAAATTGGAATAATTTCAGTTACATCCTGTTTTGATCCTGCAGCTCCTGCTGCTATTCACAATTCAGAATTTCTGATACCCTGCTGTTTGTCCTTTGCGTTCTCAGAAGTAGTGATGAAAACCCTAAGAAGTAGATTTGGCAACACAGGACTTGTTGAAGAGAACCACTCTTTAAAAGGGGTCAGCTTTTCTGGCTATGCTGTTTTTTGCAGCTGTAGCTTAAATAAACTAGTGATTTTGTAACAGTTTGTCTTGTTGACAATGGATATTGATGAAACAGACTTTTTTTAGTGCCTAACTTCTTTGTCTTCCTAGTTTCATCCATCCCAGGTAGGGGCTTCATGAGAATGGAATGGAGAGCCATCTCCACTGTTTCTGTATTAGAGAATGAATAAGATTGGCTTAAAAGGAATGTTAAGAGCCGTCTTGAGGGGCCAGCATTGTGCAATAGCAGGTAAAGCTGCTGCCTGGGACACCGGCATCCTCTCTGGGCACTGGGTGGAGTCCTGATTGCTCCACTTCCAGTTGAGCTCCCTACTAACGCACCTGGGAAAGCTACAGAGGATGACCCAAGAGTTTAGGCACCTGTACCCATGTGGGAGACCCAGAAGAAGCATCTGGCTTTGGTCAGGACCAGCCCCAACCATTGTGGCCATTTGGGGAGTAAACCAGTAGGTGGATGACCTCTCTGTCTCTTCCTCTCTCTCTCTAACTGTGCCTTTCAAATAAATAAAAAAAATCTTAAAAAAAAAAAAAAAAAAGAAACTGTTGAAGGTGGAGGAAAATGATAAGTATTTTAAACAGGTTTAAGCATATAGATGGGAGGTTGTGGTTTTCTTGGCTCAGTGATACAATTTTTTTCCTTCCTTTTTAAACTGAATGAGGATTGTTAACTTTTTTTTTTTTTTTAAAGATGTGTTTTATTGATTTGAAAGGCAGAGTTAAAGAGAGGCAGAGGCAGAGAGAGACAGAGAGAGGTCTTTGATCCTCTGGCTTACTCTCCAAATGGCCACAATGGCTGGAGCTGAGCTGATCTGAAGCCAGGAATCAGGAGTTTTCTCTGGGTCTCCCACGGGTGCAGGGGCCCAAGGACTTGGGCCATCTTCCACTGCTTTCCTAGGCCACAGCAGAGAGCTGGATTGGAAATGGAGAAGCTGGGCCTTGAACTGGCGCCTATATAGAAGGCTGGCACTGTAGGCAGCGGCTTTTACCGGTTTTGCCACCGTGCTGGCTCCATTAACCTTTTTTTATTATGGCCCCAACCTCCTGAAGATAGGTGAGTCTGGAGACCAGGCCTTAAAGTAGTAGTGACAGTCCTTGACATTTTACACTTAAGGGCCTGAGCGATTAGTCATTAGTCATTAGTCATTAGATACACCATTAGAGATAACTCTTTTTTTTTATGATTTTTTATTTATTTGAAAGGTAAAGTTATAGAGGGGAAGAAGGAGAGACAGAGATCTTGCATCCATTGGTTCACTCCCCAAATGGCCACAATGATGGGGCCTGTGCCAGGCTGAAGCCAAGAGCCGGAAGCTTCTCTCATCTCCCACGTAGGTACAGGGGCCCAGGGACTTGAGCCATCTTCTGCTGCTTTCCCAGGCCATTAGCAGGAAGCTGGATCAGAAGTAGAGCGGCCACCACGACTCAAACTGGTGCCCATTTGGGATGCTAGCACTGCAGGCTGTGGTTTAACCTGCTGCACTTACAGTACTGGCTCCTATGTCTCTCTCTCTCTTAACAATTTATTGTGGCACAGAGGGCTAAGTCATCTCTTGGGACATCCACATCCCATATCAAAATGCTTAGGCTGAGGTCCACCTCTACTTCTGATCCAGCTTCCTGCTAAATGTGCACCCTCCGAGGCAGCAATGATGCCTCCAGTACTTGGGTCCCTGCTATCCACATGGGAAACCAGATGAAGTTCTGGGCTCCTGACTTCAGCATGGCCTGCCCTGGCTGTTGTGAGCATTTGGGGAATAAACCAACAGATGGAAAATCTCTAGCTCTCCTTCTCTCTCTTTCTGTGGCTCTGCCTTTCAAGTAGGTGAAAGTAAATACATTTTAAAAACAAGTAATAGGGGCCAGTGGCACTCTGGCACAGTAGGTTAATCCTCCACCTGTGGTGCTAGCATCCCATATGGGTGCCAGTTCTAGTCCTGGCTGCTCTTCTTCCGGTCCAACTTTCTACTGTGGCCTGGGAAAGTAGTAGCCCCTGTGTGAGAGACCCAGAAGAAGCTTCTGGCTTCTGGCTTTGGATCGGCTCAGCTCCAGCCATTGCAGCCATTTGGGGAGTGGATGGAAGACCCTTCTCTCACTCTCTCCCTCTCACTGTCTATAACTCAACCTCTCAAATAAATAAATAAAATCTTAAAAAAAAAACCAAAAAACAGGTAATAAACACCTACTTTAAGAGACAGAGCTCCTATCTGCTGCTTGACTCCCTGAATGCACACAGTGAGGGGATTTGGCAAGGCCCAAGCTGGGAGCCAAGAATTCAATCTGGGTCTCCCATGTGGGTGGTTGGAATCCAATTACTTGAGCTATTACCATTGCCTTACAGATCTGCATTAGTAAGGAAGCTAGAGTCAGGAGCTGGAGCTGATATCAGAATATGGAGTGCCATATGATATCACCATATACTAATTAATAAATTCCCAATATTAATAAGCCTGTGTGGGTTCTTGCCTAATATTCAGAGAAGAATTTTGAATACCAGTATAAATGAATGAGGCAGCATGATACATTTTAAGCTTTTATTCAGTGAGAAAGATTCATGGGAGAGTGAGGGCCCAGTCTATGAGAGAGATAGATCTAGATTCATATCGAGTACCAGGAGCCAGCCATGTGGAGGAGCATGAAAGCCAGGAAGCATGAAGGCCACGTGCCCTGGAGGCACAGGGCACCATGGGCCCACACTGCAAAAAGCCGTGGTGTGCCCAGCCTTTTAATCCACTACAAAAGGGGAGTGTTAGTTAACCTGATTGACCAGTGGTCACACAGGTGTGATCAGGTAGGGGCATGAGATCACACAGGGGCGCGGTCTTCCAGCTCACAAACCTAATCAATTTTATTCTGTGTATCTGCCTATATCAGAGGCAGATTTCAAACCCAGGTACTTTCATATGGGATGTGTCTTAACTGCCAGGCTAAACACTTATCCCTTGAAATAACTGGTTTGTACCATTCTTGAATCTTCATGATTGTTCTTGTTAGATTAATTGAATAGAGTGGATCCTTAGGCCCATTAGCTTATTCGAGTTAATAAGAGTAGAGGAGTGATTCTCAACCCTGATTGTCCATTTGATCACTTGGGGGCACTTATAAAGATCTGCATGTGAGCATTCTTGGCATTGCAATGTTTTTGGTCCAGAGTGCAGCCTGAACATCGTTAGTTTTAAATACTTATCAGGTAGTATTAGTGTGTGCCACTGATGCTGGCCTTTGAGCTTCATTTCTTTGTCTGTAAGTTGGAATTGAGTAGATGAGATGATATATGAGGTTTTTTCTGTTTTGAAATTACTATTTTTTTTTTTTTACGATTTTTGTTTGTTTATTTGAAAGGCAGAGTTAAGTAGGGTGGGAGAGACAGAGAGAGAGATTCCATTCTCTGGTTTCCTCCCCAGATGGCTGTAGTAGTCAGTGCTGAGCCAGAAGTTTCATCAAGGTCTCCCCAAACACTTGGGCCATCTTCCACTGCTTTTCCCAGGCTATTAGCAGGGAGTGGATCAGAAGTTGAGCAGCTGGGACACGAACTGGAACCCATTTGGGATGTGGTGGTACAGGCAGCAGCTTTACCTGTTGTGCCACAATACCAGCCCCTTAAACTACTGATTTCTAAGCTGTTTTACCTACATTTATTTTTCTTCTCAGCACCTTAAAATCCTCATGGGAAATCATATCATATAATATTCTGTATCTGAGATTTGCTTTCTCTTTCAGGTCTGGATTGTACCTTTCTCACTGGTCACAATTTAGAAGCTTTTAAAATTTACTGGTGTTATCATTATCAGTAATTTAGCTATTATCCTAGGGCTTTGAATTTTACATGTCCTGTAATTTTTTAATGATCTTATTTTAGTTGCTATCCTATTGTTCTTCTGTTTAATTACATAGTGCATTCTCCTGTTCTAGTTCTGTGGTTCTGGGACCTTACCCATTTGTTCCCATCTTTTTTAGGAGAAATCTTTGAATTAAAAGCTGAACTCAACAATGAGAAGAAAGAAAAGAGGAAAGAGGCTGTGAAGAAGGTGATTGCCGCTATGACCGTGGGGAAGGATGTTAGGTAAAAGTCATCATTTCTGCTGTTGGTCACTTAGTGGCCTTTCCTGCTTTGTCTTTAAAACTGTTATAGAACCGATGAGAAGACATTTGTTCACTGAAAACATCCTCAAGAATAGTAGTTTCTTTTTAAATTATTTATTACACATGCAAAGATGGGGGAGGGGAGAGGGAGAAAGAGACAGACAGACAGACAGACGGTGTGCTCTCATTTGCTGGTTCATTCTCCAAATGTCCCCAATAGCTGGGGTTGGGCCAGGGTGAAGCTGGGAGATAGGAGCGCAATATAAACCTCCCACATGGGTGGCAGAGATCCAAGTACCTGAGCTGAGCTGTCACCACTGCCTCCCAGGACACATTAGTAGGAAGCTGGAGTCAGATGCTGGAGCTGAGAGTCAAACCCAGGCCCTCTGACCTGAGATGCAGGTGTGTAACTGCTGTACTGTCCGTGTAGTTGCTTTTGCATTAATTCTCTGCATTAATTCTCTGACTTCAGTGTTTTTTTTTTTGTTTGGTTTTAGAAGAATGAAACAAGTTTAATTTTATTGAATATAGATCTAGCATAAAACCTCCTGAGAGCTGGCACAGTTACAAATCTATTGGCTCAGATAGCTTTAGAAGATGCTAAAAATACACTGAGAAGCAAAAGAGCTCACTCTTTGAAGCCGTTGCCTTCAACTTTGCAACTGTGCATTCAGCTGCTGAATTCATGATGAAAATCAATATTAAAATCCATTTGTTCGTATTTTTGTTTCTTTAATGTAACAGGGATACTTGAAAATAAGTGAGGGTTGTCTGCAAGCCTCTGAAGGAGTCTATGAGGTTAAAACTGTTTTTGTGATAACATTTAGTCAGTACTTGCCTTTTTTACCATTTTGATGTTGACACTGGTGGTACAAAGCAGTGGTAGGTAAAACTGCTGGTGTTTTAGAATTAATCAGAGTAGTGCTGCTAGTTTTAACAGTGGGATTGTATTCTATACCCCTACATACTGTCAAGAAAAGGTACAATTTACTTTGGCTATCCTTCATGAAGAATTCATCTATTTTTTATTTTATTTATTTATTTTTAAAGATTTACTTATTTGAAAGAGGGAGTTACACAGAGGCAGAGAGAGAGAGAGAAAGAAAGAAAGAGGTCTTCCATCTGCTGGTTCACTCCCCAGATGGCTGCAGTGGCTGGAGCTGGACTGATCGAAAGCCAGGAGCTTCTTTTGGGTCTCTCACCCAGGTGCAGGGCCCAAGGACTTGGGCCATCTTCTACTGCTTTCCCAGGCCATAGCAGAGAGCTGGATTGGAAGACGAGCAGCCGGGACTAAACCAAGTGCCCATATGGGATGCCGGCACCACAGGCAATGGCTTTACCTGCTATGCTACAGTGCTGGCTCCCATCTTTCTTTCTTTCTTTCTTTCTTTTTTTTTTTTTTTTTTTTGACAGGCAGAGTGAACAATGAGAGAGAGAGAGACAGAGAGAAAGGTCTTCCTTTTGCTGTTGGTTCACCCTCCAATGGCCGCCGCGGCTGCAGTGCGGCCGACGCACCGTGCTGATCCGAAGGCAGGAGCCAGGTACTTATCCTGGTCTCCCATGGGGTGCAGGGCCCAAGCACTTGGGCCATCCTCCACTGTACTCCTGGGCCACATCAGAGAGCTGGCCTGGAAGAGGGGCAACCGGGACAGAATCCGGTGCCCCGACTGGGACTAGAACCCGGTGTGCTGGCGCCACAAGGTGGAGGATTAGCCTAGTGAGCCACAGCGCCGACCTCCCATCTATTTTTTAAAACTTTTGGCCGGCGCCGCGGCTCACTAGGCTAATCCTCCGCCTAGCGGCGCCGGCACACCGGGTTCTAGTCCCGGTTGGGGCGCCGGATTCTGTCCCGGTTGCCCCTCTTCCAGGCCAGCTCTCTGCTGTGGCCAGGGAGTGCAGTGGAGGATGGCCCAGGTGCTTGGGCCCTGCACCCCATGGGAGACCAGGAAAAGCACCTGGCTCCTGGCTCCTGCCATCGGATCAGCGCGGTGCGCCGGCTGCAGCGCGCCGGCTGTGGTGGCCATTGGAGGGTGAACCAACGGCAAAGGAAGACCTTTCTCTCTGTCTCTCTCTCTCACTGTCCACTCTCCCTGTCAAAAAATAAAATAAAAATAAATAAAAATAAAACTTTTGATTTTGGACTTTGAGTATATCCTTTTTAATATTCTGTGTGCTAAAATAATTGCACATAAAGCTCCTCTGCACAGCAAAATGTGGTGGTTGACTTGAGAGTGAGCCCTTGTGCGATTGTTTGACTTGCAAACACTATTTTTATTGAAAGGGATTGACAGACTGTATTTAATCAGACTCTGGCATTTGGGAGACATTTTACCAAAAATGAACAAAGTGAATCTGCTATTTCAAGAAGAAAAAATTTGACAGTAGGTAAATTTTGAGGTTTAAAGTAAAAATTAGAGTATTAGAAAGGGTATCTCATGAGCTTGACAGTTTCTAAATGCTTAAATATTTTTTTTAGATTATTTATTATTTATTTATTTATTTGACAGGTAGAGTTACAGAGAGAGAGAGAGAGAGAGAAAGGTCTTCCTTCTGTTGGTTCACTCCCCTAATGGCTGCTACGGCTGGCGCTACGCCTGGTGCTACGCCGATCAGAAGCCAGGAGCCGGGTACTTACTCCTGGTTTCCCCTGTGGGTGCAGGGACCCAAGCACTTGGGCCATCCTCCACTGCCCTCCCGGGCCACAGCAGAGAGCTGGACTGGAAGAGGAGCAACCGGGACTAGTACCCAGCACCCCAACTGGGACTAGAACCTGGGGTGCCAGCGCCACAGGCGGAGGATTAGCCAAGTGAGCCACGGCGCCGGCCTAAAGATTTTTCTGAGATTGGTGGTGAAAGAAATAAATGAATGTGATTATTTGTGTCAACTTTGGGAGGGTCCAAATAGCTCAGTGAACCAGTATTTTTCAAATGACCAGTGCATATATCACAATTACTTATGGGTAAAAGACCCATTCAACATGTATGATAAATGAATGGATTTTAATGCAAATAAATGCAAAAGTTTATTCATATGGTTTCAGATGCTACATTTCAATTAACTTATAAACTATCATTTGTAGAGTTGGACATTTGGTATAGCAGTTAAGTTTGTGCTTGGGACATCTACATTGCAAATCATTGTGCCTGGTTCTGATACTGGCTCTGCTTCTGATTCCAACTTCCAGCTGATACATACCCTGGGAGGTAACAGCATGTGTGTCTCTGCCATCCATATGAGAGACTTGGATTGAGTTTGCAGGCAGCTGGGGAATGAACTAACAGATGTCTGTCTCTTCTCCCTGCCTTTCAAATAAAATGAAATGAAATTAAGAAAAAAAAGCTGGCGCCGCGGCTCAATAGGCTAATCCTCCACCTAGTGGCGCCGGCACACCGGGTTCTAGTCCCGGTTGCCCCTCTTCCAGGCCAGCTCTCTGCTATGGCCCAGGAGTGCAGTGGAGGATGGCCCACGTGCTTGGGCCCTGCACCCCATGGGAGACCAGGAGAAGCACCTGGCTCCTGCCATGTGGGTGCAGGGACCCATGCACCTGGGCCATCCTCCGCTGCCCTTCCGGGCCACAGCAGAGAGCTGGACTGGAAGAGGAGCAACTGACACTAGTACCCGCTGCCCCAACCGGGACTAGAACCTGGAATACCAGTGCCGCAGGCGGAGGATTAGCCAAGTGAGCTACAGCGCTGGACCAAAACACATTAATATTTTAAAAGGGATCTTGAGGCCGGCGCCACAGCTCAATAGGCTAATCCTCCGCCTTGCGGCACCGGCACACCGGGTTCTAGTCCCGGTCGGGGCGCCGGATTCTGTCCCGGTTGCCCCCCTTGCAGGCCAGCTCTCTGCTGTGGCCAGGAGTGCAGTGGAGGATGGCCCAAGTCCTTGGGTCCTGCACCCCATGAGAGACCAGGAGAAGCACCTGGCTCCTGGCTTCGGATCAGCGCGGTGTGCTGGCCGCAGCGCGCCAGCCGTGGCGGCCTTTGGAGGATGAACCAATGGCTAAAGAAAGACCTTTCTCTCTGTCTCTCTCTCACTGTCCACTCTGCCTGTCCAAAAAAAAAAGGGATCTTGAGACCAATACAGTAAGAACAGCTCCCATAACCAGGCAGGAGACCAGATAGAAAAGGTAACACAAGAGATAGGCTTTTGGCATAGTGCCTAAGATGCCACTAGGGATACCTGCACACACTGTACTATACACACACACACACACACACACATATATATATATAATTTTTGTACGATTTATTTATTTCTTTGAAAGGCAGAGGCAGAGAAGGAGAGAGAGAGGTTTTTCATCCGCTGCTTCACTCCCCAGATGGCTGTAATGGCCGGAGTTGGTCCCTTCCGAAGCCAGGAGCCTGGAGCTTCTTCCAGGTCTCCCACATGGATGCAGGGGTCCAAGGGCTTGGGTCATTTTCTACTGCTTTCGTAGGCTATAGCAGAGAGCTGGATTGGAAGTGGAACAGCTGGGACTTGAACCAGCGCCCATATGGGATGCCACAGCGCCAACCACTGTGTCAGTATTAAAATTAAAGGATAGTCGATGTATATTAGCCTTCATGGTGTTTATTATCTAGTTAAAGAGACCCCAATTTGAAAAATTAGGGAATAATGAAATATAGTTATGTAATTAGGTATTAAAATGTATATATTAAAGGCAGTAAGAACTCTGCAAAAGAAAGATCCATTCAAATAGAAATAGTTGGAGAACTCTTTTGGAGGGACAAGATGCAAGCTATGCCTGAAAAGATAACATGAGGAAACAGAATAAATAAGAGAGTAGCTACTTGTAGATGATCATGCTTCAATCTCCTTAGCAAGTAACCTCAAGTTCAATGCCGTCCAATAGAAATACAATGCAAGCCACATAAATAATTTAAATATTTTCTGGTAGCTATAATAAAAAGTAAAAAGAAATAGATGAGATTAATTTTAATAATCTTATTTAGAGCAGGAGTTTGGTGGTTAAGATGCCTGCATCATGTATCTGAATGCGTGGGTTTGATACCTGGCTCTTGACTCTGGCTTGCTGCTCATGTGTACCCTGGAAACAGCAGTGATGGCTCAAGTGGTTGGGTTTCTGCTACCCATGTGGAAGACCTAGATTGTGTTCCTGGCTCCTGCTACCCATGTGGAAGACCTAGATTGTGTTCCTGGCTCCTGGCTTAGGCTTGGCCCATTGTGAGCATTTGGGGAGTGCACCAGCAGATGGGGGAGCAAGTTTGTGCTCTGACTTGCCTCTCTGTCTCTCTACTTCTCTTTTTGGCTATCAAATAAATAAGAAAATAACTAATTTATTAAAATATATATATATATATTTTATTTGATCCAGTATATCCAAAATTCTGTCATTTTAATGTATGATCAATATAAAATTTTTAATGAGTTATTTACATATTTTTCACATGGAGTCTTCAAAATCCATTTACATTTACATCAAATCTCAGTTCAGAATGGCCACATTGTAAGTACTCATCGGCTACTCTTGACTAATGGTTACCATCATGAGAAGTTCTGGTTTCTAGTTTTATAAATTGATTTTACCTCTAAAGCTTTGACAATTAAGTCTTGTTGATCTTGGCAAGTTAGAATCGTTTAAGATATTAATTTTACTATTGGTTAGTATTTCATGTTTGTTTACCAGTTTTATGATTCTTTTGCACATCAGCTGTTCTCTCATGAGATGGAAGGAAAACTCCTTTTGGAGAGCTTTGTTAGTGTTTGTTAAATATCTCCATGTACATGAACTATACAGATAGACTATACATAGAGGTACTATACATATAAACTGTTTCTTTGCCTTCCAGAATAGAAATCACTGGTTCATTGGAGATGTGAATTCTTTAGACTTGCATTCCGTCTTGTGTTCTGTAAATAATTTCTGTTTCTGTACCTGTTTTTATTTGTATACAGAAGCTATGCCAGTTTTTCATCATTCTTTTCTATAAAAATTATGCATTTGTTACTTTTTATGTTAGTAATAAGATATCTAGAA
Organism: Oryctolagus cuniculus; assembly: GCF_964237555.1. Lineage (NCBI taxonomy): Eukaryota > Metazoa > Chordata > Mammalia > Lagomorpha > Leporidae > Oryctolagus > Oryctolagus cuniculus. The sequence goes on along the minus strand of NC_091448.1, from coordinate 39,012,685 downwards.
ATATTTACAACTTATAAGGTATTCTGATAAAGCCTTGGGGAGAAGATTAATTCCTAACTTCTGTGTCTTATAGGAGAATGGTAAATCATGAAATGGCTAGAACTTGTAAATAGTATAAACTCTCTTTATATTTGATTAAACCCAAATTTTCATTTGTCCGAATGTATAATGTTAGATTAAATAAATTCCACAAAAAGGAAATCAGCATCTTAAAGAAATAACTGATTTCCTGTCTGAAATTAGAAATGAACAGAGTGAGCCTGGATGAAGCATTATATCATATGAGAAAGCAGGAATTACATCACAAGGCCAGGAGATGAATTCACATTGGTCAGGGATGGAAGAGCATGAGCGTTAAAAAGTTTTGTTTTGTTTTGTTTTTTGTAAAGATTTATTTATTGTATTTGAAAGGCAGAGTTACTGAGAGGCAGAGGCGAGGGTGGGGTAAGGAAGAGGTCTTCCATCCACTGATTCATTCACTCTCCAGATGGCTGCAATGGCTTGAGCTGTGCCAATCTGAAGCCAGGAGCCAGGGTGCAGGGGCCCAAGAACTTGGGCCATCCTTTACTGCTTTCCCAGGCTGTAGCAGAGAGACGGATCAGAAGTGGAACAACTGGGACTTGAACTGGCGTCCATGTAGGATACCGGCACTGCAGATGGTGACTTTGTACCCTATGCCACAGCGCCAGCCCCTAAAATGCTTTGTAACTAGTGAAACTGCAGTGGATTGATATGAATTACTGTTAATTATTTTGGTATGGTAATGGTAGTGAGTTTTTTTTTTTTTTTAAAGATCTATTTATTCATTTGAAAGTCAGAGTTACATAGAGAGAGGAGAGGCAGAGAGAGAGAGAGAGAGAGAGAGAGAGGTCTTCCATCCGATGGTTCACTCCCCAATTGGCCACAATGGCCAGAACTGTGCTGATCCAAAGCCAGGAGCCAGGAGCTTCTTCTGAGTCTCCCACGTAGGTGCAGGGGCCCAAGGACTTGGGTCATCTTCTACTGCTTTCCCAGGCCATAGCAGAGAGCTGAATTGGAAGAGGAGCAGCCGGGACATCCATATGGGATGTCAGTGCTTCAGGCCAGGGCGTTAACCTGCTGCGCCACAGTGCCAGCCCCATAAAGGTAGTGAGTTTTTAAAAAGATTCCTAAATTATACACTAAAATATTACAGGTGAAAGGTGTCTAGGATACATTTAAAAATAATGAGCAACTGGATGAGATGAGGACAGGTAGGGGCAGTGGGTTGAGAATATTTCCTGAAACAAGATGGGGCATATATCAATATGTCAGTATCTGTGGGTGATGAGTTCATTGAGTTCATTTTATTTCTTTGTTTATTGAAATATTTTCTTAATACAAAATTTTTTCAAAAACTATTTAGGGATCTTAGGACCAGTGCTACAATTTCTTTTATAATTGATTTCCATGATAGTAATTATCATTATGAGGATGTTTGTCTTTGCATCCAGTAACTCTGTTATAAGCCATTTCTTAATATTCTGTCCAGCAGCATGGTGCTCACTCCCATTCACTTTCCTTTTCTTTTTCCCTTCTCTGCTCAGCTCTCTCTTTCCAGATGTAGTGAACTGCATGCAGACTGACAACTTGGAACTAAAAAAGCTTGTGTATCTCTACTTGATGAATTACGCCAAGAGTCAGCCAGACATGGCCATCATGGCTGTCAACAGCTTTGTGAAGGTAACTTTTCCCAAGGACTCAAGAGCATTATACCTAAAAACAGCTTTTTCAGAAGTGATGCTAAGTATAGTTAGCTTCTGTGTTGCAAAGAAACAAGTTTTCTTCTGAAGGAAGGCCTCTAGGGAAGTACTGACAGTGACTAGAAATGTTCATGTGATAAGCCATCTATTTGCCAGAGTATTGTGTCATCCAGGGAAATTTAAGCCATGTGGTGAGCCTTCTGTAGTGGGGTTTGGTGCATCCCTGCCAGAAGGGCAGAAGAAAGCCAGGTGAAGCTGCACTGTTTTACTTTCCGACGCTGACAAAGGTTGGGCATATCATTGTAGTACAAGTAAACTGGGGCTCTCTCTGTTGTATCTTTATCAAAATAATGTTTATGAGTTAGAAATAGTGGAAGATGCAGGAGGTACTTTTGTTTTGTTTAATCTTCCAACATTTGATTATTTTTTATTATGGAATAATGTATTCAAGTAGAGGGAATATCATGATGAATACATAAACACCTATCTTGGGGTTTTCACAAATTTTTTTCAAGTCATAAGTTTATTTATAAACATACCTGGTATGCTATGAGTTCAAGAGTTTGATCTATTTTTTAAAGAGACTACATTTCTTGTAATACTGTTATCTGTTAAATAGATGACCTAAAACATCATTCTTTTTCTTTTCTTTTTTTAAATTTATTTGATAGATAGAGAGAGAGACAGAGAGAAAGGTCTTCCTTCTGTTGGTTCACCCCCAAAATGGCTGCTATGGCCAGAACTACGCCGATCTCAAGCCAGGAGCCTGGTGCTTCCTCCTGGTCTCCCATGTGGGTGCAGAGACCCCAGCACTTGGGCCATCCTCCACTGCCTTCCTGGGCCATAGCAGAGAGCTGGAGTGGAAGAGGAGCAACCGGGACTAGAACCCGGTGCCCATATGGGATGCTGATGCCGTAGACAGAGGATTAACCAAGTGAGCCATGGCACTGGCCCCATCTTTTTTTTTTTTTTTTTTTAAAGATTTATTTTATTTATTTGAAAGAGTTACAGAAAGAGGTAGAGAAAGAGAGAGTGGTCTTCCATCTGCTGGTTCACTCCCCAAAGGGCTGCAATGGCTGGAGCTGAGCCTATTCAAAGCCAGGAGCCAGGAGCCTCTTCCGGGTCTCCCATGTGGGTGCAGGGGCCCAAGGACTTTGACCATCTTCCACTGCTTTCCCAGGCCCATTAGTGGGGAGCTGGATCAGAAGTGGAGCAGCCGGGACTCGAACAGAGACCATATAGGATGTTGGCGCTGCAGGCTAAGGCTTTGGCCCACTATGCCACAGCACCGGCCCCACATCCTTATTTCTTTTCTTTTTTTTTTTTAAAGATTTTATTTATTTATTTGAGAGGTAAAGTTACAGACAGTGAGAGGAAGAGACAGAGAGAAAGGTCTTCCATCTGCTGGTTCTCTCCCCAAATGGCTGTAATGGCTGGCTGGAGCTCTGCCAATCTGAAGCCAGGAGCCAGGAGCTTCTTCCTGGTCTCCCACACAGGTGCAGGGGCCCAAGGGCTTGGGGCCATCTTCTACTGCTTTCCCAGGCCTTAGCAGAGAGCTGGATTGGAAGACGAGCAGCCAGGACTAGAACTGGGCACCCATATGAGATGCCGGCACCACAGGTGGAGGATTAACCTACTGCACCATGATGCCAGCCCTAGCCCCTACCACATCATTATTTCTTAAGCAGCTGGTATCATACGTACTATGAAAAAAGGTACAGCAAATCCAGATCTAAAATGCAAAGTCATTATAACTAGCAACCTCTACTTGTTTTCCACTGAAAATGGCAAATTCTTCCTGGGCCCTCCTCCTAGTGGCTCCTAAGGACCATGGAGTTTGTGAACCTCTGGATGCTCTGGAGGAGGCACAGAGACCCAAGAAGGAAGAAATGGTGGCACCACACTAAGCCTCGCTCTATTCACAGCCTTGTTCCTCTGTGTGCAAGGACTGAAAGGCGAGTTTTCACAGTTATTGACACATGGCCACTGTTGTTGAATTTATACTCCCTATACTTTCCAGATTCCCACCTCCTTTTCTGTTGGATTTGTAAAAAATTTATTTGAAAGACAGAGAGTATGGGAGGAACAGATAGGCAGCCAGAGATCTCTCTCATTGTTTGTTCACTTCCCAAATGCCCACAGCATCTGGAACTCAATCTAGGTCTCCTGTATGGATGGTAGGTACCCAACTTCTTGAGCCATCACTTGAAGCTCTCAGGGTTGTATGTTAGCAGGAAGCTGGAATCAGGAACAGAGCCAAGATATAAGCCTAGGTTCTCCAGTGTGGAATGGAGAATCCCAAGTAGGGTCTTAACCATTGTGCCAACTTCCTGCCCCTGTTGCTGGATAATGTTTAAGCAAATCGTGAACATAACTTCATTCATTTTTTAAAAAACTTTATTTATTTATTTGAAAGACAAAGTGACATAGAGATCTTCCATCTGCTAGTTAACGCCAAATGGCCCCCAACAGCTGAATCTGGGCCCAGTTGAAGCCAGAAGCCAAGATTATTCCATCCTCATCTCCTACACAGGTAGCAGAGACCCAAGTACTAAGGCCATCTTCTGCTGCCTTCCTTGGTATAATAGAAAGCTGAATGGGAAGCAGAGCAGCTGGGAATTGAACTGGCACTCTCTGTCTGTCTGTCTGTCTTAGAATCAGAGAGTGAGAGGCAGACAGAGAGAGATCTTTCATCCAAGGGCCCACATGGGCAGCAAGAGCCTAAGCACAAGGGCCATCCTCCACTGCTTTCTCAGGCAACCAATAGGGAACTGAACTGGAAGTGGAGTGGCCAGAACTGGAACTAGTGCCCATATGGGATGCCAGCATTGCAGGCAGCAGCTTTACCACTATGCCAGTGCTGGTCCCCCAAATTAGCATTTCTAAAAATAACTTCTCTATTTATTTAAACTGTCTTGAAAAATAACCAATATACCTTATTATTTCTTATGGATGTTTTCTTCTTTTCCTATCTAATTATATTGTACCAAGAGAACATAACAGTTCATTCTTCCTGCCTAATGATTCATAGATGGAAAATATCATTGGGAAGAAATTAGTTTACAGTGTTCAGAAGTTAGAGCTGTACATAGTTTTATATGGTTTAAAGAAATTTTGTGATATAGGACAATTTAAAATAATTCTTTCTCAGTGTCCTACTTGAGCTATATTTGGCAGCACATGCTAGTAAAGGAAAAGGCCTATTATTACCTTGGAGGGCCTGCTCTGCTGTTTAACTCGAAGTACTGATGTCTGCCTTCAACTAGCTCCTACGTTCTCCTTTATTTTCTTGGTTCTTAGTCCGAGAAATCTAGCCCTCTTTTTTCTCTACTTAATAGTAATGAATTGACAGAGTAGGACAGTGTCTTTCCAATTCCCCTTTACTTTCCTATACCAAAATACAAACCCAGAGGCCTTTTCTGCTTTTAGGGCAGATCCACTAATAGCTGTGGATGCAACATACCAATTTGTTAGGCTTCTACCTAGCCTTGGAGTGAATTCTACTGGGCTTTCTTTATTGTGAATATAAACAGTTAAATGAGTTCATAACCTAAAGTCTTAAATTGATGATGAAGCCTTGTACTTAGGAAAAGAATAGTGTGGGAGATTGGGTTCGAGGTAGAATGTAACTGGATGCTTGAATTAATGAAATCATCTTTTGTGACTCATGTACTGAACTGTTTACTATTAGTCACCAGGTACACTTAGAGTTGTTTGTGGATGTTTTTTGCAGGACTGTGAAGATCCCAATCCTTTGATTCGGGCCTTGGCAGTCAGAACTATGGGCTGCATCCGAGTAGACAAGATCACAGAGTATCTCTGTGAACCCCTCCGCAAGTGCTTGAAGGATGAAGATCCGTATGTTCGAAAAACAGCAGCAGTCTGTGTGGCAAAACTCCATGACATCAATGCCCAGATGGTGGAAGATCAAGGATTTCTGGATTCTCTACGGGATCTCATAGCAGATTCAAATCCAATGGTAATAGACTTCTACTTTTACAAAGAGAGCAGTATTTAAAATGGGTCCTTTTTTTTTTTTTTTTTTTAAAGATATATTTATTTATTTAAAAGTCAGAGTTACACAGAGAGAGGAGAGGCAGAGAGAGAGAGGTCTTCCATCTGATGGTTCACTTCCCAGTTGGCCGCAATGGCCAGAGCTGTGCCAATCTGAAGCCAGGAACCAGGAGATTCTTCCAGGTCTCCCACGTGGGTGCAGGGGCCTAAGGACTTGGGCCATCTTCTACTGCTTTCCTAGGCCATAGCAGAGAGCTGGATCCGAAGTGGAGCAGCCAGGTCTTGAACTGGCGCCCATATGGGATGCCAGCACTTCAGGCTAGAGTGTTAACCCGCTACACCACAGCGCTGACCTCATGGGTCCTTGTCAAGGTGTGTTTAACACAACTTTGTCTTTGAGATGTTGGATCACAGGATACCTGTGGGAAACAAGACTTCTGTGTGTACTATAGATGGTATATCTCATCCCTGAGGCATTTTTGAGGTGCAAACCAAGCACTCAGTACAAGAGTTTTAAATCAGACATTTGTACCTACTCCTGTATTTGCTCAGAAGCAAACTAGTACTTTCATTTTCTTCAGATTGTTATTTAAATTTTTGCACTCACATTTTTTACTTCAAAAAGTCTATGGGAAACGGAATTAAAATGTGTGTTTATCTTTGTACCAAAAAGAAAATAAAATCCATACACAGTAGGGGATTTTTTTCTTCTTTTAAGGTTTATTATTTATTGAAAGGCAGAGGTGGGGAGAGAGAGTGAGAGAAAGAGATCTTCCATCTGCTGGTTCACTTTCCAAATGCCTGCAACAACCAGGGTTTGACCAGGCCAAAGCCAGGAGCTAGGAACTCCATTTCAGTCTCCCTCAGGGATCCAAATACTTGAGCCATCTTCACTGCTCCCAGGTGCATTTGCAGGGAGCTAGATCTGAAGTGGAGCAAGTAGATCTCAAACTGGCACTCTGATGGGATGCAAGGTGTCACAGATGCCAAGAAGTGAGGGAATAAGCTGCTTTCTTTAAAGTGCTCTCCTTTTTTTCTAACCCAGTGTTTACTTGAAGGTGAATAACAGTAAGAATCAGCTGGGGGCAAGCTTTGTGGCCAGCAAGTGTAGCTGCCATGTAAGTGCCAGCAGACCATAGTCTCTGCTGCTCTACTTTCTTTCTTTCTTTCTTTCTTTTTTTTTTTTTTTTTAAGATTTATTTATTTATTTGAAAGTTAGAGTTACACAGAGAGAGAGATCTTCTATCCCCTGGTTTACTCCCCAGTTGGAGACAACGGTCGGAGCTGCTCTTATCTGAAGGCAGGAGCCAGGATCTTCTTCCAGGTCTCCCATGTGAATGCAGGGGCCCGAGGATTTGGGGCGTCCTCTGCTGCTTTCCCAAGCCACAGCAGAGAGCTGGATCAGAAGTGGAGCAGCCAGGACTTGAACTGGCTGGCGTGCATATGGGATGCCAGCACTGCAGGCGGTGGCTTTTCCTACTACGCCACAGCACCAGCCCCACCCACACCCTCCGCTCCACTTTCAATCCAGTTCCCTGTTAGTGGGCCTGGGGAAGCCTCAGAAAATGGTGCAAGTGCTTAGGTTCTTTCCACTTACATGGGAGACCTGGATGGAGCTCTAGGCTCCTGATTTTGGCCTGGCCCAGCTCTGGCTGTTGTGGCTGTTTGGGGAGTCAACCAGTGAATGAAAGACTCTCTCTGTCTCTCATTCTGCCTTTCAAATAAATAAATAAATATTAAAAAATTATTCAGTGGATAATCTCTAAATATTTTCTGTTGAGCATTTTGAATAGTTGGAATTTGCCTGAAATACTCTCTCTTACTTGCATATTACCTGCTCAGATCTCTGCTTTGATTTCTCCTTGGGTTCACCTGATTCTATTGGTATCCTTGGCTTCCATTTGTGATCCTTCAAAGTTAGTATTAAGGTCACGGAATGAAGCAAACTACAGTTTTTTAAAAAAGTGTTCATTTATTCAAAAGTCAGACCTACAGAGAAAGATCCTCCGTTTGCTGGTTCACTCTTTAGATGGCCACAATGGCCAGGGCTGGGCCTGGCTGAAGCCAGGAGCTTCATTTGGGTCTCTCAGGTCTGCAAGCCCCAAACCACTTTTTAAAGGTACTTAAGGGGCTGGCACTGTGGCATAGCAGGTTAAGTCACTGCCTGCAGTGCCGGCATCCCATTTGGGCACCAGTCTGATTTCCAGTTGCTCCACTTCTAATCTAGCTCTCTGCTATGGCCTAGGAGAGCAGTAGAAGATGGGTGAAGTCCTTGGGCCCCTGTACCCGCATGGGAGACCCAGAGGAAGCTCCTGACTCCTGGCTTCGGGTTGGCCCAGCTTTGGCCGTTGCGGCCATTTGGGGAGTGAACCAGCGGATGGAAGACTGCTCTGTCTGCCTCTGCCTCTCTGTAACTCTGCCTTTCAAATAAATAAATAAATCTTTCAAATAAATAAAAGAAAAGAAAAAGAAAAGTACTTAGGTCCTAACTAGCATCAGCCGTCTTTTAGCCATCTCCTAGGCTTGGGGGTAGGTATGGATATGGGTATGGAAGTGATTTAACCATGATTTCTGACGGAAAATCTTCACCAGTGTTAGAAGTCAGTCTTGAGCCGGCGCCGTGGCTCAATAGGCTAATCCTCCACCTTGCGGCGCCGGCACACCGGGTTCTAGTCCCGGTTGGGGCGCCGGATTCTGTCCCGGTTGCCCCTCTTCCAGGCCAGCTCTCTGCTATGGCCAGGGAGTGCAGTGGAGGATGGCCCAGGTGCTTGGGCCCTGCACCCCATGGGAGACCAGGAAAAGCACCTGGCTCCTGGCTCCTGCCATCGGATCAGCGCGGTGCGCCGGCTGCAGCGGTGGCCATTGGAGGGTGAACCAATGGCAAAAGGAAGACCTTTCTCTCTCTGTCTCTCTCACTGTCCACTCTGCCTGTCAAAAAAAAAAAAAAAAAAGAAGTCAGTCTTGCTCTTCTCTCACCCAGACAATACTATGTGACACTTTCTCAAAGTATTCATAAAGAAATGAGTTTATAAACCAATGAGATCTACTTTTTAGAGTGTTTAGCTGCTACCAACTTATGTTTTTGGCATTGCTTTTAATTCTGAGCAACTGCTTTTGAAATTCTCTACCTGAGGACAAATGAGGCGATGAGAAGTACTTGAGCTCCAAGCACCAACCAGATAAGCAGAATATCATGTACCCTGTGGAAACTTATTAAATATTCAGAGGTGCTCAGAATGGATTGAGGTGAAAATTGAACTCACATGGGCAACTCCAGTTTGAGGGGAAAAAGTGTCTTTACACTAAATGCCTAGGCCTGTAAAATTAGATGGTCAGGGCTAAAGATCAGCTGAAGGTTTGATAGTAAGGAATTTTTTTTTCTTTTTTCTTTTTCACCTGCGTAGCACTTAGAGATCTTTATCCTGCTCAGTTGAAAGGAGATTCTTAAGCCTGTAGAGAGGGCTGGTTTTCATCCAGTCCATGGTACTCACCTGAAATATACATGCCGTTTATTTACTTAGTTTGCTTTTCTATTTTTTTTTTTTTAAACTTTTATTTAATGAATATAAATTTCAAAAGTACAACTTTTGGATTATAGCGATTTTCCCCCCATAACCTCCCTCCCACCCACAAACCATCCCATCTCCTACTCCCTCTCCCATCTCATTCTTCATTAAGATTCATTTTTAATTATCTTTATATACAGAAGATCAACTTAGTATATACTAAGTAAAAATTTCAACAGATTGCACCCACACAGACACACAAAGTATAGAGTACTGTTTGAATACTAGTTTTACTGTTAATTCACGTAGTACAGCACATTGACAGAAATCCTACATGAGGAGTAAGTGCACAGTGACTCCTCTTGTTGATTTAACAATTGACACTTTTTTATGACGTCAGTAATCACCCGAGGTATGCTCTTTTATTGTTAGAATCTTCAAACATACTCACAACTAGAGAATACATGAATACAGTAAATAAGTGAGCTCATTTATCTTGATGAGATCAGAGCATTTTCAGTTCATGGCAATCTTGTTTTATTTTTCTATCTTACTATCTGTAATTTAAGCAAGTAACACATAAATGAATATCTATTTTAATATGCTATAATGTAATAAGCTGGAGAATGCTGGTAAGAATTCTTGACCTGTTTTTACTACAACAAATCAAAGTATTTGGGGAGATATTCACAAATATTGAGGAGACTTTTAGAGAAAGTTTAAGGTTACTTGGTTGGTCTTGTCTCTTTGCTGCAGATTTTTCTTAGAACTGGCTGTCAGCATTAGATACCAAATTGTTGGGCCTACTCCTCTCTAAATAGAAAATCTCTCTGCAGTCTTGTTAGATTTCTCACTAGCAGAAATTTTCTCTGATATTGTTTGACGTACTGCTAGAGGGCTGCCCAGAATGTAAACTAAAAATGCCCTCACTTTTAGTGACTAAATCTATATATGCATGAGCCTGAAAGCTGGGTGCCTCCTTTAGTCTTATGCATGGAGTCCATTGTTTGCCTAATTCTTGTTCTGAACTTGTTTTACATACAACATACCTGTCATTTTTTGAGTGTTTGATTCATTTTAGTGAGGAACTGGAAAGTTTAGTCTCAAGAGCTAACCAACAAATATACATACACCTATTTTTGATCTCAAGTCCATGCTTTTCTTCTCAAGTGTATGTCCTGCTTTGTACCTTAAAGAATTTACAACTATCATTAGAACACTGATTTTCCTTTTATCAGTGGAATCACATGCTACTGAGGGGAGACAGATTGAGTGCACGAATGTAAAGTGACATCCAGGATCTAGTGGTCAAACATCTAGGAAGTTTCTAAGGCCTATGATGGTCTTGTGTCATTGGGAAAAGAGAAAGTTAAATTTAAGTGCCTTCTGTGCTAAGCACAATGATAGGTGTGTTTACTTTGAGTATTTTACTTACTTCAGCTCTCATGTCTGCCCTGTGAAGTAGAAGTTACTCCATGTTACAGATCAAGAAATGTTCACTCCTGCAGAGAGATAAAGGAGCTATCCAAGGTCATGCAGCTAGCAGTCAAGAGGCAGGATTCCAATCTGGTTCTGAGACCCAAAACCCATTTTTAGTTAATGCCTTCATGGATGTATATGTATATGATACCATGTTAGTGTATGTGTATGTGTGCATATACACATTTACAATTTTTATTTTCTCAATCAATTTTTTGAATACATAAAGATCTCTAGGTATCTGAGCACTGTTTTATTAAGGGAATCTTCTCAGTTTTCTTACTCTGATAATGGATATGAATCATTTTATTACTGCTCTTAAGGACTGATTTTCTTCCACTTCTTCAGAGGCTGCTCCACATGGTGGCAGCACTGCATCAGCAAACATTAGACTTTTACAAAGGAAGTGAACATTTCCTGGGCATCTGCCTTAGTATTCCTGTAGACAGCATCCTAGATGTGAGAACACCAGCACATCTGCAGTGAGAACTTTGAAGTCTTCTGAAGTAAGATGTTGATCAAGTGCTGATCTTCAGTCCGATTCCTAGTGGCATGTGCCTTATATAAAATAACAGGACTTTATTAATTTTCATTCCTTGTCTTTTTTGAGTATCATTCACACCTCATTTTCCTATAGTAATTTTATCACTTAATGCTTTTTTAATCTGACTTTCATGAAATATTTGAGAGAAAAAATGGACTTAAAAAATTTTTTTTCAAGTTTATTTTCATTTATTAAAGATGGAATGACAGAGAGAGAGAGAGAGAGAGAGATATCCTTTCATCCATGGGGTTTACTCCACAAATGCCTGCAACAGCCAGACCTGGGTCAGCTGAAGCCAGGATCCAGAAACTCCAAGTACTTGAGGGATCATCCTCTGCCTTCTCAGGTGTATTGCCAGCAAGCTGGATCAGAAACTGAGGAGCCTGGGACTTGAACCAGCACTCAATATGGGATGTAAGCATCCCAAAGCAGCGGCTTAACCCAGTGTACTACAATGCCTGCCCCCATTTTTTTTTTTTAAAGATTTATTTACTTATTTGACAAGTAGAAAGAGAGAGAGATCTTCCATCCCCTAGTTCACTCCCCAGATAGCCACAATAGCCAGAGGTGGGCCAATTCAAAGCCAAGAACCAGGAGCTTCTTCCAGGTCTCCTATGTGGGTGCAGAAGCTCAAGTACTTGGGCCATCTGCTGCTGCTGTCCCAGTCACATTAGCAGGGAGCTGGATCAGAAGTAGAGCTGCCAAAACTGCAGCTGGCTTCCATATGGGATGCCAGCACTGTAGACAGCAGCCTTACCCACTATACCACAGCATAGTCCCTGAGAGACAGCTTTTATCTGCTAATTTGTTTAAGAAGATTTATTTATTTATGTATTTGAAAGGCAGAGTCTACAGAGAAAGAGGGAGAGAGCGATCTTCCAGCAGCAGATTTACTCCCCTAATGGCTGCAATGTCCGGAGCTGGTCTTATCCAAAGCCAGGAGCCAAGAGCTTCCTCTGGATCTCCCATGTTAGTGACAGGGACCCAAGTAGTTAGGCCTCTGCTTTTCCCAGGTGCATTAGCAGGGAGCTGAATCAGAAATGGCGCAACTAGGACTCCAGCTGGTGCCCATATGGGATGCTGATGTTGCATGTGGCAGCTTTACCCACTATACCACCACAGTAAATCAGCTCTTCATCTGCTGATTTACTCCCCAAGTGGGCACAATGGCCAGGATTGGGCCAGGCTGAAGTCAGCCTGGAACTCTGTCCAGGTCTCTTATGTGGTTGGCAGGGGTCCAAGCACTGGCTCATCTTCTGCTGTTTTCCCAGGCATTTTATTAGGGAACTGGATCAGAAGTGGAGCAGCCAGACCTCAAACCATTGCTTATATGGGGTGCCAGCATTACAGGGCAACTTAACCTGCTTTGCCAAAACACCAGTGCCTAACAGTATCTTAAGATATTTGAATAATGAACATTATTGTTTGTGTATCTTGTTTCCATGTAATCAAACCTCCTTGCCATAATGAGATGTGTTGGCTCAACTAGGTAGTTTGAGCTGTCACTCCACTGAGGAAGATGGGGGAAAAATGGAACAATATAAGATGTAACATGGTAGGCATATTATCAGTTAATATTCCAGGCAGTGTTGTGGCTTAATTTATAAACTATAAGTTTCATTTATTTTAGAGGGGACAAAAATTTAATTAGTACTGCATGCCATTGTCTGCTTGAAAAAATGATAGTGACTGAGATGCTTAGAACAAATAAATGTGTTCCTGTGCTTTACCTGTTATTTGAAGCAGCTCAATAAAGGAGATAGCAAGATTCTAAACTATTGTTGATTTTTAAAAGAGGATAAAAATATATAAATTGCCTAGTATTTCTTCATAATTGTTTTGGTCAATTATTCTACAGTTTTCATTGTATTCACATCTTCAAGGGCAATGGCCAAAAGAATTGTAAATTGAACAGAAAAATGGAAGCATAAATCTGTTCACTGGTATGATCTTTAAAGTGTGATCTTTAAAGTCATTGCTGGAAATCAAAGGGTTCCAGATAGTAATTTAGTTAATAGGAAGTCGCTGTACTGGAAAGTGGTAAATTCTTTGGATTCCCAAACTGTGTGAATGAGTGAAATTGGAATGCAAGGTGAAAAGCCTTCCAAGAGACAGGGAGATGTGTATAGCATCTCAGAGAAGTGTATCTGTATGATATTTCACTCCTAACCTGTATCTAGATTTTCTTTTGGAGTCCTTTCTTATGGGATTCTTTTCATTCTAAACATACCCCCTGTTACAATTTACTCTTTTTTAAAAAATGAGGTAAAATTTATGTCCTCAGAATTGCTACATATTAGATAGGTATAGCTTGTACTCAGATTTTTTTTTTTTTTTTTTTTTTTTTTTTTTTTGACAGGCAGAGTGGACAGTGAGAGAGAGAGACAGAGAGAAAGGTCTTCCTTTGCCGTTGGTTCACCCTCCAATGGCCGCCGCGGCCGGCGCGCTGCGGCCGGCACACCGCGCTGATCCGATGGCAGGAGCCAGGAGCCAGGTGCTTTTCCTGGTCTCCCATGGGGTGCAGGGCCCAAGCACTTGGGCCATCCTCCACTGCACTCCCTGGCCACAGCAGAGGGCTGGCCTGGAAGAGGGGCAACCGGGACAGAATCCGGCGCCCCGACCGGGACTAGAACCCGGTGTGCCGGCGCCGCTAGGCGGAGGATTAGCCTAGTGAGCCGCGGCGCCGGCCTGTACTCAGATTTTATAGCTAGACAGTAAATCATACCTCTAAAATGCCGCCAGAATATGATTATCTGTGAAATGTGTGAAGTAGAATACTTCTCCTTGTATAAACCTGTGTGTCACCTTTGCCTGGAAGTAATGTTTGACTATGTTATCCTCCCATACCCTGGCTCTTCTCCCTTTTCTCCTGGTTGACTTTGCATTCATATTTAAATATCATCTCCTTCTGCTGAACAACTCTGAACTTACGCTGGGTCTGTTTCCTTATCTGTAACTTTAGTAGCAACTACCTGAGTTGTTAAGAGGATTAGAAGGACATGGTTAATAGATTTTAGCTCTTACAGTCTTTTATGTTTTAGTTCAGTCACTCTAATATGTATGAACTAAAAAGCAAGATACATAGGACTTATTAAAAAACATTTGGCTGCCGGTGCTGTGGCTCAATAGGCTAATCCTCCGCCTGCGGCGCCGGCACACCGGGTTCTAGTTCCAGTCAGGGCGCTGGATTCTGTCCCGGTTGCCCCTCTTCCAGGCCAGTTCTCTGCTGTGGCCCGGGAGTGCAGTGGAGGATGGCCCAAGTCCTTGGGCCCTGCACCCGCATGGGAGACCAAGAAAAGCACCTGGCTCCTGGCTTCGGATCTGCGCGGTGCGCCGGCTGCAGCAGCCATTGGAAGGTGAACCAACGGTAAAGGAAGACCTTTCTCTCTGTCTCTCTCTCTCACTGTCCACTCTGCCTGTCAAAAAAAAAACAAAAAAAAAAAAAAAAAAAAAAACATTTAGTAAACTCCGAGGGTCCATAGGAACTTTCAGAGTGAGAAGTCTGAAGTTAAGGCTGAGAAAGATTTGTCTAGGATTCAATGTGATTTTATATTTATCATGGTACTTCAGAAAGTTCATGGAAGGCAGAATTAAAAGATGAAAGATTATTTTGGTGCAAAAAATATTGTGTATTTCATAATGTACATTTTCTATGAACTTTCTGATGACCCCTAATGTGTATATGTTTAATATCTGTTTCTATAAAGTATTTAATATCTGTGTCTGTATAGCAATGTCTGTAGAGGGTGAGGAGTGGGGAATGTTGAGTTGCAGTCTCCCAAAGAACCTAACTTCAATAATTGGGAGGCAAGATGAATAAAAGAGTTTTAATTTGTTTTGACTCCTTTGTAACTTAGATGTCAACATAAACATTTTTTAATTTAAAAAATTTTTTTATTTTTTTTTTAAGATTTATTTATTTATTTGAAAGTCAGAGTTACACAGAGAGAGAGGATAGGCAGAGAGAGAGAGAGAGAGAGAGGTCTTCCATCCAATGGTTCACTCCCCAGATGGCCGCAACAGCCGGAGCTGCGCCGATCTGAAGCCAGGAGCCAGGAGCTTTCTCTGGGTCTCCCACGTGGTTTCAGGGGCCCAAGCACTTGGGCCATCTTCTGCTTTCCCAGGAGCATTAGCAGGGAGCTGGATTGGAAGTAGAACAGCCTGGACTCAAACTGGTGCCCATATGGGATACCAGCTCTGCAGACTGTGGCTTAACCAGCTACACTCCACAGCACCAGCCCCCAGGAAAAGGCTCTCTTAGAAGAAGGGAGTTTTAAGTTTCCAGCTATTTTTGAAGTTTATTTTAGAAAACAGATAAAATATGTACATAGTACAAAATTTCAAAGAAACACAATGACAAGTGAATGGTCTTATATACCTTAACCACCAATTTCTGTCTTGAAATTAGTCTTTATTTTAGATTTGGCTTACTTTGTTCTCATGGCCTACTGACTGGGAGAACTGGAAACACTCCCTTATGGTCCTGCTTCATTACATTTCGGCAAATGTAACAGTATGAAAATAGGAAGATGAAAGTGGAGGGGTAGAATGGAAGGAATTTGGAATGGTTCTAGACTTTTGATATTGGGAGTGGAAGAGTGTCTCCTGGTCAGTGACTGACACAGTGACCATTTGGCAGTGATCTCTTTTCTCTGTGCAAACATTTCTCTTGCCAAACATAATCTTCTAGTCTGATCTTTTTGCATCTTTTAATTAGACTTAATTTTCTGTTTCCTTTCTTGTTACAATGTGATAGTAAGTGGAAATTACCTATTTAAAAACCAGAACTTACTGGCTACCTTATTCATTTGGTTAAATATCCAGTTGCTTATGAAGATAACAGGAATTCTAAGTGCTCATCTGTTGAGCACTCTTCTTCCCCATTGTCCTCTTTAATTTTCATGATTCTCGTCTTATATATTTTCTATTATCAGACCTTATATTAATTCTTTTATATGTAAAAAGGGTTTGATTGGCAAGTGGGAAATTGTGATTGGAGGGGAATCTTTTTTATATATAATCACTGAAACAACTTCTATCATATCTCATTTATATTTATGGAATATTTATATTCAGCATCACTTTGCTCATCTTTAAATTTTTAAATTTTTTTTTTTTTTTGACAGGCAGAGTGGACAGTGAGAGAGAGACAGAGAGAAAGGTCTTTCTTTGCCGTTGGTTCACCCTCCAATGGCCACCATGGCCGGCGCGCTGCGGCTGGCTCACCGCGCTGATCCGAAGCCAGGAGCCAGGTGCTTCTCCTGGTCTCCCATGGAGTGCAGGGCCCAAGTACTTGGGCCATCCTCCACTGCACTCCTAGGCCATAGCAGAGAGCTGGCCTGGAAGAGGGGCAACCGGGACAGAATCCGGTGCCCCGACCGGTACTAGAACCCGGTGTGTTGGCGGCCGGTGCCGCGAGGCGGAGGATTAGCCTATTGAGCCGCCCGGCCCTGATTCCCATTCTTACTTAACTAAGATCTGTTTCAATTAACTTTATACACATGCAATTAACTTTATACTAAGTAAAGAGTTCAACAAATATTATTTAAAAAAAAAAAAACTTCAACAGTTGAGACAAGAACTGTTAAAAGTCGTTGTATCTCAAAGTGTCAATTTCACTTCTGTAGATTACCTTTTAGGTGCTCTATTAGTTAAACCAGATCAGGGAGAACATATGGTATTTGTCCTTTTGGGACTGGCTTATTTTACTTAGTATAATGTTTTTCCTGTTTCATCCATTTTGTTGCAAATGACAGGATTTCTTTTCTTTTTTTTTTTTTTAAACACTGTGTAATATTCCATGTTGTACCTGTCCCATAATTTCTTTATCTAGTCTTCAGTTGACGAACATTTGGGTTGATTTCATATCTTAGCTATTGTGAATTGAGATGCAGTGTTTTACAATTTTTAAACAACTTAAAGTCATTTGTTGTAGATTTATACTTTTTTTTTTTTTGACAGGCAGAGTTAGTGATAGAGACAGAGAGAAAGGTCTTCCTTCCGTTGGTTCACCCCCCAAATGGCTGCTACAACCGGCATGCTGCAGCTGGCGTGCTGCGGCTGGCGTGCTGCGCAAATCCAAAGCCAGGAGCCAGGTGCTTCCTCCCGGTCTCCAATGCGGGTGCAGGACCCAAGCACTTGGGCCATCCTCCACTGCCTTCCTGGGCCATAGCAGAGAGCTGGACTGGAAGAGGAGCAACTGGGACAGAATCTGGCACCCCGACCGGGACTAGAACCTGGTGTGCCGGCACCGCACGTGGGGGATTAGCCAAGTGAGCCGTGGCGCCAGCCAAGTAGATTTATACTTTTTTTTTTTAAAAAAAGATGTATATTATTGGCTGGTGCCGTGGCTCACTTGGTTAGTCCTCCGCCTGTGGCACTGGCATCCCATATGGGCACTGGGTTCTAGTCCCTGTTGTTCCTCTTCCAGTCCAGCTCTCTGCTGTGGCCTGGGAAGGCAGTGGAGGATTGCCCAAGTGCTTGGGCTCTGCACCCGCATGGGAGACCAGGAGGAAGCACCTGGCTCCTGGCTTCGGATCGGCATAGTTCTGGCCGTAGCGGCCATTTGGGGCCTGAGCCAATGGAAGGAAGACTTTTCTCTCTGTCTCTCTCTCTCACTGTCTAACTTTATCTGTCACATAAAAAAAAAAAAAAGATGTATATTATTTATTTGAAAGGCATAAATAGAGAAGGAGAAATAATCTTCTAGCTGCTGGTTCATTCTCCAAATGGCTGCACTGGTCAGGGCTGGGCCAGGCCAAAGCTAGGAGCTTCTTCCTGGTCTCATGTGGGTACAGGGGCCAAGTAATAGGGCCATCTTCCCAGGCATATTAGCAGGGAGCTGGATCGGAAGTGGAACAGCTGGAACTTGAACTGGTGATGCTGGTGCTCCAAGTGGAGTCTTAACCTTCTACACCACAATATTAGCCTCAATTTGTTATGTTAGAAGTAATGTAATTTTGATATTGTCTTGTCTTCTTTGAACTGCATGGATTCCTAGATCTGTGAGTCAGGGTACAAGTGTACTTTCTTGTTTAAAGTAGCAGTTTTCCATTTACATATCTGAAAGAAGGATATATTTAAAATAAAATATTTCATTGAATCCACAAAACCATTGATATAAGAAGTTATTATTTTCTGTATATTAGGAAATAAAAGTGCTTTCACAGACCATTACTTCTGGGTCTCCCACTTGGGTGCAGGGGCCCAAGGACTTGGGCCATCTTCTACTGCTTTCCCAGGCCATAGCAGAGAGCTGGATTGGAAGTAGAACAGCCAGGTCTTGAACTGGCGCCCATATGAGATGCTGGCGCTTCAATCCAGGTTGTTAACCCGCTGCGCCACAGCGCTGGCCCCTTCACAGACCATTTAATTATAAAATGCATACCAGTTTCAGAAATCTTAATGTGAAAAACTACAACTTACATACTTGATGAACTATAGTAATATAACTATCTTAAATTTGCATAAGGCTTTGTAGAAAGTACTTAACACAAATACCATCAGATTTTATCCTCAACTAAAACTAACCTTTGAGTTGGATTAAATTATCCCAGACCTACATATTCTTACTATAAGACATGTGATATGAATGATAGTATCAGCTCTACCCCCAATACATATACATCTGTACACATGTGAAATTATTTGACTTAGAGTTTTTCTGTTGCCTAATGTATATATTTTTTGAATTCAGTGATTTTATAGTTTATATGTTGACTTGATACTAACATTTCTGAGTATTATTGAAATGGTAATGCATGTTTTAATACTAAATCAGTGTGACTACTAATATATAAATGTTGTCATTTTTGGTTTCTTGACCACTAGGAAACCATATATGCCATTGCTGATAGTTTAATACATGTTTTGAAAGCAGTTTATTTGTTTCTGTCTGACTTAGTAAAATGTGCAGGAGCGTCTTAAGTTGAGATCTGTGGAGTGATCTGGAGGTCGATTGGTTTGTCTGTAGTTATACTGTTCTTAGTAAATCAAGATTGTATCTGCTTCTTTCTCAGGTGGTGGCTAATGCTGTAGCAGCATTATCTGAAATCAGTGAGTCTCACCCAAACAGCAACTTACTTGATCTGAACCCTCAGAACATTAATAAGCTCCTGACAGCCCTGAATGAGTGCACCGAATGGGGCCAGATTTTCATCTTGGACTGCCTGTCTAATTACAACCCGAAAGATGACCGGGAGGCTCAGAGGTCAGTCTGTTTCCTGGATGGTGTTTAGTAGTCTTGCCTGATTCAATAATTTCTGATGTCTGCTGTTAGGATAAGAGTCTATTAGGTTGAAGAAGGTCTGTGACTTGTAGGGTGGATATTGCTATCTCCAAGGTATTTTCTCATTGGCTTTAGGTATATTTTAGATGATAGAGTAAACCATGCAAAAATTACTGTGTAATTTAAGACAGGTACTTTTCATTTATTGTTGGAAAGATGTAGTTACTTTAGCTAAAATCTTCCTCTTCATCATTTCATGTCTCCCAGTTTCTGGCATGTAGCAAACAAAGGCTATTGAATATGTCTGCAGTGGCAGAGTTTGCAGTCTTTTAGATACACAATAAATGACTTCATTCTCGTTAGTGAACTGAGTACTGCCTATAGTTCAGCACTAGAAAAAGTATGTAAAAGCCAGCAAAATACCTGCTGCCTTCCCTTATAGACAGAAATGATGTCAGTCTGAATTGGGAGAAGATTCAGAAGTTCACCTTGTTCTATTCAGACCTCTGCCACCTTAGTGCTGGGAATTTTCACTATCAAAAATTGACAGTAAATTTCTTAAACCTGTACACATTTAAGTTTACAAAATTGGAATTACCACCAGTTCTTATTGGGCATTTTATATATATATATATATATATATGTACCTTACTAGGAAAAGTAGTTCTGAAGAAATGTTGGATCTTCATTAAAGTTGACACATTTTAATTATGGTAGATGAGAACCTTCCTTGCCCAACTGAAGCTGATTTCTAAGCTACTAGAATGTTAAGTGCTATTCATTTTTCTGGGAAATTATTCCCTCTGGACTTAACTAAAGTTCACCTTGGTAGTTTCTTTCCATTAATGAAAGTATAAATATATTTTGGAAAGAACTTCATGTAGAATTTTATTTTCTGTTGATCATTGACATCACGCACATTCATTCATTCACTTAAAGCCCATACTGTGTGCCAAACCCTGGGGCTACAGCGATGAACAGATAAAAATCATGACCCTCATGGACCATTTATTCTGAGGGATGAGGGTAGAAGTATGTATAATGTGTGTATATGCTGTAGTATATAATATGTCAGATGGTGATAAGTGCTAGCAAGAAATAGGAAGTAGCAAGGAGATCTAAGAAATACTAGGCATTTTAGGGTGAGGGATTCTTTTAAAATTTTTTTTAAATTTTTTTCTTACATGTTTTCATTTTATTTGAAAGGCAGAGAGAGACATACAGAAATCTGATATCTGCTAGTCCAGTATCCAGGGCTGGGACAGGTTAAAGCCAGGAGCTTGGAGCTCAATCCAGATCTCCCACCTGGGTGTCAATGATCCAATTATTTGAGCCAATACCTGCTCCCAGGGTGTACATTAATAGGAAACTGGATTGAAGTGGAAGAGCCAGGACTTAAATATATGTATGAGCATCCCAAGTGGCATCTTAACCACTGCACCAAATGCCTACCCCAGGAATTTCATTTTTATAAAAGAGTGACCAGGGGAGGCCTTGCTGAGAAGTTCTGAAGGAGGTCAGGACTCAGCTGAGCAGATAAAGGAATAGAAACACAGCCTTGTATACTTAATTTAACAAACTAAGTTATGTTACCCGAGTGCTATCAAAATGAGGTTAATTCTTGCAGAACACCTATGATAATTAAATATCCAAGATTTCATGAGACATTTAAGTATAGGTGGCAGGGGTTAGAAAAGAAGAAATTGGGAGAATATTGCACTGGTGTTCTGGTGTTTAAAAACCAAACCTCTTGCAGAGATTGCCATATTACCTTGAGAGCAGCGAGTTGGTTAGTTTTCTCTGCTGTATCTTACAGTGACACCCTCAGTCACAGTGGGTTGATAATCTCTCACTGTGAAATAGCTCTCAGAATGCCTACTTTGACTTCCTATAGGTTGAGTAGAAGTGGGCTGTAAGGCAGGGAGCCCTAACATAATGTGGGGAGACAAAGAGGACTATAAAACAAGAAGGTAAATGGTGTGAGCTCAAGTGTTTGGGATATTGCTGGTTTCCTTCTGGTTTGAACATCTCTTATTGCTGATTTTCTGAAGTCTTCTCATTTCCTTATTCTGTCTGTATTTTGCTGGGAATGAGGCATCTGCAGTGTTGGATCCCAGTTTTACCTAAGCATGGAACTTTGACTTTTCTAACTGATTCTTTAATTTCTTGATATTTGGGTTATGGGACTCTGACACAATACCTTATAGAATGGATTGATCAAAGGAATGATACTTTAAGATACTAATTTTTCTTTTCTGCCCTCAGCATCTGTGAGCGGGTAACTCCTCGGCTGTCCCATGCCAATTCTGCAGTGGTGCTTTCAGCGGTCAAAGTCCTAATGAAGTTTCTAGAGTTGTTACCCAAGGACTCTGACTACTACAATATGCTGCTGAAGAAGTTAGCCCCTCCGCTTGTCACTTTACTCTCTGGAGAGCCAGAAGTGCAGTATGTCGCCCTGAGGAACATCAACCTCATTGTCCAGAAAAGGTTGGGAAATAGTAAATTAGTGATTAGAATATTTATAACTTTGAGTTAAACTTGATATCAGTATCAAATAGGCCGGTGTTAAATCTTTTTACTGTATGAAGATGTACGTGTTATATGTCAGATCCGCTTGCCTAGAATCAGTAGGCTAACAGTCAACATTTTTGTGTTCCTATAATAAATGCCTGGTATTACTCTACAGCCCAGTTTGTTTTTGGAAGGGTCTTTTTCTACGTGATATGGCTCAGGCTATAAAACTACTAAAACTAGAACCAGACTGTGATTGTTCTGCTAACAGTTTTTCAAGGCAACATATCCTCTGATGTCTAAAAAGGGTACAACGATCTGCCAGATGGAACTGATAAGACTGGAGGAGTACAGAGGAACTATATGAGTTTTTTTCCTGGAGAGAGTAGAAAGAGGGCAAAGAGGCACAGATATTAGATACCAGTATAATTCAGAAGGATATCAGTGTAAGCCTTCACCTTCCTTTCTGTGTTTCTGTGTACCACAGGCCTGAAATCTTGAAGCAAGAAATCAAAGTCTTCTTTGTGAAGTACAACGATCCCATCTATGTTAAACTAGAGAAGTTGGACATCATGATTCGTTTGGCATCCCAAGCCAATATTGCTCAGGTCAGACTTTAAGCACACTCAGGTTTATCATGACATAGATTTTTTTTTTTTTTTTTTTTTTTAAGATTTGTTTATTTATTTCAAAGTCAGAGTTACACAGAGAGAGGAGAGGCAGAGAGAGAGAGGTTTTCCATTTGCTGGTTCACTCCCCAGATGGCCACAACGGCCGGAACTGTGCCGATCTGAAACCAGGAGCCAGGAGCTTCTTTCAGGTTTCCCATGCTGGTGCAGGAGCCCAAGGACTTGGGCCATCTCCTACTGCTTTTCCAGGCCATAGCAGAGAGCTGGATCAGAAGTGGAACAGCCGGAACTCGAACCAGTGCCCATATGAGATGCCGACAATGCAGGCCGCGCCTTTACCTGCTATGCCACAGCGCCAGCCCCAGATCTTTTTTTTTTTTTTTAAAGATTTATTTTTTATTTACTTGAAAGGCAGAGTTAAATAGAGAGGGAGAGAGAAAGAGAGGTCTTCCATCCACTGCTTCATTCCCCAAATGGCTGCAATGACCAGGGCTGGGCCAGGTGAAAGCCCCGAGATTCTTCCAGGCTTCCTGTGTAGGTGCAGGGGCCCAAACATTTGGGCCATCCTCTGCTGCTTTCCCAGACACATTAGCAGAGTGCTAGATCAGAAGAGGAGCAGCTGGAACTTGAACCTGTGCCCCCATGGGATGCTTTTGGTGTAGGTGGTGGCTTAACCCATTAAGCCACTTCGCTGGCCCCAATGAGTTAGATTTTCTTCTTCTTCTTCTTCTTTTCTTTTCTTTTTTTTTTTTTAAAGATTTATTTCTTTACTTAAGAGGTAGAGTTACAGAGAGAGAGGTCTTCCATCTACTGGTTTACTCCCCAAATGGCCACAGTGGGTGGAGCTGCGCTGATCTGAAGCCAGGAACCAGGTACTTCTTCTGGGGTGTCTCACACTGGTGCAGGAGCCCAAGGACTTGGGCCATTTTCTAGTGCTTTCCCAGGCCATAGCAGAGAGCTGGATCAGAAGTGGAGCAGCCAGGACTTGAACCCATATGGGATACCAGCACCACAGGTGGATGCTTTACCTACTATACCACAGCACAGGCCCCAGTGACTTAGACCTTAAGGTCTGACCTCTAGAAGAAGTGAGGCCACAAGATTATTGTTTGAGAATCCATAATAATTATCCACTTCTTGGATTTTATCAGGTTCTGGCAGAGCTGAAAGAATATGCCACAGAGGTGGATGTTGACTTCGTTCGAAAAGCTGTGCGGGCCATTGGACGATGTGCCATCAAGGTGGAGGCAAGTGTCTGATGGTAGCTGTGATTATGCAGTGTGGGGTTCTGCATGTTTTCTTTAAAATACATTTTTAAAGTTTATCAAGATTTTTTAAAAAGTTAAAATCTTGAATTTTTAGTGAAAAACAGTTGTTCCTGGTCTAATTCTATTGTTTTATTGTTTTGATTACTTCCATATCTCTAAGTAATATTATTTATTGATTTATAAATTATAGACTTTTTATGTTAACTTTTTTGTCTAAGAAACTTAATTCATATAGTAAACCATTCCCACTTCTCTTTCCTGAGATCCAGTGTAGTTACTTCATAAGGGGTTTTGTCCAGTTATATTGGTAAATTAAGATGTGCCTTTTTTTCTTGTTCTATAAACTCTAGGCTTGCAAAGCTTACACATTTTATGAATTTGTTAAAACTTAGGATCAAGACAGTATTAAGTGGTTGCAGTTTCATATTAGAGCATTTTGGATTTTCCAGAGATACTTTAATTGCCATTTTCCCTTGAATTGCAGGTCTTACTTTACCCCTGTCTTCCAGCTCCTGAAGCAATTTTTTTTTATTGTTTTTTATTTTTTTGGACAGGCAGAGTTAGACAGTGAGAGAGAGAGGCAGAGAGAAAGGTCTTCCTTCCGTTGGTTCACCCCCCAAATGGCCGCCATGGCCGGTGCACTACGCCAATCCGAAGCCAGGAGTCTGGTACTTCTCCTGGTCTCCCATGCGGGTGCAGGGCCCAAGGTCTTATGCCATCCTCCACTGCCTTCCCGGGCCATAGCAGAGAGCTGGACTGGAAGAGGAGCAACCGGGACAGAATCCGACGCCCCAACCAGGACTAGAACCTGGGGTGCCAGTGCCGCAGGCGGAGGATTAGCCTAGTAAGCCGCGGCGCTGGCCGCAAATATTAAAATCTATAATTCTTTCATCTTGCATCCTTTTCTCTTTTAGTCTGTTTCTTTTTTGCTCCAGTCTGACTGATTGCCTTTTTGACCTCTGCCCATCATTCCATATATAGTCTGGCCTCATTGCGATTTCTTGTTATTGATACTATTTTCATAGCATTTCTTTTTTTGGGAAGGGGGAGGGATCGCAGTATCTTCTTCATTCTCTGATGATGAGTTTTTTTTTTTTTTTTTTTTTCTGCAGTTTGAATTTGACTTTTATGATGATGGGTTCATTGTGTATATAATGTTAAATATTGATATATATATATACCACACATGTTGTAAAGTACAGTCCATTTATATTTAAGATTTAGGTAACTAAAAAATTAGTTGATTAGGACTTATTTTTTTTTAATTTATTTTATTTACTTGAAAGAGGGAGACATAGAGCCAGAGAGAGAGAGAGAGAGAGGTCTTCCATCTGCTGGTTCACTCGCCAAATGACCACAATGGCCAGAGCTGAGCTGATCTGAAGCCAGAAACCAGGAGCTTCTTCTGGGTCCCTAATGTTGGTGCAGGAGCCCAAGGAGTTGGGCCATCCTCTACTGCTTTCTCAGGCCATAGAAGAGATCTGGATGGGAAGTGGAGCAGCTGGGACTCGAACTGGCACCCATATGGAATGCCGGCACTGGAGGTGGTGGCTTTTACCCGCTATGCCACATTGCCAGCCCCGATTAGGACTTCTGTGTGCCTTGGAAGAGTTGTAGACTAGCATATTTTGTTTAAGTTCTTTAAAATTAATTTGTAGTTTATTTATTTGAAAGACAAACAGAGTGAGGGAAAGTTCTTCTGTTCCCAGGTTACTCCTCAGATGCCTAGAACAGCTGGGTTTGGGCCAGAACTGGAACTTAATCCAGGTCTCCAACATGGGTGGCAGAGACCTGACTTACTTGGTGCCATCACCTGCTGCCTCCCCACATGTGTATTAGCAGAAAATACAATCTGAACTGGAGTCAGGACTCCGATTCAGTGCTGTGGTATAGGATGCAGGTGTCCCAAGTGGCTTCCTAACCACTGCTCTGATCACCTGTCCTCTAGCAGGGTTTCTTCTTTTGGGCAGGGAGTTGACTTTGGCTTGGAAGGCATCTTGAAGAAATTCTCTGGTCTGAGAGGGCAGATTGGTTTCTAGGTTGCCTGCAGCCTACAGTAGGTATTTTGGACTATAATTTGTATTGCCCTGCTTCATCAGGCACTAGTTCTCCATTATTTTCCTCATTCAAAGATGTGCTGAAATTAATAATATCCTTTGTTCTTTGTTATTAAGGGTTCAGTGCCCCATATTTCTTCCTGCTACATGATATACATAGTCCTGCTTATTTGAGTCAGAGAGTTGGGCCATATGACTTCTCAAGGATACTAAAGTAATTTGTACAGTATGACCAGTGGTGCTTCATGGGAACAGAAGGAAGCAGATACTGCCTCAGAGAAGCTTCAGTGATACTCAGGTTCCTACTTGACCTTCCTTGTTACTCAAGTTAATGTTGCTTCAATTTACCACTGATAAATAATTTAGTAGACCAGTTTAATAGTGAGAAGTTGATTAATCCTAGTTTGTACTCCTGATCCTATTGGCTTAGCTGTTTTAGATATTTAATACATTTTCTTGCTCCATTTGAGAAATGGGAATGTTTGTTGCCGGATGCTGGTTCTTGATACGTTACATGTTTTTGTCGTGGTATTTCACATACTTACTTTTTTTGGGGGGGTAAAAAATTGCGATATCACCATCTGTCTACTTACTGTTAATGTAGACAGTGTTTAGAGATTTGGGTAGCATAAAATGAGATCTTTTGTGCTCTTCCTTAATGTAGATAACCATCTGTTCTATCAAGCTGTTGTTATTGACCTCTCTGACAAATCTTTAAAAAGTAATGGAAAATTCTGTTCTGAAGTTAAAAGAGATTTTCTAGCCCTGGAATTACTAGAAAGTGTTTTCAAAGCATTTAGATTCTGACAGGCTGTTAGGGCTAAGTCCTGTAACCAGTGAAAGGTCTTCTGGAAGGAACAAGCATCTGATTGCTTTCACTTCTTCCTTTGACTAATAGTGCCTTTTTGGGAGTCTGTGGGGAGTGAAATTTCCCAGGAAACTTGAGATCACCATTCAAGAATCCTGTCCTTTTTTTTTTTTTTTTTTTTTTTTTTTTGACAGAGTGGACAGTGAGAGAGAGAGAGAAAAAGGTCTTCCTTTTGCCATTGGTTCACCCTCCAATGGCCGCCACGGCCGGCACGCTGTGGCCGGCGCACCACGCTGATCCGATGGCAGGAGCCAGGTGCTTCTCCTGGTCTCCCATGGAGTGCAGGGCCCAAGCACCTGGGCCATCCTCCACTGCACTCCCGGGCCATAGCAGAGAGCTGGCCTGGAAGAGGGGCAACCGGGACAGAATCCGGTGCCCCGACCGGGACTAGAACCCGGTGTGCCAGTGCCGTTAGGTGGAGGATTAGCCTATTGAGCTGCGTCGCCGGCTAGAATCCTGTCTTAATACCTAGTGCAGTTGTCTCAGCTCGCCCAGATTTGTCCTAGAACTGTTTCAGTCCTGAAAGTGATCAGTTTGAGAGTTGCATGGAAACCTAAACACAGTTACTGGAGCGGGGAGAGGCTAAGAGTGCCTGCTGCTGCTAACTCATGCCTGGGACAGGGAGCAGCAGCAGCAGGGGGTTGTAGTGAACCCTCTGGACAGCCTCTAAACTGACCTGCCTCTTATTTTCAGGGCAGGTTGTCCTTTTTAATTGTGTAGTTGATTTGAAAGATAGGATAAACATGAAAACATGAATTTTAATTGTTTAGCTAAGAGAACAGGGCCTGTTGGAAAGTTCAGGTGTCCTCAAGAGTTGGAATTAATATTTTTATCATGACTGTGAGGAGATGAGTAAAATCCTGACACTTTTTAGTTTTCCAAGTAAAGATCATTTCTTAATTCAAGAGCAAACAATTTTTTCTTCTTAAGGGAAAGACGTAAAATAAAAGACAAGGCTGGTGCCGCAGCTCACTAGGCTAATCCTCCGCCTTGCGGCGCTGGCACACCGGGTTCTAGTCCTGGTTGGGGTGCCGGATTCTGTCCCGGTTGCCCCTCTTCCAGGCCAGCTCTCTGCTGTGGCCAGGGAGTGCAGTGGAGGATGGCCCAGGTGCTTGGGCCCTGCACCCCATGGGAGACCAGGATAAGTACCTGGCTCCTGCCATCGGATCAGCGCGGTGCGCCGGCCATTGGAGGGTGAACCAACGGCAAAGGAAGACCTTTCTCTCTGCCTCTCTCTCTCACTGTCCACTCTGCCTGTCAAAAAAAAAAATAATAATAATAATAATAAAAGACAAGTTAAACACCGATAGGACACTGTGCTTCCCCTACCCCTTGACCCTCCCAGAGATGCAGTGGACATGAATTGGCAGATAGGATTTTGAAATCTTTGTTTATAGAGTCCAGGGGTAGAAAGTTTATGGCCTGCAGGTATATAAGATCTGTGAAATCATTTGGTCTGGCATTGCTGAGTCAACTGCAGGTGAGATTCAAAATTCAGTAAATCTACGGCAGGCTGATTTTTAAGTGGATTATTTTGTGTGGCCCACAAATGATGTTATAAATATCTAAATGATGTTATAAATGGCCCTTGGCAGAAGAAAGATGCCTCATACTGAATTATAGTACTTCATACACACAAGCTTTTTTTTTTTTTTATAAAAATGCATTCATATTATAAATGCTATTTCTTCTTTTTTGTTTTTAAAGATTTATTTATTTAATTAAAAGGCAGAAATACTCAGAGGAGAGAGAGAGAATCTTCCATTCACTGGTTCACTCTCCAAATGGCCACAACGGTCAGAGCTGGGCTAATCCAAAGCCAGGAACCAGGAGTTTCTTCTCAGTCTCCCACAGGGATGCAGGAGGGTCCCAGGGACTTGGGCCATGTTCTGTTCCTTCTCCAGGCACATTAGCTTGGAGCTGGATCAGAAGTGGAGCAGCTGGGACTCTAGTGCCCATAGAGGATGCTGGCACTGCAGGCAGAGGCTTAACTTTCTGTTATTTGTTTCTGTTATTCTGCACAATGCCAACTCCTAAATAATGCTGTTTCTTTAATTTTGTGATCGACTTTTTTTTAACTTACTGTATAGTGGGCGTCCTTCAATGTTACTGTTCGAAGGTTACATCATGACTCTTTCCTGGATTCATTCTCTCTCTCTCTCTCTCTTTCCTTCTCTCTCTCTCTCTCTCTTTCTCTCTCTCTCTCTCTCTCCCTTTCTCCCTTTCTTTATATTTTAATTTTTTTAAGAATTATAAGCCAGAGTGGAGGATGGCCCAAGTGCTTGGGCCCTGCACCCCATGGGAGACCAGGAAAAGCACCTGGCTCCTGCCTTCGGATCAGTGCGGTGCGCTGGCCGCAGCGCACTGGCCGTGGCGGCCATTGGAGGGTGAACCAGCGGCAAAAGGAAGACCTTTCCCTCTGTCTCTCTCTCTCACTATCCACTCTGCCTGTCAAAAAAAAAAAAAAAAAAAAAAAAAGATTTATAAGCCAGTTGCTTATTCCTGGTCTCCCACGTAGGTACAGAGAGGCCCAAGGACTTGGACCATCTTCTACTGTTTTCCCAGGCCATAACAGAGAGCTCGATTGGAAATGAAACAGCCAGGACTAGAACCAGCAGCCATATGGGATACTGGTACTGCAGGTGCAAGAATAAACCACTGTGCCACAGCACTGGCCCCAGCCTATGAATTTTCTAATTTATCATAACATACTTCAATTTTTTCAACTGTTTTCTTGTTGTAATAACTTAGCATAAGAATTACTAGCTGAAAAATGAATAAAATAGAGGAAATAAATAGAGTGGACAAAAATACATTTAAAATTGCAGAATCATTTCATGGTGAAGCAGTTATTATATGTGTAAGACTTCGCATAATGACTAAAGGTGCAATTTTGTTTTTATTAAATTCCTTAGGGTGATTTAAATTATTGTCTTAGATTTTATTAAAGAAATTTTCAGGTATACAATAAGGTCAGATTGAATAATAAGCTGTTATGTACACATAATCCATCTTGAGCATATGTCACCATATTGCTGTTTCGTTTTATCTCTTCATTTTCTTTTCCCCTTCACAGAGGGTGAATTACTATTGTATTTCTTTTTTTTTTTTTTTTTTTTGACAGAGTGGATAGTGAGAGAGAGAGAGAAAGTTCTTCCTTTGATGTTGGTTCACCCTCCAATGGCCGCCGCAGCCGGCGCGCTGAGGCTGGCGCACCGCACTGATCTGAAGGCAGGAGCCAGGTGCTTCTCCTGGTCTCCCATGGGGTACAGGGCCCAAGCACTTGGGCCATCCTCTGCTGCACTCCTAGGCCACAGCAGAGAGCTGGCCTGGAAGAGGGGCAACCGGGACAGAATCCGGTGCCCCGACTGGGACTAGAACCTGGTGTGCCGGCGCCGCAAGGCAGAGGATTAGCCTAGTGAGCCACGGCGCCAGCCACTATTGTATTTTACCGCAAATTCCAGGTGTCATCTCACTGGAGTATCCAGTGTATACATAAGGTCCTTTGACATTTAAAAAAATATTATTTGTTTATTTCAAAGGCAGAGTTACAAAGAGGTAGAAAGATCTTCCATCCACTTGTTCACTCCCCAGATGGCCACAGCAGCTGGAGCTGGGCTGATTTGAAACCAGGAGCCAGGAGCTTCTTCCTAGTCAGTCTCTGTTCAGGGGCCCAAGGATTTGGTCCATCCTCCACTGCTTTCCAGGACACATAGACAGTGGAGACTTGAATTGGTGCTCATATAGGATGCTGGCACTTCGGATAGCAGCTTAACGCATTGTACCACTATGCCGACTCCTGTAAGGTCCTTTTAAAAAGCCATTGTCAGGGCCAGCTCTGTGGTGTAGCTGGTAAAGCCGCCACCTGCGTTGCTGGCATCCCATATGGGTGCCAGTTCATGTCCCAGCTGCTCCACTTCTGATCCAGCTCCCTGCTGATGGCTTGGGAAAGCAGTAGAAGATGGCCAAAGTGCACCCATGTGGGAGACCCACTAGAAGCTCCTGGCTTCGGATCAGCTCAGCTCTAGCTGTTGCAGCTCTTTGGGGAGTGAACTAGCGGATAGAAGATCTCTGTCTCTCCCTCTGTCTGTAGCTCTACCTCTCAAATGAATAAACAAATAAATCTTAAAAAAAAAAAAAGCCATTATCATGATACCATTACCATATACAAAACTAATAATAATTCTTATATATTCCTTGTGTGTTCCTTTGTTCTTTTGGTTAGAATACCTCTTGGATGATGCTGTGTATTTCCTATGGCATCTTATCAGGAGATATATAATGAAGTGATCCATAATAGTACATTTTAATATATGACAGATCAGTTCTTGATTTTCAAGCTTATTCTTCTAGAATCATATCTTTCTCTATCTCTTTTAAATATTTGTTTGAAAGGCAGAGTTACAGAGAGAGAAAGATAACCTGCTGGTTCACTTTCCAAATGGCCACAATGTCTGGGGCTGGGCCAGGCCAAAGCCAGGAGCTGGGAACTCCATCCTGGTTTCCCATGTAGGTGCAGGGCCCAAAATCTTGGGCCGTCCTCTGCTGCTTTCTCAAGCACATTAACAGGGAGCTGGATTGGAAGTGGAGCAGCCAGGACTTGAAGCAGCACCCATATGGGATACTGGCCCTGGAGGCAGTGGATTAACCCCTTGTGCCACAATGCTGGTCCCTAGAATCATCTTGCTTTGGAAAATTGAAACTTACCATGTCAATACATTTTTTGTTACTTACTTTCTTCCATATTTTCTTAATTGATAAAAGATTAAATTCCATGTATAACTTACGTAACTCAAAAAATGGTAAATTGTTTAGTAGTTCTTAGAGTCTTTTTATATTTAATTAATTAATTTGAAAGAACTTATAAAGAGATTTAGATTATGGGTAGCTATGAAAAACAGAATGAGAGAGGTGGGTCTTCTCCTTAAAGAATATGCTTATATGCTTATACACAATCTGGCAAATTTGTTTCAAGAAATGTAAAGACACTCTCTGCTGTCTCCATTCATCCATGAACTCCAGTTAAAGATGTTCTGCTTGGTTTAATTTTGAATTTTTATTCTTGCCTCATCTTGGCTTATTCTTTGTTATCATTTCTGTTCTCCTGGCTGTCCAAGAGATTTTTTTTCCCCAAGAGATTTGAATCGACTAATCTCTCAATATATTTTGTAATGAGCAAGATTTGAGGTATTTAGAACTGCTGTTGATTTACATAAGATAACCCAGCATCAAATTAAGGTCATGATTGTTTTCTTTAGTTGATACAAGTGTATGTTTCAAACTTATTTTTTTCTTCATGTTGAAATAGTATCACTAGATAGATTATCTGACTTCTCATTTTTTATGTTCCTCTTCCAGCAATCAGCAGAGCGCTGTGTCAGCACGTTGCTTGATCTAATCCAGACCAAAGTAAATTATGTGGTCCAAGAGGCGATTGTTGTCATCAGGGACATCTTCCGCAAATACCCTAACAAGTACGTCCAAGTGCTGCTATCTCCTTTTCTAAAATCAGTTAGGAAATGTTTAAGTAAAGTGCTTTGTAATTGGCTGGTAAGAAGTACTCTCTTTTTTTTTTTTTTTTTTTGACAGGCAAAGTGGACAGTGAGAGAGAGAGAAACAGAGAGAAAGGTCTTCCTTTGCCGTTGGTTCACCCTCCAATGGCCGCTGCGGCCGGCGCGCTGCGGCCGGCGTACCACGCTGAACCGATGGCAAGAGCCAGGTACTTATCCTGGTCTCCCATGGGGTACAGGGCCCAAGCACTTGGGCCATCCTCCACTGCACTCCCTGGCCACAGCAGAGAGCTGGCCTGGAAAAGGGGCAACCGGGACAGAATCTGGTGCCCCAACCGGGACTAGAACCCAGTGTGCCGGCGCCGCAAGGTGGAGGATTAGCCTAGTGAGCCGCGGCGCCGGCCGAGAAGTACTCTTTTTAACTAAAGTTTGAATTTTCACTCTGCTTTATTACTTTAAAAGAAATGAAAACCTGCCTGAATATACATGATAAATTAATATATTTTATGGTTAACATAACCAGATTCTTTGTTTTTAAAAAAAAGCATTTTGTGACCGGCGCCATGGCTCACTTGACTAATCATCTGCCTGTGGCGCCGGCACCCCGGGTTCTCGTCCCGGTTGGGGCACCGGGTACTAGTCCTGGTTGCTCCTCTTCCAGTCCAGCTCTCTGCTGTGGCCCAGGAGGGCAGTGGAGGATGGCCCAGGTGCTTGGGTCCCTGCACCTGCATGGGAGACCGGGAGGAAGCACCTGGCACCTGGCTCCTGGCGCAGCACCGGCCGTGGTGGCCATTAGGGGAGTGAACCAATGGAAGGAGGACCTTTCTCTCTGTCTCTCTCACTGTCTCTAACTCTACCTATCAAATAAAAATTTAAAAACATTTTGTTTGTACTGTATTTTTATATTATTTTTTAGTTTTTTAAAAATTTATTTGAAAGGCAGAGAGAGATCCCCCATCCGCTAGTTCACTCACAAATGCCCAGAACAGCTAGGGTTGGACCAGCCCAGAAGCCTGGATCTCAATCCAGGTCTCCCACATGGGTGGCAGGGACTCAATTACTTGAGCCGTCATTCACTGCCTACCAGATGCACATTAGCAGGAAGCTGGAATTGGGAGTAGAACTGGCAGTTGAACCTGCACACTCCAATATGGAATTTAGACATCCCAAATACCAGCTTAATGGCTGCACCAAATGCATAGACCCCAACCAGAATCTTTGATGGTGAAGTTGCCGTTAACGAGAATACCTAGGGGTGGCTATCGAGGCATAGCTGTTAAGCTGCCCCATGGGAAGCAACATCCCATATCAGAGTGCCTGGAATTGAGTCCTGCCTCCACTACCAATTCCAGCATTCTGCCATTGTGCACCCCGGGAGGCAGCAAGTGATGGCTCAAGTACTTATGTCCCTGACACCCATGTGAGAGACCTGGATAAAGCTTCTGGCTCCTGGCTTTGACTTGGCCCAGTCTTGGCTGTTGCAGGTATTTAGAGAGTGAAACAGCAGATAGAAGATCTCTCTGTCTGTAGCTGTGCCTTTCAAATGAAGTTAATTAGTTAATTAATTAAAAATAGGCCAAATCAGTTTGCTGGGAATGCAGTCTAGGTCTCCCACATGGATGTCAGGGACTCAGCTGAACTGTCACCTGACACTTTGCAGGGTGTGCGGCAGCAGGAAGCTGGAATCTGGAGTAGAGCTGAAGCTCAAACCCAGGGCACTCTGATATGGGATGTTAGTGTCCTAGGTTAGATGATGAAAGCAAGCAATTGAAGAATCTGAAACAGTGAAATAACAATGAAATCTCATTTTGCTTTTACAGTAATAGAGATAGCTTTGCTGAAGCTCCTGATTAGTCTTAAAGATAATGTAGTAAGTTGGCTTGGTGGTATGCTCAAGAATTAGTGGAAGGGCAGGCTCTGTGGTATAGCCGTAAGAATGCTGCCCCCAGTGCTGGCATCCCATATGGGTGCTGGTTTGAGTCCTGGCTGCTCCACTTCCAATCCTGCTCCCTGCTATGGCCTAGGAAAGCAGTAGAAGATGACCCAAGTCCTTCAGCCCCTGCACCTGCATGGGAGACCCAGAGGAGGCTCCTGGCTCCTGGCTTCAGATTGGCCTAGCTCTGACCATTGTGGCCATTTGGGGAGTAAACCAGTGGATAGAAGACCCATCTCTTTCTATCTCTCTTTCTCTCTCTCTGCCTCTGTCTCTTTGTAACTCTGCCTTTCAAAATAATTAATAAATCTTTTAAAAAAAGAATTAGTAAAAATATTTTGGCAAAGTAATGGTGTATTAAGCATTGTATATATTTCTAAAAATTTTAGAAATGGTGTTTTTGAAGAAGAGACCATATATTTTTGCCATTCTCCCAGAAAAGAGAAGGATTTTTTTTTTTTTTTTTTTTAAGATTTTGTTTATTTGAAAGGTAGAATAATAGACAGAGGGAAAGACAGAGAGAAAGGTCCTCCATCCGCTGGCTCATCCCCAAATGGCTGTAGCAACCGGCGCTGGGATCATCTAAAGACAGGAGCTAGGAGCCTACTCCAGGTCTTCCACGCCAGCACAGGGACCCAAGCACCTAGGCCATCCTCCACTGCCTTCCCAGGCCACAGCAGAGAGCCAGATTGAAAGAGGAGCAGCCAACACATGAACTGGCACCCATGTGGGATGTTGGCACTGCAGGCAGAGGCCCAGTCCACTGAGCCACAGCACTGGCCCCCTGAGGATTGGGTTTTTCAATTTCTTAATTAAGTATGATGCTGTATTAGTTACATAGTATGAAATAAGAAGACAAATGCATTTTGTTTTTGTTATTAAGGGGTCATGACAGTTCTAAGAAAGCAATCAGGAGTCTGGTTTAATCAGTGGAAGTAGGGCAGACAAGTGTACTATTCAGTTGTTTGCTTCTAATTTATTATATGTATCATTCTGATGTTTACAATCATGTTAGCCAGATAGATGGTTTTAACATGTCTATAAAAATAATAATAAATTTTTGAGTTATTTCTTCCTTTGGAGAAATATTTTTGTTTGTGCTTCGAGAAGAAAGAACATAACCATACCTGTTATAAAAAGGAGAGATAAGGGGCATTGTGGCATAGGAGGTTTAGGCAATGCTAGCATCCCCTGTGGGTGTCAATTCATGTACTGGCTGCTCAATTTCTGATCCAGCTCCCTGCTAACTGCTTGGAAAAGTAGCAAAAGATTGCCGAAGTGGTTGGGCCCCTGTACCCCTGTGGGAGACCTGGAAGAAGCTCCTGGGCTTCATCCTGGTCCAGATCTGGCTGTTGTGGCCAATTGGAAGATCTGTCTCTCCCTCTCTCTCTGCAACTCTGCCTTTCAAATAAATAATTTTTTAAAGGAGAGGTAAGTGGATTAAGGGACAAAATTATCTGAAAATTGTTGTTTTCTAACTCCATTTTTCTAAAAGTAAAGATTTCTCTTCCTCTCTAGAATGAAGTCAAATGGAATAATAGGAAAATTCTCGATCTAGTTGTAAGAAAGATTACTAGAATACCAAGTAGTTGTAGTATCTTAACAACCACAGGTTTATTTTCCCTTGAGAAATAATACCTGATGAGTTTTAATAAAAGTTTATGAGTTAAGTCTTAAAGCATAATTGAACAGCTGGCATTGTGGTATAACAGGTTAAGCCACTGCCTGCTATACTGACATCCCATTTGGGTGCCAGTTTGAGTACCGGCTGCTCCACTTCTGATCCAACTCCCTGCTAATATGCCTGGGGAAGCAGCAGAAGATGTCTCAAGTGCTTGGGTCCCCACACTCATGTGGGAGACCTGGATGAAGCTCCTCACTCCTGGTTTCAGCCTGGCCCAACCCTGGCTGTTAGAGCCATTTGGGGAGCAAACCAGCAGAAAATCAATCAATCAATCTCTCTCTCTCTCTCTCTCTCTCTCTCTATCTGTAATTCTGCCTTTCAAATATAATAAAATAAATCTTTTAAAAAAATTGAAAGCTAATTATAATCTTCTGACTTAATACTTATATATTTTCTTAACTATAAAAGCTTTTCTAGTTTGGTGGCTTGTTTTAGGATCCCTTGTTCATGGTTTGCTTTTAACTTTAACTCTGAAATGTGTTCTTTGTTTTGTCCTCAGTAACCATAGTCTCTTGTTGCTTCAGGTATGAAAGTATCATCGCCACTCTGTGTGAGAACTTAGACTCCCTGGATGAACCAGATGCTCGAGCGGCTATGATCTGGATTGTAGGAGAATATGCTGAGAGAATTGACAATGCAGATGAGTTACTGGAGAGCTTCCTGGAGGGTTTTCATGATGAGAGCACCCAGGTAAACTTTCAGCCATCCTGTGTCCTGTGTCTGTGGGAAGACTTCAGAAAAAGTAAAGATTTGAGTGTGTATGTATTTATGTATATGCTCAGGTTGAGCATCCTGTACCCCAAATGCTTAGAACCAAGAAATATTTCATATTTTGAGTTTTTTCAAACTTTGAAGTATTTCCATGTACATAATGAGATAAATATCTTGGGGATGAAATCCAAGTCTAAACAGAAAATTCATTTATGTCTCATATACCTTATACACATAGCCTAAAGGTATTTTTATAGAATGTTTTTAGCATGCATGCATTTTGACTGCAACCCATCACTTTTTTTTTTGACAGGCAGAGTGGACAGTAGAGAGAGAGACAGAGAGAAAGGTCTTCCTTTTGCTGTTGGTTCACCCTCCAATGGCCGCCGCGGCCGGCACGCTGCGGCCAGCACACCACGCTGATCCGAAGGCAGGAGCCAGGTGCTCCTCCTGGTCTCCCATGGGGTGCAGGGCCCAAGCACTTGGGCCATCCTCCACTGCCTTCCCAGAGAGCTGGCCTGGAAGAGGGGCAACCGGGACAGAATCTGGCGCCCCGACCAAGACTAGAACCTGGTGTGCCGGCGCCGCTAGGTGGAGGATTAGCCTATTGAGCCGCGGCGCCGGCCCTGCAACCCATCACTTTAAGTTGGGTGTGGAATTTTCCACTTGTGTTGTCATGTCTGTGCTTTAAAAGTTTTGGATTTTGGAGCATTTCAGATTTTTGATTTTCAGATTAGGGTTTCTCCACCTGTAGCATGTTGATTTTTCATCCAAAAGGGATGACCCTTTTCATTTGTATACTGATTTCTAGTGTAATAAATTTAGACCAGTGGTTCTGAAACTTTAATGAGGATTAGAAGCACCTGGAGGCTTTTTAAAGCCTCTGGACCTCTGGTCTCCACCATGTCTGACTCAGTAGGTCTGAGATAGATCCAAGTACTTGTATAATTAAAAGGTCCTGGTCCAAAACCTCACTTTGAGAACCACTGGTTTACAGCCTAAGTCACCAGTTTTTATTTCCTATAGACTAAGAACGATCATACATTTCTATTAGTAGTGGTTTGGCTCAATACAGCAGGGATTTTCACCTCCAACTGCAGGGAGAGGGAGAGGGAAAGGAAGAGGGAGAGGATAGACTCCTTCCTGTCGCCCATCACTCTCCCCTACCACAGTTAAAGCTACAAGGCTAGAGAAGCAGACACATCAGTAAGCTCCTTGGTATTTGTACTCACAGCAAATAGAAGTTCATGTGTATACCCCACCATAGTGATTTTAAGAGACATAATACAAGAAATGTGTATACAAGCCAGTAATTTTGTGACTCAGTAGCTGTGATCTGACATAATTCTACTGCCTTGGATGTTGCTCCAGTATGACAGATGATTCCATAATTGTCTCAAAATTGTAGCTTTTCATAGCACTAAATAATAAAAGACTTGGTCAGGAGCTAGTTTTATAGCCATCAGTATTTTAGCATGTATTATTTTAAAAGATATTTTTATTTGAAAGGCAAAGTGAAAGAGATCTTCCACTCACTGGTTCACTCCACAAATGGCTACAACAGCTGGAGCTGGACCAGGACAAAGTAAAGAGCCAAGAACTCCATCCATGTCTCCCACATGGATGGCAAGGACTTAAATACTTAAGCCATCATCCAGTGCCTTCCCAGGCACATTAACAGGGAACTGGATCAGAAGTGAAATAGTTGGCGATTTGAACCGGCCCTCTTATGTGGGATGTGAGCATCCCCAGTGGCTGCTTAACCTACAATGCCCACCTCCAGTTATTTTAAAAAGTACATGTGATTATCTGGCTGAGAAATGAATAAGGAATTTTTGCTGTGCAAAATGTAATTTCAGGATAGAAGGCTAGTGAGTTTTCAGTTGAATACCCTTGTTTTTGAAATGAATATCTTTGACTGTTATTGTTGAATTAGCTGAGTTTCAACTTTTGTTTCTTAACCAAAATTAGAAAGGACTTATATTGGTTCATAATTGATAAGATACCACTTTGGAAATGATGACAGGAAATACAAATGTCTTCTGCTTTATCAAATTTTCTCTATTTAGGTGCAGCTTACTCTGCTTACTGCCATAGTGAAGCTGTTTCTTAAGAAACCATCAGAAACACAAGAGTTGGTCCAGCAGGTTTTGAGTTTGGCAACACAGGTAAGAAATCTGGAAAAAACATGGATTGATATGTATTATTTGAAATTATAGAAAATTATTATACTTGAAGATTCACATGGGGACATTTTGTTTATTTGAGAGAGAGAGAGACTGTTCCCATCCACTGGTTTACTTCCCAAATCCCTGGAGCAGGTCTCTCACATGGGTGGTAAGCACTCTTACCAAAGTCAACGCTGAGCAATCCACTGCAGCCTCCCAGGGTATGCATTAGCAGGAAGCTGGGTTTTGAAATCTGCACTGAAACTTCAACTTAGGCACTCAGACATGGGGTGCACGCATCCCTAGCCAGCACCTTAATGGCCACACTAGATAGCCATTTCCATTTGAGGAAGTTATAATTGAAAGAGATGTAAGATTTATTTATTTACTTATTTTTTATAAAAGGTTTATGACACATTAGCATGGAGCTAGCTTAGAAGCAGAGAAGCCAGAACTCAAACCAGCATTCATATAGGATGCTGGCATTGTAGGCAGTGGTTCAGCCTGCTACGCCACAAAGCCGGCCCTAAGATACAGCCTCTAGATCCTGTTAAAATATTAAAAGTGTTGCTCCTTGGAGCAGGCATTGGGCGCAGCAGGTAAGATGCCACTTGGGGTGCCTCATTCCATATTGGAGCACCTGGCTTTAGTCCTGGCTCAGCTTTCAATTTCAGCTTTCTGCTTATGTGCACCCTGGGAAGCAGTAGGTCATGTCTCAAGTAGTTATGTCTCTGCCACCAGTGTGGGAGGCCCATATTGAATTTGAAGCTCCTGGCCCAGCCCCAGCTGTTGCAGGCATCTGGAGAGTGAACCAGTGGATGGAAGATCTCTGTCTTCTGTCTGTTTCTGTCTCTCACTGGCTTTGAAATAAATAAAAACAAATAAAAGTTTTTTTTTTTTTTTAATTTATTTGACTGAGTTAGACAGAGAGAAAGGTCTTCCTTCCATTGGTTCACCCCACAAATGGCCACAATGGCCAGAGCTACACTGATCCGAAGCCAGGAGCCAGTTGTTTCCTCCTGGTCTTCTATGCAGGGACAGGGGCCCAAGCACTTGGGCCATCCTCCACTGCACTCCCTGGCCACAGCAGAGAGCTGGCCTGGAAGAGGGGCAACCGGGACAGAATCCGGCGCCCCGACCGGGACTAGAACCTGGTGTGCCGGCGCCGCAAGGTGGAGGATTAGCCTAGTGAGCCGCGGCGCCGGCCTGAAGGATGTATTTATGTCAAAATAACATTGAGTTTGATAATACGTTGTCCTGGGTGACTTTGCTGCACTTTTCAAATGAAAGTATACTGTAGAGATGGTAGATGGCTCAACAAGGTCTCATGGTGCTAGCTGCTATAGGGGTTGCCCTTTTCTTGGAGATAATTTTAAAGCACGCATGCTGCTTCCTTGAATTATTTGATATTTTTGGCCTTCCTTAGAATTACATGTTATTTTTGGTTAGAAGAAAAGAGGTTCTGATGTTAGGAATGTGACACCTGGCCTTAAAGAATAGGTCACCATTTTGGATCCATAAGAAATCAATATACTTTTTCTAGGGTAGCTAGCGTAATGATTATTGGTACGTCATGATTTAATAATGTTCTTAATTGAATTCTAGAACAGGCT
This sequence comes from Oryctolagus cuniculus, assembly GCF_964237555.1. Classification (NCBI taxonomy): domain Eukaryota; kingdom Metazoa; phylum Chordata; class Mammalia; order Lagomorpha; family Leporidae; genus Oryctolagus; species Oryctolagus cuniculus. The sequence continues at coordinate 38,972,242 of NC_091448.1, read as the reverse complement.
GGCTTTACCACGTTCTCTGAGTTAAGATATGTATCTGCACATGGAGTCTAGTTCAGATAATTTATCATTTTTCTCTTTTTCATCTCTTTATAATGGTGTACTATGAAAATTCAGAACCTTACCATAGTACTCTGCCAAGTTCTGAGTTGTCATTTTTCCTATTATTAACTTGACATCTTTAAAACTTATTTGTAAGAGCTCTTTGAAGTATTTTTTTTAAAACTTTTTCAGCTGTCTTCCTTTGCCTGATGCAAAACAATATGCATAACTGGCAAGGAAGTTGTTACTTAATATTATCTATACTGAATTGAGTATTCTCAACTTCCTGTGTCTAGACCCTTGATTAGTGCCCTGCAAGCTATTTGTATCTCTGTTAAGATGAAATCATGGGGCCAATTCTGTGGCTCAGTGGGTTAAGCTGTGGCCTGCGGTGCTGGCATCCCATATGGGTGCCGGTTCAATTCCTTGGACCCCTCTACTCAACGTGGGAGACCTGGATGAAGCTCCTGGCTTTGGCCTGGCCCAGTCCTGGCCATTTGGGGAGTGAACCAGCAGATGGAAGATCTGTATCTCCCTCTATCTGTGTAATTCTGACTTTTTTTTTTTTTTAAAGATGTGTTTATTTATTTGTTTGAAAGGCAGAGTTAAAGAAAGGGAGAGAGATCTTCCATCTGCTAGCTCACTCCCCAAATGGCCGCAGCAGCTGGGACTGGGCCAGGCCGAAGACAGGAGCTAGGAGCTTCTTCTGTGTCTCCCATGTGGATACAGAGACCCAAGGACTTTGGCCTGCTTTCCCAGGCACATTAGCAGGGAGCTGGATTGAAAGTGAAACAGCTGGGACTAAAACTGGCACCCAAATGGGATGCCAGCTATGCAGGCAGTGGCTTAACCTGCTGTGCCACAGCACCAGTCAGTCCCAATTCTGACTTTCAAATAAATAATCTTTAGGGGAAAAAATAGATAAATTCAAAACAATTTTTTGCACTGTTTTCTTTTCTTTTCTTTCTTTTCTTTTTTTTTTTTTTTTTTTTTTGATAGAGTGGACAATGAGAGAGAGAGAGAGACAGAGAGAAAGGTCTTCCTTTGCCGTTGGTTCACCCTCCAATGGCCGCCTATCCGAAGGCAGGAGCCAGGTGCTTCTCCTGGTCTCCCATGGGGTACAGGGCCCAAGCACTTGGGCCATCCTCCACCGCACTCCCTGGCCACAGCAGAGAGCTGGCCTGGAAGAGGGGCAACCGGGACAGAATCCGGCACCCCGACCGGGACTAGAACCCAGTGTGCCGGCGCCGCAAGGCAGAGAATTAGCCTACTGAGCTGTGGCGCCGGCCTACTGTGTTCATATTTTAATTTTAAACTCCTTTAAGTGAGCATAAAATTGTAGTAGTGTTAACATTCTGTCTAAATTTCTTAAGAATTTTGGCCTGGCTCCCTCTCTGCTCACCTGTAAATATTCAAGCAAATTTTTAAAAAATATTTATTTGAGAGGCAGATTTATAGACAGAGAGGGAGAAGACAGAGAGGAAGGTCTTCCATCCACTGTTTCATTCCCCAAATGGCCACAACGGCTGGAGCTGGACCGTTCCAAAGCCAGGAGCCAGGAGCTTCTTCCGGGTGTCTCACACAGGTGCAAGGGCCCAAGCACCTGGGCCATCTTCCACTGCTTTCCTAGGCCATTAGCAGAGAGCTGGATAGGAAGAGGAGCAGCTAGGGTGCCGCAAGCAGAGGCTTAACCTACTCCTCAAGCAAATTTTTTTTCTTTTAGCATTTCCTCTGTTTCCACAAGTTATCTGTCCTATCTCCACCTCCATTATCTATTAAGACCTATTGTGTTAGAATGTAATGGTAAGTATAGGAGAGCTATTTTTTGGATTCTTGTTAGAGTTCAAACTCAATTTTACTGCTGCTTAGTAATTACGAAATTTGGCCTAGATAAAGAATTTTGGGAGGATTGCTTACAAGCTACAAATGCCACACTGTTCTTACAGATAAGCCTGAAATTCCTCTTTGAATCAAGCCAGATTCATAGGGAACTATGTACCTGGACTGCATTGTATTTGACACCTGATGGAATTGCTTTCACTGAATTACACTGGTACTGGCAGCCAGCCTATATACAGTAAAGGTTGTTAGGAGAAAATACCTCTTTGGATCTGTTGTAAGCTTTTATCCCAGTTTGTATTTTCTTCAATATGAGGCCTCATCAAATTCCTAGCAAGTTTTGGATTTTCCTGTGTATTGGTATGTAATTGACTCTTCTGAGTGGCTTACTTGATGAGGTTCCTTTTTCATACTACTTGTTCTAAACCTTAGAATCACGTTTAAGAGTCTTCTATAGAAAATGTGTAGGTAATTTTGGCATGTATTTTTCTTTTTCTCCCCTCCCTCCCTCTCTCCCTTCATTCCTTTCTGTCTGTCTGTCTGTCTTGATGTATTTATTTGAAAGTCAGAGTTTGGGGAAGAGACAGATCCCCCCCATCCACTGATTAGCTCCCCAGATGGTCCCATCCATGAGGGTTCAGCCAGGCCAAAAGTGGGGAGCCAGGAGCTTCTTCCAGATCTCCCACTTGGGTACAGGGCCCCAAGCATTTGGGCCATCTTGTGTTGCTTTTCCCTGCCATTAGCAGGGAGCTGGCTGGGAAGTGGAGCAGCCAGGACTCAAAACCAGTACCCGTAAGAGATGCCAGCATCACAGGTGGCAGTTTTACCTGCTATGCCACAATTCTGGCCCCTAGCATGCATTTGTCTGCCTCTGGTTGTAATTCATTGTCTCTAGCCATAGATGTATTCTCATAAACTTTGCTAAATCTTTCTCCAGGACAGGGAAAGGTATAAAAAACAATCAGACATTCTTGTTTCTAGACTTTTAGTACAGGAACTAGTGTAGAGTCTTAACAGCAGTCTTGTGTATAGTGCCTACTGTGTATCAGGCATTCTGATAAGCACCTTTCTTTTTTTTAAAATTTATTTATTTATTTGAAAGAGTTACACAGAGAGAGGAGAGGCAGAGAGAGAGAGAGAGAGAGAGAGAGAGAAAGAAAGAGAGAGAGGTCTTCCATCCGATGGTTCACTCGCCAATTGGCCTCAACTGCCAGAGCTGCGCTGATCCGAAGCCAGGATCCAGAAGCTTCTTCCGGGTCTCCCATGTGGGTGCAGGGGCCCAAGGACTTGGACCATCTTATACAGCTTTCCCAGGCGATAGCAGAGAACTGGATTGGAAGTGGAGCAGCTGGGTCTCGAACCAGCGCCCATATGGGATGCCAGCGCTTCAGGCCAGGGCGTTAACCCGCTGCGCCACAGTGCCAGCCCCCTCTCCCCCCTTTTTTAAATTAATTTAAAGCACTTTTCATATTAACTCAATCCCAATATGGGTTGGTACTCCTACCATTCTTGTTTTACAGATGAGAAAACTGACTCAGAAAGGCCTAAACTCAGGTTGCCTATTGGCAAGGTCCGCAGAGTTGTCTGGCCTCTCTAGTTGGAAGTTCCAAATGACTTTGAAAGTACATTTTCCCTGCTGGAGGCACTGATGTGCATAAGCCAGTACATATAAGTGTGTTTGCTAGTTTTAAGGTCTTCATGGGTTTTCTTTTCTTTAAAAGAAAAAAAAAAAAGATGGATCCAGGAGCAGCAGCAGCAGCTTCTTTTTTTTTTGTTTGTTTTTTAAAGATTTATTTATTTTACCCAAAAGTCACAGTTACACACAGAGAGGAGAAGCAGAGAGAGAGAGAGAGAGAGAGTCTTCCATCTGCTGGCTCGCTCCCCAGATGGCCACAATGGCCGGAGCTGCGCCGATCCGAAGCCAGGAGCCAGGAGCCTCTTCTGGGTCTCCCACACGAGTGCAGGTTCCCAAGGACCTGGGCCGTCTTCTACTGCCCTCCCAGGCCACAGCAGAGAGCTGGGTTAGAAGTGGAGCAGCCAGGCCTCGAACCATCGCCCACATGGGATGATGGCACCGTAGACAGCGGCTCCATCCGCCATGCCTTCATAGGCTTTCATTTCATACTTGGCTGTAAATAATAAGCAGTTTCTCTAGGTTTGCCTTTTCTGTCAAATTAATGAGATCTGAGGAGTTAAAAAGAATAAGCATACTTCTATAAGTTTTTTCCACCTGAAGTTTTTTCCCCCTCTCAAGTTTGTGAAATAAGAACCTAATATTGGGGCTGGTGTTGTGGTATAGCAACTAAAGCTGCTGACATCCCATAATCTATCTAGGCCTAGGGACCACCATCAAAAGAATCACCTGAGCTGCTTTTTAAACATTCCTAAGCCCTGCTTCTGATATAATGAATCAGAATCTATCTCCGGTGGGGCCCTGGGTTCTGCACCTGCAGTGGCTTTTCTTGTGAATGTTAGTGTATATTATAGTTTAAGAAATACTCTTAGCTTCAGATGTTTGATGCCACATCCCGTATCTAAGCACCAGGATTTAACTGATGACAAATACACGAACAGTCTCTCAGCAGCCTGCTAATGTGGCCCTGGGAGGTGATGGCCATGGCTCATGTGGTTGGGTTCTTGCCACTGCATCAGAGACCTGGATTGAGTTCCCAGGTTCTTGCTTTGGCTCCAGCTGAGTGTCAGCCATTGCATGCATTTGAGAAATGAACCAGCAGATGGGAGCTCTCCTCTGCCTTTCTCTTCTCTTTGCTTCTCAAATAAATTTTTAAGAGGTTTTGCTTTTGTTTATTTAAAAATTCACTCTTAGAGCTTGCTTCGTAAGAACTGTTTTCAAGCTTCTCTGCAGAAAATCTTTTGAGCTGGCAATAGAGTACTTTCAGAACCGAATTTTCTGAGTCACCAAACATTTAATGGCAACTTAAGAGCATGAAAACTTTGTTTCTTGTTTGTCAGGCATCTTTAATTTTTAAAAAACTTTAAAAATTGTTTGTTTATTTGAAGATGGAGAAATGCAGAAACAACAAACTCCTATTGTTGGTTCACTCCCCAAACACTGGCAACAGCTACGGCTAAGGCAGGCCAAAGCCAGGAGCCGTGAACTCTGTCTGGATCTCCCAAGTGGGAGATAGGGACCCACACACTTGAGTTATCACCTGCTGCCTGTCAGTGCACATTGACAAAAAACTGGAATCAGGAGCAGAGATAGGGCTTGAACTCACACACCAGGTATGGGGTGTGGGCGTCCCAAGTGGTGTCCCAGCTGCTGTGCCAAATGCCTGTCCCAGTATCACAGATCTTGTCAAGGCCTGACTTACTGTGGGCTGCAAGTGAATAGGGAGGCAGTGAAGGGCAACCCTCAGAACAACAGACTTGTTCTTCCTGGTCTCCCACATGGGTGCAGGGGCCCAAGGACTTGGGCCATTTTCCACTGCTTTCCCAGGCCATCAACAGGGAGCTGGATCAGAAGTGGAGCAGTCAGTATAAGGATTGTCATCCATATGGGATACCAGCAATACAGGCAGTAGCATTGCTCACTACACCACAACACCAGTCCCTAAACTTACCTTTAAACTGCTTTTCCCATGAACTTTCTGAAGTGCCCTTCAGAAAACATGTGTCACTATAGAGTGTGACTTGGAGAACTATACACACACACACACACACACACACGGACAGATATCACACAGCTTATCACAGCAATTTGGAGGATAGCAAGGGGTTAGATTATTGGGGGAGATTTCTTTTTATAGTACACGGTTCTAATAGTTGTTTAAAAAGAGTTTTAAGGTATGAGCCTGTAGAAAAAAAATTTTAAAGATTAATTTTACTTATTTGAAAAGCACAGTTACAAAGAGTGAGAAACAGAGAGAGAGAGATCTTCCATCCACCGGTTCCCAAATGGCTGCAACATCTGGGACCGGGGGAGGCCAAGTCCAGTAGCCAGAAGCTTCTTTGGGTCTCCCAAATGGGTGCAGGGGCCCCAGGACTTGGCCATCCTCTGCTGCTTTCCCAAGCACATTAGCAGGGAGCTAGATCAGAAGTGGAGCAGCCAGGACTTGAGCCAGTGCCCATATGGGAAGCTGGCATTGCAGGCCATGGCTTAATCTCTGCACCACATCGCTGGCCCCTAAAATTACTTTTAAACCACCCCAACTTATAGAGTACTAAATTGAAGTGTCATCCCTTTTGGAAGCACTTGGTTATCTATTCTCTTTAATAGTTTTTTTATTGTTTAGATAATAGTATCTCTCATGCTATATTGTAATAGCTAATATTCTGTGAGATCCTTAAAGTCAGTCAGTGTGGGGCTGGTGTGGTGGCATAGTAGGTTAAGCATCTGCCTGCAGCACTAGCATCCCATAAGGGTGCCTGTTTGAGTCCCATCTGCTCCACTTCCAATCCAGCTCCCTGCCGGTGGCTTGGGAAAGCAGTTAGAAGATGACCCAAGTTCTTGGGCCTGTGCACCTGTGTGGGAGGCCCAGAAGAAACTCCTGGCTCCTGGCTTCGGATCGGCACAGCTCTGGCCGTTACAGCCATTTGGAGAGTGAACCAGCAGATGGAAGACTCTCTCTGTGTGTTTCCCTCTCTCGGTCTGTAACTATGCCTCTCAAGTAAATAAATCTTTAAAAAGCAAACAGTAGTTAGGCACTGTGTGTTATCTTGCTACTTCTAGGCCCTAGCCAGTGTCTCCACAGGAGATATAAAGTACAAATGGAATATATGTTAAGATATAATATCTGTTATGAATGATCCTACTGATACTACAACAGTTTAAAAGAAACATTTGTATGTCCCCAGACCATCTCAATCCATTAACTTTTACTAGATTAACGTTTTTTTTTTCCTTTTCCCAACTTCCTTTTGAATATGAGTCTTAGGACTAACTCATCTCAATTTAAATTCTTTGAAATGTTAAAAGTGGACAATTCCTGTTCCTACATCTGTTTGTAAAGAAAACCATAATGTCTTTAAATCACTCATGTAAATAGATGACCTTTTTGCAGTGTAAAAAAAAATTCTTTGAAATGTTAGATATGATGGAATTATGATTGTATTGGAACTATATTGAATCTAAATGAGATATTTTAATAATGGCAGTCTTTATACATCACTGTAGCATTGCCTTGATAATCTGGTAGTTTGGGTTTCTGGATGAAGAACAGTTCCATCTAAATCTTTTTTACCTTTGTCTTTTTGTTAGGATTCTGATAATCCTGACCTTCGAGACCGGGGCTATATTTATTGGCGCCTTCTCTCAACGGACCCTGTTACAGCCAAAGAAGTAGTTTTGTCTGAGAAGCCACTGATCTCTGAGGAGACAGACCTTATTGAGCCAACTCTGCTTGATGAGCTAATTTGCCACATTGGTTCTTTAGCCTCTGTGTACCATAAACCTCCCAATGCTTTTGTGGAAGGCAGTCATGGAATTCATCGCAAACACTTGCCAATTCATCATGGGAGGTAAGCAGGAAACTAGGTTTGAGTGAGAAATGACTGTTTACATAGAGTTGGTTTTCTGCCTTTTGTAGCCTTTGAAAGAACTTGCTATGCATTTTGCAAACCTAATACTGTACTGCCCTGAGGGTTTCCTGTGAATAGGAGTCATTACACAAACAGTGCATGAAAGACTCCTGTTTGTCCTAATCTAAGAGAAGAGAAACCTGTGATTGTGAAAAACGAGTGATACAGTCTGAAAGTTGTTTAAATCTCCATTAAGATGAGGCTAGAAATAGTCTTAGAGTTGAAAATTCTGTGTGGTTTTAGTTTTTCAATTACTGTTTTTTTATTTTTTATTTCTTTTACCAAGTTAAGTTGATTTTATCAGTGAGTACATTCTGTTATGAATGGGATATCAGGTGACCTAGAGCTCTTGTTTTGTAGCTATCTTACTTTTTTTTTTTTTTTTTTTTTTGCCAAGCAGAGTTAGACAGTGAGAGAGAGAGAGAGACAGGGAGAGAGTTATAGACAATGAAAGAGAGACAGAGAGAAAGGTCTTCCTTCCATTGGTTCACTCCCCTAATGGCCGCTATGGCCAGCGCTGTGCCGATCTGAAGCCAGGAGCCGGGTACTTCCTCCCGGTCTCCCATGCGGGTGCAGGGACCCATGCACTTGGGCCATCCTCCACTGCCCTCCCAGGCCACAGCAGAGAGCTGGACTGGAAGAGGAGCAACTGGGACTAGTACCCAGCACCCCATCGGGACTAGAACCCGGTGTGCCGGTGCCACAGGCGGAGGATTAGCCAAGTGAGCCATGGCACTGGCCGCTATCTTACGTTTTTAATTAAGGAGAAGTACTCTAATAAACTCTTTATAATATTAGCTCAGTCTTTTCAGAATCTGATTCCTTTATCAATCATAATAAACCTAAATCTCAGTAGAATTTGGTTCCAACATAGTTAAGATAATTTGACTACCACTAAGGAAAGTCTCCTGCCATTATGAATGTATATTGCTGTTTCAGTGGTTTGTGAGTGGCCAGAGAATAAGCTTTATTGCTTTATAAATTAGTGTGGTCAGGTATTTTGAGCTTTATTTAAACAATCTGTTGGCACAGAAAAACAAGCAAAAAAATAAGATTGTCCAAGAAAATGATGATTAGTGTTTTATGGCCTTTAACTGAGTTGAATCTTTAGGTTTAGGTTAGGTTCTGTGATTTTAACCCCAACTGAAATGTGTAGCTTCTTAAGGATTAGCTCTTGTATTAAGTTGGGATGTTTCTCCTTACTAGGCACGCATGTTGAGCATTTTCTAGGTAAGACTCTTTAATTTGTAAATCTGTGCTTCAAGTTTTGATACTATTACAGGTTTTTTGTTACTTGCCTATGTAGCCATATTTATATACCATTTAATCTACCCTTGTCTTGATGTCTTTTGAACCTCACATGGGAAGTAGAAATGAAACTCAACCAACAAAAGCAGAACTTTTTTGAACGCAAGGAAAGATCTAATATTTAAATTATCTACACAGAAACACAACCTGTTACATAAAGTCTTTATTTTTCTAATAGCCTTAAATTGTATCCCTCACAATTCCTTATTTGGTTTCTCTTTGGATAAACTCCTTTTTGTCCGTTTATATTGATTTTGTTTTTAAAGAACATACAAGGCCGGTGCCGTGGCTCACTAGGTTAATCCTCTGCGTGCGGCGCCAGCACCCCAGGTTCTAGTCCAAGTTGGGGCGCCGGATTCTGTCTTGGCTGCCCCTCTTCCAATCCAGCTCTCTGCTGGCCCGGGAGTGCAGTGGAGGATGGCCAAGTGCTTGGGCCCTGCACCCGCATGGGAGACCAGGAGAAGCACCTGGCTCCAGGCTTCAGATCAGCACGGTTCACTGGCCACAGTGCACCAGCCGCAGTGGCCATTGGAGGGTAAACCAACGGTAAAGGAAGACCTTTCTCTCTGTCTCTCTCTCACTATTTAACTCTGCCTGTAAAAAACAACAACAACAACAACAACAAAAACATACAAACAGGGGCCTATGCGGTGGGGTAGCGGGTAACAACAACAACAACAACAAAAACATACAAACAGGGGCCTATGCGGTGGGGTAGCGGGTAACAACAACAACAACAACAAAAACATACAAACAGGGGCCTATGCGGTGGGGTAGCGGGTTAAGCCACTACCTGCAGTGCCTGCATCCCATGTGGGTGCCAGTTTGAATCCCAGCTGCTCCACTTCTGATCCAGTTCCTTCTAATGCTCTTGGGAAAGCAGCAGAAGATGGCTCAAGTGCGTGGGCCCCTGCACTCACATGGGAGACCTGGGTTGAGCTCCTGGCTCCTGGCTTCAACCTGGCCCAGCCCTGGCTGTTGTGGCCATTTGCGGAGTGAACCAGTGGATGGAAGACTTCTTTCTCTCTCTGCCTCTGCCTCTCCCTCTCTGTAACTCTACCTTTCAAATAATTAAATACATCTTTTTTAAAAAATACAAATATAAGAAAAATCTCCTTTGATACACATAGGGATGATATATTGCCACAAAAATGTGCCTATAATAGTACTGAAATTACTTTTCTTCCGTAGTGTAAGATTAATAAATGATACACTTCTGAAAAGAAATAGATCAACACTTGAAAACCTTATTCTGGGGCTAGCATTATGGCACAGCAGGTAAAGCCACCTGCAAAGCCGGCATCACATATGAGTGCTGGTTCAAGTCCTAGGTGCCCTGCTTCCAACCCAGCTCCCTGCTAATGCTCCTGGGTAAGCAGAGAAATATGGCCAAAGTGCTTGGGCCCCTACCCAATGTGGGAGACCTAGATGAAGCCTGGCCCTGTTCTGGCCATTGTGGTCATTTGGGGAGTGAACCAGCAAATGGAAAATCTCTTATTTTCCTCCCCCCCCCCCAATTCTGCCTTTCAAATAAATTTTAAAAGTAAGATAAAATAATAAAGCCTTATTCTGCCCCTTCCAAAGGTTAAAAATGTCTACTTTACTTGGTCTTTTAAAATGACTTGGGAAGGGAGAAATATTTTTTACTTTATATATATATATATATATATATATATTTTTTTTTTGGACAGGCAAAGTGGACAGTGAGAGAGAGAGACAGAGAGGTCTTCCTTTGCCGTTGGTTCACCCTCCAATGGCTGCCGCGGCTGGTGCGCTGCAGCCGGCGCGCCGCGCTGATCCGAAGGCAGGAGCCAGGTGCTTCTCCTGGTCTCCCGTGGGATGCAGGGCCCAAATACTTGGGCCATCCTCCACTGCACTCCTGGGCCACAGCAGAGAGCTGGCCTGGAAGAGGGGCAACTGGGACAGAATCCGGCGCTACGACCGGTACTAGAACCCGGTGTGCCGGCGCCACAAGGCAGAGGATTAGCCTATTGAGCCGCGGTGCCGGCCTACTTAATATTAATACTGCTGTCAGCTGTTCTATGATGGTGAAGTAGTAAATAGTTTGTATTTTAGAAAAACAGCGTTTTTAAAAAATATTGCTTTGATGATAGTTATGTAGTTATTTGATCTTTTAATTTCATATACTTTTTTTTTATTTGACACATAGAGTCATAGATAGTGAGAGAGACAGAAAGAAAGGTCTTCCTTCCATTGGTTCACTCCCCAAATGGCCGCTACAGCCAACACGCTGCGCCAACCTGAAGCCAGGAGCTTCCTCCGGGTCTCCCATGCAAGTGCAGGGACCCAAGGACGGGCCATCCACTGCTTTCCCAAGGCCATAGCAGAGAGTTGAATCGGAAGTGGAGCAGCTGGAACGCTAACTGGCACCCATATAGGATGCCAGCACTGCAGGCAGCATATGCCACAGTGAGGGCCCCAGATATATTCTTAAAAAAAAAAAAATATTTATTTATTTATTTGAAAGAGAGAGGCAGGGGCAGAGAGAGAGAGAGAGAGAGAGGTCTTCCATCCGCTGGTTCACTCCCCAACTGGCTGCAACTGCCATAGTTGAGCCAATCTCAAGCCAGGAGCCAGGAGCTTCTTCCAGGTCTCTCACGCAGGTGCAGGGGTCCAAGGACTTGGTCCATCTTCTGTTGCTTTCCCAGGCCATAGCAGAGAGCTGTATTGGAAGTGAAGCAGCTGGGACTTCAACTGGCGCCAATATGGGATGCTGCTGGCACTATAGGCGGTGGCTTTACTCACTAGGCCACAGTGCTGACCCCTCTTTTAAAAAAAAAATATATATATATATATTTATGTATTTGAAAGTCAGAATTGCAGAGTTAGGGGAAACAGAATGAGAGAGAGGGATCTTCCATCTGCTGATTAAGCCCCCCAAATGGCTGCAATGGCCAGGGCTGGGCCATGCCAAAACCAGGAACCAGGAGCTTCATCCAGATCTCCTACGTGGGTGCAGGGGCCCAAGGACTTGGATTGTCCTCCACTGTTTTCCCAGGTGCATCATTAGGGAGCTGGATCCAAAGTGGAGCAATCAGGACTTGAACCAGCACCCATATGGGATTCTGATATTGCAGACATTGGCTTAACCCACTGTGCCACAGTGCCAGCCCCCAAAAGAAAAAGATGTGTGTGTGTGTGTGTGTGTGTGTGTGTGTGTGTGTTTTAAGATTTATTTATTTAGCTGAAAGCAGAATTACAGACAGACAGATGGAGAAACAGAGAGAGAGGTCTTCCATCTGCTGGTTCATTCCCCAGATGGCCACAACAGCTGGAGCTAGGCTGATCCAAAGCCAGAAGCCAGCAGCTTCCTCTGGGTCTCCCACATGGGTGCAGGGGCCCAAGCACTTGAACCATCTGATGCTTTCCCAGGCCATCAACAGGTAGCTGGATCAGAAGTGGAGCAGCCAGGACCTGAACCGGTGCCCGTATGGGAAGCCAGTGCTGCAGGTGGAGGCTTAACCTACTAACACCACAGCTCCAGCTCCAAGATGTATTCTTTAGAACATGATTATCTACTTTTCATGTAGCTCATTTTATTCTCTCATGTTATTCTTTAAGATATATATATTTCTTGCTAGGTGTGTGTGAAATCACTTCCTCTTTTGACTTCTTTCTTAATATTTTAATATATTTGGTTCCTTCTCCTCTCTCTTGACTTTTTTTCCCCCCCTAAGTCATCTCAGATTGTTTTTGCCTTTAGTCTTTCCAGTTGCCTGTTTATTCTCTTCTCTGATCATTTGTCTTGGCGGCATCAAAAATCTCAGACTGAATATTGTGTCTGTGCCCCTCTGTTTATTCTCTTTGGACACTTATTTAGTAACCATTTCTTTCTTTTAAAGATCTATGCATTTATTTGAAAGTCAGAGTGACAGAGGGAGAGGGAGGGAGATCTTCCATTTTCTGGTTCATTCCCCAAATGGCCACAATGACAGGGGCCAATCAAAAACCAGGAGCCTGGCCGGCGCCGCGGCTCACTAGGCTAATCCTCCGCCTTGTGGCGCCGGCACACCGGGTTCTAGTCCCGGTCGGGGCGCCGGATTCTGTCCCGGTTGCCCCTCTTCCAGGCCAGCCCTCTGCTGTGGCCAGGGAGTGCAGTGGAGGATGGCCCAGGTGCTTGGGCCCTGCACCCCATGGGAGACCAGGAAAAGCACCTGGCTCCTGGCTCCTGCCATCGGATCAGCGCGGTGCGCCGGCCGCAGCGCACCGGCCGCGGCGGCCATTGGAGGGTGAACCAACGGCAAAGGAAGACCTTTCTCTCTGTCTCTCTCTCTCACTGTCCACTCTGCCTGTCAAAAAAAAAAAAAAAACAAAAAAACAAAAAAACAAAAAAAAAAACCAGGAGCCTGGAACTCCATCCGGGTCTCCCATGTGGGTGCCATGGCCCAAGTATGTAGGCCATCTTCTGCTGCTTTCCCAGGTGCCTTAGCAGAGAGCTAAGTGGAGCACCTGATACCTAAACTAGTACCCATACGGTTGCCAGTGTTGCAGGCAGCAGCTTAACATGCCACAGCATTGGCCCCTGTTAACCCTTTCTTCCATTGATATTACAAGATTTTACCATTTGGCCATGTTTTCATTTGATCCTCACTATAATAGACCCCTGTATTTAAGTGGTATTTTGAGGAGTAAGGAGAGTTATCAGACAGGAAGGGGTCCTGTGGGAATAAGGAGCCATGGTGATACTTGCCATCTGCTGATTAGACAAGACATTGCCCAAGAAAATGAAAAGATTGATGGGAACACAATGGGTCCAATACCCTAGTAACCATATAAGAAACTAGGCTCTGGCATTATACCAGAACATACCACAAAGCAGCATGTCACAAGTGCTTAGCAACTGATCAGGTAGGCATAACCTGCCTTAACTGGTCAGGTCAACAGTATTTCTCAACTGTCACATCTCCCAAGTAGTCAACACGGTAATGTTTGTTAACTGGTCAAGAACCATGTCCACTACACAGGAGACAGAAAAACCAAGCAGACACTTGATGTACTGAAACTATGTAGAATAAAAAATTGACCAATTGATAGGCACTCCCACTGAAGCTCCCAATACCCAGACCTTGATGGACCCTCCCCTTGGGGACCCCTCCTGGCAAGCAGAAATCTGTTTCTCAATAAAATCTGCTTTCACTTGCCTTGTTCACTTGCTTTTCACTTGCCTCCCACCCTCTGATTACTGTCTGTGGCATAATTTTCTTTTTTTTCAAAAATCTATTTATTTAAAAGGCAGAGTTACCAAGGGGGCGGGGCAGAGAGAGAGAAGAGAGGAGGGGAGGGGACTGAAGAGGAGAGGAGAGGAAAGAGACACTTTCCTTCCACTCACTGGTTCACTCCAAATTGTCTCAATGGCCAGGACTGGGCCAGACTAGACCTAGGAACTTGGGCCATCTTCCACTGCTTTCCCAGGCCATTAGCAGAGACCTGGATCAGAAACTGAGCAACTGGGACTCAAACTGGCACCCATGTGGGACACTGGCATTGCATGCAGCGACTTTATCCACTAGGCCACAACACTGGCCCCTGTGTCATAATTCTTCATTGCTGTGAGACAAAGAAATGACTGCAGACTTCTCTAACAATATCATTATCATTTTATTAATGAGAAACCTTTGTTTCAGAGAAATTGTCACTTGCTCATAATTACGCAAGTAGCGATTAGTGGAACTAAGACTTGATCTGTTAGACTTCTGATTCTAGATCTCCTGTTCTTACCACATCACCATCCTGTCCCTATCCTTGGTGATTTTACCTTAGGTGTGTGTATGAGTATATGAATTTCTCCCCAAATTTACTTCTTTAGCAGTCATTGCCAGTCCTTGTCCTTAACTATCTGTTGGACTTCCCTACTTGTTTTTCTTATTTGAAACTTAGCAGAATAGAGGACTGTGAGCATCTTATTTTTCATATCATCCCTCCCCATAGATTCTTTTTAAAAAAAAAAAAGATTTATTTTTTTATTTAAAAGGTGGAGTTAAGAGAGAGAGTGTTTGCTTCTGTCCTGTTGTTCACACTCCAGATGGCTACAGCGGCAAGGGCTGGGCCCAAGTAGAAGCCAGGAGCCTGGAGTTTCATCTGTGATTCCCACATGGATGTAGAGGCTGGAAGACTTGGGCCATTTTCTGCTGCTTTCTGGGGTGCTTTAGATGGGAGCTAGATCGGAAGTGGAGCAGCTGGGACTTGAACCTGTACCCAGATGGGATATTGGCATCACAGACAGCATCGTAATCCACTATGCCACAGTGCTGCCCCCCGCCCATGATTTTTTA
Organism: Oryctolagus cuniculus; assembly: GCF_964237555.1. Classification (NCBI taxonomy): domain Eukaryota; kingdom Metazoa; phylum Chordata; class Mammalia; order Lagomorpha; family Leporidae; genus Oryctolagus; species Oryctolagus cuniculus. Next base: position 38,957,222 of record NC_091448.1, on the reverse strand, counting down.
TATTTTACATTTTATTTGGGAGGAGGTACATACACAAAGATAGAGAAATCTTCCATTCACTGATTCATTCCCAAAATGTCCATAGCAGCCAAGGCGGGCCAGCTTGAAGTCTGGAAATCAGGTCTCATGTGGGTGACAGGGATCAGGTTACTTGATCCATCACCTGCTACCTCCCAGAGTATACATTTGTAGGAATCTGGACTCAGAAGCAGAGCTGGGACTTGAACCCAGGCACTCCCTATGGATGCAGGTATCCCAAGCAGTGTGCTGATAGCTGTGTCAGATACCCACCCCTCCCCTATGATGATTAGGGTCATCACTGATATTTTGCATCTTCTTTTTTGTTTACTCCCTGTTGTTTGATTATTCTTTCTCCTTTCTCCTCTATGTTCATCTCTTGTCAAAACCTATGTAGTTTTATTTTTAAGAATGCATTTGTTGTTAATTGAATTTTTATGCTCTTTTATAGTTATATATCTGACATTTATATGTTGCCTTGTAGTTGTGTCTCAGACAAAACTGATTTTTTTTCTCTTGTTTGTATGTGACTGCAGCACTGATGCAGGTGACAGTCCTGTTGGCACCACAACTGCAAGTAACCTGGAACAGCCGCAGGTTATCCCCTCTCAAGGTGACCTTCTGGGGGATCTTTTAAACCTTGACCTTGGTCCTCCTGTCAATGTGCCACAAGTGTCTTCCATGCAGATGGGAGCAGTAGACCTCTTGGGAGGAGGACTAGATAGTCTGGTAAGCATCCTTTTTCCCCATTTCTTTTGGTTATTTTTAGTTCTTCATATGCTAGAGAGTTTTAAATTATTCAGCTTTTTGGAACTTGATCTTTCCTTGATGAGCAGTAATGGCCTTTGAGAAATGACAGGATTATCTGTCTTTAGAGAGTTGATTATAATACTGTTCCTCATACAGGGTATGTCTGCTAGTATATGAGATTATTTTGTTGTCTTGCCTCTAAATAGAACTTTTGATATTCAGTAATATTAATATTTAACATCCTTTCCAGATTTTATTATTGCTCCTGCTTAACTCTGGATAACCCCCTGTAAATTCTTTTGACCTAGACTGCATTAAAGTGACCTCTTATACATCATCTTATTTCAAGACTTTCCAACCTCTTTTTATATTTTATTGGTTTATACCTGTCTAATTCTAAAAAGGTTTTGAGACAGCTATTTGAGCCATTTTTGTGTAAAAAAAAAAATAAGTACCTTTATTACAGTTGGAAAGGACTCCACCTTCTCTGCCCTGTCATACTTCCAATTTAATTAGCTTCCAGGATTCTAATACTAAAAGGCTCCAATGACCAGAAATATCTGTGATTATGTATCACCAGTGAGAACCAAAATTATTTTTTGTTGGTGTATAGATAAATGAGAAATACTAAGGGATGACCTTTAATCTGTGGAGCAAAGGCCAGAAAAATAACTGGTCTCATGACATGGCTCTCTGCTTGCTACTTACCTCTGGTGGAATTAGAGAGCCTCTTACAGCAAGACACTTGCAAGTGAAATGCGTGTCAACCTGATGATTATAAAGATGCCCAACAGATTGATTTATTTTCTGACATCATTGGGGGGCAGATACCATCAATACAAAAATACATGTTCTTAGCGATTACATAAACAAAGCAGCCTCCGTCTCTACTATGCATACTGGCATCTTCTACTTTATGAGCGGTATTGTGTCTGGGGTTTATGCCAGACAGTACAGGATTGTTTTATTTTTCAGCTGGCAGAGATTCTAAGGAAATAGGGTTACAGTCATGTTTCTTTGGTTTTTGCTAATGGAAAGTCACTACTTCCAGAATCTCTTTACTGACCAAGCTGTGTGCTTTAGCTTATATTGACAGAAATGAGTGCTCCTGTTGTCTTTCTTGGGAATATAAGCATTTGCTTTTCATATTCATGTCTTTAGTAAACAGGATTGATTTCTGACACAAACAGAATAGCTTCCTCATGTGGTCATTCTGCATTTTTTGTATAGCCTCCTTACAGACCAGGGGACTGACAAGTGAATATTTAAGTATTTCTGGAGGGACCCAGCAATTCTCTATAAAATTAAAATAGCTCTTTGAGCACCAGGTTCTCGTCCTGGTTGCTCCTCTTCCAGTCCAGCTTTCTGCTGTGGTCTGGGATAGCAGTGGGCCCAAGTGCATGGGCCCCTGCACCCACCTGGGAGACCAGGAAGAAATCCTGGCTCCTGGCTTTGAATTGGCGCAGCTCCGGCCGTCACAGCCATTTGGAGAGTGAACCAACGGAAGGAAGGCCTTTTTCTCTGTCTCTCTCTCTCACTGTCTGTAAACTCTACCTGTCAAATAAATAAATAAAAAATCTAAGTAAAATAGCTCCTTTATTCTGTTGACATATCAACCACAACTTGAGAATATTGCCTCCTCTTAATGTTTCTGACTTAGTACTCCCTTGGTGCCTTCCCACTTGACACTTTGAACCTAAGAGTGACTAAGAGGGATTTGGTGACAAGCAAGTTTGGAGGGGAGAAGGAGGCCTTGCATTTTGATGTTACCAGGCCCACTCTATTTTCTTGATTCACTTTAGCTAAGAGATATGTCCATTTCATTTTGCCAGCTCCTCAAACCAGTTTGTACACATTTTGCATAGTTGTCTAATCATCTGTGAGCATTCTCACAAGTATTGCTTTAGGTAGAAAAGCTATTAGAACTTGCTTGGGTTGTAGAGGCAGCCATTGCCACATAGGAAGCTTATTCTTTTTTCTTTTCTTTCTGTGAGAATATTTTTAGGGGAGTAGTGAAGTAAGTTGGTTTTCCAGCCTGGATTTCTAGATATTATATGGTCTTTGCTAGCTGTGCCCTCTAATATTCCCATGTAACTCTGCAGCTTTTCCTGAGTGGAGAATTTTAAATGGTGTTCTTGATGGTACTGCTTCAGAAAGTTGTTTCCAGCTTATTATGGGATTCAAATATATCTCAGAAACCAAAATTAGAAGGAATAAAAGCCCGTATTTTTTGCCCCAGATCTGTTTGTGGTTAAATACATGTTCACTAAGAGAGCCACAATTCGTTTAAAGAACATCACAAGTAAGGTCCAAATCTGCCTGTGTGGAGGATGGCTTCCTTAATCAATAATTGACTGTGCCACTTTTAAAACACCTTTACTGGGGGCCAGCACTGTGGTGTAGCAGGTAAAGCCACATCCCTTGTGGGCACTGGTTCTAGACACGGCTGTTCCACTTCTGATCCAGTTCCCCACTAGTGTGTCTGGGAAAGCAACAGAAGATGGCCCAACTCCTTGGGCCCCTGCACCCACATGGGAGACCCAGAAGGGGCTGCTGGTTCCTGGCTTTGGACCAGCCCAGCTCTGACCGTTATGGCCATTTGGGGAGTGAACCAGTGGTTGGTGGATCTCTCTCTCTCTCTTCCTCTCCCTCTTTCTCTCTCCCTCCATAGCTCTGCCTTTCAAATAAAATCTTAAAAAGAAATTTAAAAATTTTAAGTCTTTAATGTTCTTGTGAAAATTGACTGATTTAAAGAGAAAGATAATCCTCAAAATTGTCCCTGAATTTGTGTGGATAGTGCGATTTCTTGACTGCATCCTTGTCTTAAGAGCAGTACTTCTCAAAATGTACCGTAGGGGATGGCCATTTCATGCAGTGGTTAAGATGCTGCTTGGGATGCCTGTATCCCATATGGGAGGGCCTGGGTTGAGTCCTGGCTCCACTCCTGCTTCCAGCTAATGTGAACTTTGGGAGATAGCAGGTGATAGCTCAAGTAGTTGGGTCTGTGCCACTCATGTGAAGTTCCTAGCTCTTAGATTCCAGCTGACCTATACCAGCTATTGCACAGGCATTTGGAGAAAGAAGCAATGGATGGGAGATCTCTCTTTGTCCACCTCTACATTAAAAAAAATATTATCAATGTTTGGGTCCAAGAGCAATTAAATCTTCTGGGGGATGTGACCTATATTGGCTGTTTTTAAGTTATCCAAGTTATTTTAATTTTGCAGCCAGAGTTGAGAATATGAGTCAAATGAAATTCAAAATGGAGAGTTAGATAGAAATGTTAAAAGATGATCTCACTGGAGCTGGCAGTGTGGCATAGCAAGTTAAATCGCCACCTGAGATGCTGGCATGCTGTATGGGCACTCGTTTTTCTGTCCCAGCTGTTCCACTTTCAATCCAGCTCCCTACTGATGGCCTGGGAAAGCAGCAAAGGATATCTCAAATAGTTGGACCCCTACCACCTACCTGGGAGACCCTTATGAAGATCCTGGCTTTTGTCTGGCCCAGCCCTGGCCATTGCAGCCATTGAAGAGTGAACCAGCAGATTAAAGATCTCATTGTGTCTCCTTCTCTCTTTCTCTCTCTCTAACTTTGTCTTTCAAATAAATATTTAAAACACACACACAAATTGATCTCTAAACTAAGACAGTAATTTCCACAAAAAAAGTTATATTCTGGTGAGCCTCTTTGGCCCCTTATACTGTAACAGACATCTCTGACACTGTTTATTTTTTTATAAAGAAATAGGCATGGCTCTTTAATTTTTCTTTTAAAAGATTTGTTTGTTTTATTATTTGAAAGGCAGAGTTACAGAGAGGTGTAGACAGAGAGAGAGGTCTTTCATCTGCTGGTTCGCTCCCTAGATGGCTGCAACAACCAGAGCTGTGCCGATCTGAAGGCAGGAGCCAGGATTCTTCTGGGTCTCCCACGCAGGTCCAGGTGCCTAAGGACTTTGATCATCTTCCACTGCTTTCCCAGTCTATAGCAGAGAGCTGGATCAGCCAGGACTCAAACCAGCACCTATATGGAATGCCGGTACTGCAGGCAACACCTGGACACTATCTTTACTCTTCCCCTCCTCCCCAGGGTATTTTTCCATTGTGCTTTTCTATTAGGAGATTCAATCTGTCAAATTAGCAAGTAACTGAATTTAACTAATTTAGATGGAGTAGCTCAGTCCCAGGGTCCTTTTTCCCCTTGCTCATTTTATGTAATTGGATACTGAAAATTGAGAACATTTCATATTTTGGATTGTCTATCCAATTTTGTTCTTCCATCTTAGCACTTTATATTCATTAGAAGAAATTCTTTTCTTTTTATATCTAGGCGATACTTCCATTAGATCTTGTTCTTCATCTTTCATTGTCATACTTGTGAAATTTGAGATTTAGTGAATTGTGACCTTTTGCCAGAACTGCCATATTCAGTTAATTGATTCATCAATTAATTACTGTTTGCCACAACAAACCTGAATGCCCAGCCATCAATAATAGTTAGTGAAAACATCTGTGATTCTTAAACCAAAGGAGAGTAAGATGGGGGATTGCTGTGATGTAGAGAAAACACATCCCATGACTCCCAGATGATTGATTCTTGTATGCTTTTTTTAAGGAGGCTGTCACCTTCAAAAATCATTGTTATAGACAGAGCTTTTAAAATGGCATGCCCTTTTGGCACACAACTTGAGTCAAAATGGGTTTCTTACATGTTCTTGTCAATCTCCTTGTTGGAGCGTGCCCATCCTTATTCTGTGCCTGCCCTTCTGGTTGTTCTCTTGTGAGTGTATTCTACAGATACTTTCCTTCTTTTCTGTTAGTATAAATATAACCGTCACCTTGATGTGGAGTGAATTCAGCTGATGTAACTTATGTGGTTGATCTGTTCTACACACAGAGTGTGATCATATGGTAATAGTATACCTGAATAGGTGTAGGCCTGTGAATGTGGTCAGCGGGATTTTGTTTGTTTGTTTGTTTGTTTGTTTTAGAAGCTGCAAAGACAGGTGTTTCTGTTTTGCTTTGTATGAAACTGCAAGTTTCCATTCTAGTGAGCAAAGACAAATGATACATACGTATGTAGTGAGGTAGTACATGTTGTGAGGGATGCAGAACTTCCCCTGTGGGTTTTTACTGTTCTCAACAGTGAATTCTGTCTGACATAAGGAACCTAAAGTGACCGCTCTAAGGAAGTTTTGCCCCTTGTCAGGAAGTTAACCTCTTCGCACCCATACTTTTCTGATGGAAGCCTTTTTTTTCTTTTTTACCTTTTGTATGATCTTAACATTTTTGTACTTTTCCATGACAATTTTTCTCTCTCATCAGTTTGTTTAACAGCTTTTGTATAGTTAGTCTTTTCACCGATTTGATGAGTTATTTTATGATTTTCAGAAAAGCTCTTTGAAGATAAAATTAAAGTTGCAGTCCAGTAACTAAAAAAACATATTTTTACCTTGGAGATGCTCTGTGCCTTCTAAATTCCAAACCATGATAGAAATAAACACAGATTGATTTTTGATGCCATTAGAATTTTCAAAACAATTATTGTCTGTGATAGAAATCATACATTGACTCCTGAGTAACAGCTATTGATGAGCTGTGTGTCAGATGTATGCCTTAGATTCCCTTCAGTTCAGTAACTTTTTTTTTTTTTTTTTTTTTTTTTTTTGACAGGCAGAGTGGACAGTGAGAGAGAGAGACAGAGAGAAAGGTCTTCCTTTGCCGTTGGTTCACCCTCCAATGGCCGCCGCGGCCGGCGCGCTGCGGCCGGCGCACCGCGCTGATCCGATGGCAGGAGCCAGGAGCCAGGTGCTTTTCCTGGTCTCCCATGGGGTGCAGGGCCCAAGCACCTGGGCCATCCTCCACTGCACTCCCTGGCCACAGCAGAGGGCTGGCCTGGAAGAGGGGCAACCGGGACAGAATCCGGCGCCCCGACCGGGACTAGAACCCGGTGTGCCGGCGCCGCTAGGCGGAGGATTAGCCTACTGAGCCGCGGCGCCGGCCCTCAGTTCAGTAACTTCTGAAAAGGATCAGTAAAAGAAATGAAACGGCTACAAAGGAACACAGGAATTGCTGAGCTTCAGGTCTACACCTGGGGCTGGTATTGTGAAGGAGAGGAAGTCACCACTTGCAATGCTGGCATCCCATTTCAGGGTCCTGGTTCAAGTCCCACCTACTCTGCTTCTGATCCAGCTCCCTGCGAATGTGCCTGGGAGGACATCAGAAGATGACCTAAGTACTTAGTTCCTTTTTACTCGCGTGGGAGATTTCCATTGTTTTGGGCTCTTGGCTTTGGCCTGGCCTAGCCCTAGCTGTTGAGGCCATGTGGGGAGTAAGCCAACTGATGGAAGATCTGTCTGTGTCTGTTTCCCTCCCTCTCTCTCCCTTCCTCCCTGTATGTGTTTGTGTGTGTGTGTGTGTGTGTGTATCCTTCCCTGCCTCTTTGTCACTCTTCCTTTCAAGTAAATAAGTAAAATTTTAAATAAAAAAATAAAGATCTACACCTGTAATTAAGAGAATGTTTTTAGATAACCAGCAAACTGTGCAGTTTTAGAAGCAATGTACCTTGGGGCCAGTGTTGTGGCCTAGTAGGTTAAGCTTCTGCCTTGTGGTGCCAGCATCCCATATGGGTATTGGTTCAAGTCCCAGCTGATCCATTTCCGATCCGGTGCCAGCATCCCATATGGGTATTGGTTCAAGTCCCAGCTGATCCATTTCCGATCCAGCTCCCCGCTAATGGGCTGGGAAGGCAATGGAAGATGGCCCAAGTGCTTGGGCCCCTGCTACCCATGTGGGAGGACCTGGAAGAAGCTCCTGGCTCCTGGCTTCAGATTGGCCCAGCTCCCGCCATTGCAGCCATTTGGGAAGTAAATCAGTGGTTGGAAGATCTCTCTCTCTGTCTCTCTCTCTCTCTTTGTGTCTGTCTGTCTGTCTTTCCATCTTTATCTGTAACTCTGCTTCTCAAGTAAGTAAGGAAATCTTAAAAAAAAAGAAGAAGAAACAGTGTACCTTAAAGGAGGTAACCCAGGTCAGTCACTGATAAAATGGGAATTTTTTTCTTTTCTTAGAGTCAAGCAAACTTCTTCCTTAGAGAAAGTCAATCTTGGATATATGAGCTATTAGTCTGTTAACTAGTAATCTGTTACAGTATTCTGCCATTGAACGACGGCATTTCCTTTGGTATCTGTAGGTGAGCTAGAGCCTGTGAACAGGCTCTTGGACTTTCTGTTCTCTGTGGCTCTGTTGCAGAGCTCATGTAACTGTTGAAATCATCTTAGTGCATAAGTTATAGCCAATCACCAGCAAATAACTATTTCCCACCCAATTACTGTGTTAACAGTGCAGTGACACATTGTGTAGCTCAACACCAACTGAGTCCCTTGCAACACTACTTTAGGCACGGTAAAGGGACTGTTCTTTGCAGTAGTTGAATGTCAGTAGTATTCTCAGTGCCATTATATGGCTACAACTCCTGTGGCTTGCCTTGTGGTTAGATTAGGGACTGACTGAACTATACCACCAGCAGAAAATTTGGACTTAAGTATCAACTAAAAACTTTCAGGAAAATTCTACTCAGTTTTCATCATTTGAAATATTCTTTTCCTGAAATTAGTGCCTCTCCCACCTCCTTTTCTGTATCCTAATTTAGTTAGCTTAGAAATGACAGCCTCATTAAGGTAATCATGGAGACAATGGAAAGTGGGCAACCATAAAAGACACTTAAAACAAGTATTAAGACATCTAAGATTGAGATTGAAGTTATATCCTGCACAATTACTCCTTTTCATTCCTAGCTCTTACCAGCTCACTGGATAACAGAAATCTCTCTGAATTTTATAACTTCTAGTTTGATTTATTTTGTGTCTTACCTGCTAAGTATGGGCTTGGGGTATTTCCAAACTGATGAAACTGACTCCAAATAATACCAGCATCTGAACTGTAATGGTTAATGTCTAATTCAGGCTAATACACAAAAACTTTCCTAGTTACTTGTTCAACTTTCTGTCTCTTTCTTTTCATTAATAACTGCTTCATCCTGCTTGTCACCACAGTTAGGTGAGGCCACTAGTGGGAAATGTGACTTCCATCTGCGCGGACATCTCCTTATTAGTCAGTTCCTGCCATTATTGTGCTGTTACCTTGCCACATTCTCAGGGAAGAGGAGACCTTCCTTTGTTATCCTTTTCAGTTAAGAGGGAAGATGTGGAATAAACTTTGAATAAGCTACAGTCTTGCTAGTTAGAAAGCACTGAAATTGGCTACTCCCTTTGCTCTGGGCATAGCATAATTAGATGAACTTTACATTGCTGGCTACATGCCTCTGATACAATTTGGTCTGTGTCTGTCAAATCAGAGTTCTTGATTCTAGCTGAGTTGTATCTGATACACTTAATGGAAAAGGGGTATCAGGATTGCTTTTCAATTTCTCCATGGTTTTTAGTAAAATCAAGCAGCATGAGGAGGAGACAACTGTCAGCTTTGTCTAACCAAGATAACAATCAAAGATAAAATGAAATTTCAGAAAGTAAGAACTATCAAGGGACTTTATTTCTTTTGTTTTAAACATCACCAGTGAGTACCTTTACACAATGCCATTCATTGAACTTAGCATATTTGATAAAGCTATTGTTTCCTTTTGTGTTTGTTTTTTCTTTCTCCCCATTGAATGTCAACCAGTTCCTTAAAGAATTCTCTTTCAAGCTTGGATGGTGTGGCTGGGCAGACAGGGAAAGTGGAGGAGGGGAACAGCAAGTCACAAAGTCATCAAACCACGTCAAAGAGTCAGGACAAATAAGGCATTTTGTAGAGCCCCTTCTGTGGTTTTGTTTTCAGCCTTTCCTTTCTGAGAAAATAATTTTTCTTTCTGCTCAAATTTTCATGTCCTTTTTATTCAGAAATAAACTCCAAAGCCATTTCTGAACAGAGATGTCTTATCCAACTCCAAATAATAATTCATTTTCTAAGGCAGTGTTTTTTTGTTTGTTTGTTTTTTAAGATTTTGTTGATTTATTTGAGAGGTAGAGTTATAGACAGAGGGAGAGACAGAGAGAAAGGTCTTCCATCCACTGGTTCACTCCTCAAATGCCTGCAACGGCTGGAGCTGAGCCAATCAGGAGCCAGGAGCTTCTTTCTGGTCTCCCACATGGGTGCAGGGACCCAAGCACTTGGGCCATCTTCTACTGCTTTCCCAGGCCATAGCAGAGAGCTAGATTGGAAGAGGGGCAGCCATGACTAGAACCAGTGCCTATATGGGATACTGTGGTGCAGCCAGAGGATTAACCTACTTCACTACAGTGCCGGCCCCTAAGGCAGTATTTTCAAAATGGCTGTATATTAGAATCAATGGGGAGAGCTTTTCAGAATGCTGGTGCACAGGCTACACTTCAGAACAGTCAAATCACTGCTTCTGTATCTGGGTGAGACTCAAGCATTAGCATTTTCTAGAGTACCTTACTTCCTTCTCTCCCCCTTCACCGCTCCCACCCCAGTCTTAGTCTGTGAAACCTCCCGGTTTTTATGAAAGGGAAATTAAAGGCCTCCCATAATCACACTTACTTGGAATAATTTAAAACACACACATACTCTGTGTTCCATTCTTAGCTGGACTGCTGTCTTCCTGATCATGCTTTTGTTGATGCTTTTTCAGCCTTTGTTCAGAATATTTGAAAAAATGCTCCTGCCCCAGTTTTGCTCTTTATAATCCCTCCCATTGTACTCCCACACCGTTTCTTCTTGGAAGCTTCTCTGCATTATCTCTCAACCAGAAGGAGGTTCTTCCTTTCAGAACCTCCCTCTTTTGCTTTGGTGTGTTCTGTGTAGTTTCACACTCGTGTTGTGTTTCTCCTGCCAGTTTGCAAAGTCTGGTTCTTAGCTATCTATGTAGTCTTCTCATGGTTTTTCTTTATATCCTCCATAATGCATTGCATCCAGTAAGTGTCATATGAGTGTTTGAATAAAAGGAATTTCATGCTTTTCAGATGTCATGCTGCAGATGTGCTATTCTAGAACCAGGGAGAAAGCAGATATGTGATATTTTTTCTATTTGCTTTCATACCTTTCCAGTTTTTCAAATTCTGGCTGGGGTGACCTTTTTACTCACTTGAACATATGACTTTCATCCCATGTTCACCCGTGAGATAATCTTCAGGAATCAGGTTCTGGAAATGCTGATTTGGAGTGCTCTGTATTTTAGTGCAGAGCGTGCTTACCAGTGCCAGTGATGGAGCACCTGCCGGATTGTTTTCTATCGTGGTTGAGATGGAATTTTGTTGTAGGCTCCATTATTTTTTACTGTAGATTGAATTTTAGATTTTGCCAGTTACATATTAGCACCTGTTCTTAAAGAAGATAGGTAAATCCTCTTTCCCAAATCTTGAAGATACAATACAATTTTGTTATTTTGATGCAAACACAGCACAGTGGTCTCCAAATTTCTACAAGCAGTCAAGGAAAATGTTTAGACTTTTTGCCAACAAGGCCTCAAGTCATTTGGTGACTCAATGATGTGTTTTAGATATGCAGTGAAAAACAGAGGCAAAGCTAATGTGCAACTGTAGAAAAAAGAAAGTAGCTTTTGCTTTTAGTAGTACCAGTGGTTGTATATATGTGTGTTTACATTTCTTGCATGCTAGCTATTTTCAACTTTAGTTCTTTAATGTTTTTGTCATGGAAAACTGACTTTAGGGTAAAATATATTTATTAGAGCCCTGAGAAAAAAGGCAAGACTAAGACCATGGGGGATTATTTTCCTATCAGCTAGCTAATTCAGTTAGTCTAGTTCTTTAATGCTTATCATCCTTGAAAATGATCCACCCAAATAAATCATAGCATTTCTCCAGATTAGTATTGACTGTGAGAGATATTTGAAGCATTGCATGCATCTTTCCACCTTCTCCCCAAGTAGGATATCTTCCTATCCCAGCTATTTTCTTTCCTAGGAACATTCTTAATTCTAAAACCATTTTTGTTCCACCTGTAATTTTTGAAATTTGAAATATTGGTTTGGTTACCACCTTCTCAGTGGGGCAGCAAGTGTCATAGATCAAAGAATATTTTAGTTTTTCTTTGCTTTTCCTTTTTACTCCTCCTTAAATTTCCTTTAAAAAATATTCAAAACTTTGCTGCCTGGGGACACAGCTTCTTTGAATATACAGTCTCTTTAAATCCTGTTTGAGTTTGTGCCTATGTACCCTGGTAGAAAGATTGGATCTGAAACATCCCTGAGATGTCCCAGCTCCATCTTCTTTCCAGGTTTTCTCAGAACTCCCCACAAAATCACTACCACTACTTGGTTCCCCTAAGACATATTTCTTTACAATCTAGAGTTTCTTTAGGCTTGGGGAGACAAGTCGAATGGCATGTATATCCAGCAACTTGGTAGAGCAATTTACAGATTCTATATGGGCATCTAGTACTTAGCTAAATGAACTCTACCTCTCTCTCCTCTCTCTCCTTTCTCTCTTTCAGCTTGGCAGTGACCTTGGCGGGGGCATTGGAGGAAGTCCGGCAGTAAGTGCCATCCATTTATTTCACCATGGGAAGCACTGCCCCCCCGTTTGATGCCTTTCCAATGCACACATTATCAGACCAGCCACTGCTGCCCTCTAGCACTGCACACCAGAACCTCTGTAGCAGTATGTGAGGAGTAGAGAATAGGATAGGGTTACTTGAGAATCTTTGGGGTCAGGTACTACATGTAGTATAGGAACATCTTTAGGGACTGACGTTCTGCTGCCTATAGAGATCTTTCTTTCTGACATTAAAGACCTAAAGGAAATGGAACCTCCCATCTTGACTGGAGAATGCTTGGTGTCATCAAGGAAGAACTTGACTCAGCTGACTTAGAGTGAGACTCTCCTCACTGTGAGTTAGTTTGGGGGATGTGAATATCATCTCCCCCAGAAGAGCCTCCCACTAGATACTTATGTCTAAACAGAGACTTGGCTGAATCCAGTTGCAAATGGAATTGCTTAAGTCGGATGCTTCTCCTTCTTTCTGTAGAAACAAACTCCCCGTTTGTTAGAGTATCTGTAGGCCTTTGGCACAGAATCATGGAAGCTAAAATTGGAAACAAATAGGCAAAGTCTTGGATCACTGTTCCTGTGTCCTACTGAGTACTCTGTTGATGAAGCTTCTAGAGTGTATGTGTATCTTACAGTGATAAAAAATTGTGATGATTAAAAAGACATAGAAGATTCTAATTCAGTTCCTAAGAGTTAAAATTATAGTGTTATTGGTTTATTGGTACTGTTAAAATATGTTGCATGATATTAGGGATTATTAATCTGTTCTTCCTGGTTACTCCCTTCCTTTTTTTCCTACAGGTGGGACAATCTTTCATCCCCTCATCAGTGCCTGCAACCTTTGCTCCTTCACCTACTCCTGCTGTGGTCAGCAGTGGTCTGAATGACCTGTTTGAACTCTCCACAGGGATAGGCATGGCACCTGGTGGATATGTGGCTCCTAAGGCTGTAAGTAGAGTTAACATGGCAAAACTCTATTTAAGGGGTAGTACCCAAATTTCTTCTTCTTCTTCTTCTTCTTCTTCTTCTTCTTCTTCTTCTTCTTCTTCTTCTTCTTCTTCTTCTTCTTCTTCTTCTTCTTCTTCTTCTTCTTCTTCTTCTTCTTCTTCTTCTTCTTCTTCTTCTTCTTCTTCTTCTTCTTCTTCTTCTTCTTCTTCTTCTTCTTCTTCTTCTTCTTCTTCTTCTTCTTCTTCTTCTTCTTCTTCTTCTTCTTCTTCTTCTTCTTCTTCTTCTTCTTCTTCTTCTTCTTCTTCTTCTTCTTCTTCTTCTTCTTCTTCTTCTTCCTCTTCTTCCTCTTCTTCTTCTTCTTCTTCTTCTTCTTCTTCTTCTTCTTCTTCTTCTTCTTCTTCTTCTTCTTCTTCCTTCTTCTTCTTCTTCTTCTTCTTCTTCTTCTTCTTCTTCTTCTTCTTCTTCTTCTTCTTCTTCTTCTTCTTCTTCTTCTTCTTCTTCTTCTTCTTCTTCTTCTTCTTCTTCTTCTTCTTCTTCTTCTTCTTCTTCTTCTTCTTCTTCTTCTTCTTCTTCTTCTTCTTCTTCTTCTTCTTTCTTCTTCTTCTTCTTCTTCTTCTTCTTCTTCTTCTTCTTCTTCTTCTTCTTCGTCTTCTTCTTCTTCTTCTTCTTCT